>NC_071634.1:17930452-18237593 GCF_014839835.1 Dryobates pubescens | reverse complement strand
TGAGTGGAGCCCAAGTATCCCTTTTTTCCTGGCATCTTATTTGCTCATTGTAGCCATACATTTTAAATGCTTTGGTACCTCTCCCCCCAGGTGCTATCAGCCAGTCCATGAGGAGTTCTTGGAACGTGCGTCACTGGGGAACACTTTCTTTGGAGTTTCTATTGCTAAACTCTGAAAAAGACACACTGCTGGCAAAGTTACAGTTCTCTCACACTTGCTTAAACAGCAGGTTCTCAGTGATAACACTGAAGTGACAGAACTGTATTAACATTATATATTTTTACATACATATGTACATATGGCCTACATTTAGAATTCAACCAAACCTCAGCTGAAAGAGATCAAGTTATTCTGAAATGGGAGTGAGATCAGGCCTTACCCACTTCCCAGCCCAAACCTAGTGAAATCAAATTACATCACTTGACTTCAGCGTAAGAACAGTTGGTCATTTAGTCAAAACTGGTAGCTTGAGATAATTTCAAGAAATCACCAAAACCCAGGGTGGGAGAAGTGAGAAGCCATCTAGTCTATTCTTTGCTTCAGCAGAGTATCAAATATAACTACCACATTCCTGACAGATGTTTACCCAATCTGCTCTTGAAATCTCCTAGTGACAGTAATTCCACAATACTGCTAGGCAATTTCTCCCCAAGCTAAATTATTCCTGTAAGAAAAGAATCCCTAATATCTCTTGAATCCTCCTCTCTGCAGTATATGTTTTCTTTATCCACAGCAAGAAGAGTTTCTCTAGTTGATCCACATCTTTCTCAAAGTGTCATGCTTGTAAATGGGCACAGTTCTGCAGCTGAGGCAACATCTGTGCTGACTAGATCAAAAAGAAGGACCAGACAATAATCATCTCTCCATCCCAGTAAAACAGCTGACCCTTCCCCAGCAGCGTGTCACTGCTGATTTGTGCTACCCACTGGTAAATGTTCAGCCTGCAACATCCTTTGCCTCCCAGACCTCCAAAACTCTATCTAAGCCCTTTTCCTTATCCTATCTTACTCTATCTTTCTGCAATTGTTAATACCTAACCTTGTACTTCTCTTCCTTGAACTTCATGCTTCTGACAGATTATTTCTCAAGATCAGTCTCAATTATATCTTCCTTGCCAAAAAGTTCTCTTTTCTCCCATTTATGCCCTGTGAATACAGTAAGTATGGTCTTTCTTCTGACAGCCACTTCAGGAAGGAAAATATGCAACTGGCCACACCCAGGAAAGATTCTTGCAAGAGCCCCACTCAGCATGTCCTCTGGGCTTGACGCAAGCCCACTACTTTCCAGCCAGACCTTTTTAGTTGGTAGTGATTTTACCCAACCTGTGCCACAAGACAGTGTCGAAAGCTTGATTACAGTCACAGCATGTGACATCTATTTCCTTCACATCTATGATGTTTGGTATCTTAATGAGGGAAAAAAGGACTAGTATAGCCCACATTTAGTTTATAAAAGCATGTTTGCTCCCATTCTTTTCCCTGCTCTACAGCTGTTAGCAAAGCTCCATGTTTGGTGGCAGTGCTTTTCCAGGAAGCGGTGCTAAGCCCAGTGCCGTGCAACTGCCCGGCAGCGCTGTCACTGCTTGTCACAGGTAGAGTCTGCCTTTTTCTTCCTGCTGCCACAGCCACTGCTCGCTCAGGGCTGTGACACTGCTGACACCTATTCTTGAAGTACCCTGTGGCAGACTTCATCAAGTCCAGCCCAATTTAAAAGGGGCTTGCATTCCTTTCGGATTGGTTCATTAATTATCGTTATAGCTTCCCAGATGTGTGTGCGCCGCTGGTTTGGTTGGATTTTTTAATTCTAAACTAATATTGAAAACATTTTATCTTGTCTTACCAGGATACCAAACACAATATGAATTGCCTAATGCATGCTCTGATTATCCCCTCCAGCACTGTGAACATTACACTGACACATCAGCAATAAAATGCTACACAGTAAAATAAGTCACTAAAAATCTAACACGTTAATTACAGCAGCATTTATTTGCCATAACCCTGCACGAAAGGCAGATTGTGGGAGAAGCTACTGAAACACATACGAAATTCAGTGTTTTCACTTTGTCTTCCTTGACTTTTCAGTTGAAAGGGTTTGTTTTTTTCAGTAAATGTCTGAGATAAACTGAATATCCTCTATTTAATGATTTTCAGAATGCTTATTTCTGTGTTTTTCTGTTTTCCTAGCAGTCATCCAAGTCTCAGAGACACGAATAACAATTTTTAAAATATATAACTGATAGTGAAACTCAAATATTTTTCTGCTATGACATTAATTGTTTGGAGTGGTTGTTTGTTCCAAACCAATTTTAATGTACAATTATCTTTAGACATGGCATTCCAGAGACTTTTCTTTACTATACATTTGACTTCCCTTTAATTATTCATGAAATGTGCCCTGATGATGCAGATAGATTCCAAAACCTACTTTTTTCCCCCCTTTTCTTTTAATACCAAGGCCTGCAAGTAAATTGGTAGCCCACAGTAACAACATATGTTTATAATTATGATTACCATCAGGGAATTCAACCTTACTGAAGGATAGCAAAGAGGCCCAAGCAGGGAAACCTCAAAAAGTATATGGAAAAAAAAGAAGGGAAGTAGAAAGCAGAAATGGGAGCAGCACTCTTGGATAATGGCAAAGACTCGGACGTTAAAATAAGCAGAGCTTGCAGCTGAGACGGCGACAGAAATTTCAGTATGAGTGACCAAGAAACGATTGGTAACAAATTCTTCTTTTCACTGTTGAACTGATTTTGTGCAATGTTCACCTTCTGAGCCCTGAGCATAAATTCTCTGAATTTGTCACAAAAAAGCTACTAACAGATCAGCTACCTGACAGCAAGATTAAAATGCTCCAAATGCTGCTTTATGTTATTAATATAGTGCACATATATTTAAAAGTGCCATGGTTAATGCTGAATTGATGTTTCTATTACAAAACTCATTTTGAACATTCAATAGCTCAGCTGTTTGAAATCACACTGAGCTGAAGTTGGCAAGCTCCACTTGTGTGTGCACAGGAGATAGGGATTTCACAGCACATGAGTAAAAATCACTAAGTTCTAGGTGAATCCTGACAGATTCACATTTACAGTTCAGCCTGGCTGACCCCCAGCACCCCAGCCTCGTGGATCTAATGAAACAGCATGGAAATAATCAAGAATTGTCACTGTTCATTCTATCAAACTCATCAAGTTTACAAATAAAAGCTCCTCGGGGTTGCAGGCACCCAATTATCAAAATATTTTTAAACCTAAAACTCAGTAAGTGGATGAAATGTACTTACATTAGTTCTACTAAGCAAAGACAAATAATGAAGATAGAATTCAAACTCTTTCAAACAGATCCCATAATGGCTGAGATTTTCTCTCTCTTTTTTTGCCCCTCAGATAAATGATTTTTAAGAGAACTCTCAGGCTAGGTCAGTTTGACAAATTCAGAATTAGGTGACATTTAAAGAGCAGCTACCTTACATGACCAAACCTTTTGTGGTAAATTTGAAATGATGAATTCAAGAAAATCTCTTCAACACTGGAAACAACTGAAGTTTTATTTCTGCACCTTTTTTCCCTATTACAGTGAATCAGGACATGAAGTTTATGTGATATTGTGGGGAGCAGCTCTCTTACCTGGCTCAAGCCTCACTCAAAATGTGATTCACCCTTGAAGAGGCTACACTGCCCTAATTCAGAGCTGGTCAGAGGTGCTGTGAGGAGGGCTGTTTGGCAGCAGTGGTGCAAAAACTACCTAACTGCAACTCATGACGCCCACAGGGCAGTGCCAACACATAGGACTTTAAAGTCCTCCTCCTAGCCTCAGCCTCAAGATTCCTGTTGATTAAGATTGAATCTCAGCATATTTGTTAATTTTCTCTTCTATCAGTTGTAGGAATTGCATTCCCATGCTTCATGGCTACAGGAAAAACTGTCTGATAACAAAATGGTTCAAGAGAAGAGTAGGAATTTACAGTGCAGAAACTAGAAAACCATTGAAAAGAGGCACGTCTTCAACAACATCCTGCACATGTCCTCTGGAGTGTTAGGTAACAGAAGCTTCAGATTAAATTAACTTCTAGTTGAACTCATTGTGATTTCTAGTGCTGAACTTGTATGTGGAAAGTCTGAACAACAACAAAGCCCCAGTGCCATTGCAATCCGTGTCCTGCACTACTGGTCAAACATGTTCATGTGTTCTCATACCCCAGGCTTGCAGAGGAACCCTGTGTTGCAGGGGCAAAGCTGTGGAATGAAGTTTTAGGATTTTAATAAGTGTTCAGGTTCTGCTATGAAGTGTTTCTGAAATGAATTTATAGCCTCATCTAGAAATGCTATTGCTCCATCCAGCCACAACAGGTATTGCCCTTTTGAGTCATCCAAAGCTCTTGAAGCCTCTGGACATTGGCTTGGGAGCAGGCAGGTATTTGACAGAAAGATCCCTACAGGAAGAAGTCACATTGATCCAAAGACCGACTGCTCTTAGAGGTGTAAGACACAACTTTGTGACAGAGCCAGGAACAGCACCTGTAAATAATTTTCTGTTAAAAGAAACATTTGACCACATGAATTTCCTGGAATTGAGCAAACTGGGAAGGAAAAAAAATCAAAATCCTTGCTTTGAATTCTTACTTCTTGATTTTGTTTGGGACCTGAGTCCTCAAACTTATCACTGTGGTAATTGCTGGCTACGTCTGGCAAGTATGAGGTTTTCCTTACATTTTATAACCCAGCTTTCAACTTTTTCCTTTAGTCTCAAAACAAAGGTAGTATTCCATTACTGCATAATAAATAGTAAGGCTAGTCTCAGGCCCCAAGAATCTGTTCCCAGTAGCAAGACTGAGTAGGGGGCCCCAATGTTTCTTTGGAATGGCTTTACATGCTAGCTACATGGGAAAATCTTACCAAGAGCTTTCATTCCTGCTTATGTAGTGCTGGCTTTACTGCTGTATCTCGGATCTCAAATAGCATTACATGGTCCCTGACTAGATGAAAGCAAATAGCCCTTCAGATTTTGAGAAGTGTGAACTGATTACAGTTCCAGATGACTTCAAGGGTTCTCGGTGTGCTTCACATCCCTGTGAATCACACCCTGACAGGCTAAGCAGGTACATCTTGCTGAAGATTGATAATCTTTGCAACCAAGTTTCATTTCTGAAATCAACTCTCAGAAGCTAAAATGTTTAATGTGTTCTTATCTGAGAAGAATTATGAACATATCTGAGGAGTATATGGCTTAAAACCTTTAAGAACTGATTGGCTTGTGTCCAAAATACACCGTGGATTGATCAATTAGGGAATAAAACTGAAAGGTCTGTTTATGAAATGTTCAATAAACTGTTAAGTATGTTATAATCATGCCAGTGATTATAAAATTATTATATTGTTATATACATTAAAAATCTTTACACTCTCAGCTTCATGAATGCTTAGGAATTTAGTGACTTGAAACTGTGACCAGAAAGATAAACACTGCTTAAGCATTTAAATAAATAGAATCTGAAATTCAGCTGAGCCAGATCCTTTATATTGCTGCTGACCAACGAAACAATCGGTCTTGGAAACTGTAATAATCACATAATAAGGAAACAGCCTGGAATGAGAATACTGCAGGGAATAATATTGCAGCTGGAGGTAGAAATCATTATGCAAATTAGAGGAAAATACAGCAAAGGTCTCCAAGACTTTCAAAGTTCTCTAGATTCTAAAATCATTTTAGTGCTGAAGAGGTGAATGCACTCCAGGATTCTGACTCCCACTCTCTGTTGTTGTTTGATACTCTTGATTTACAAGCAGTCAAAACGTTTTGCATTCCTTAATACATTGTTGGTTCAGGCTGTTTATGACCTGCTGCATCACAGAGTCAGTATGAGATTTTCTTCTAGTTCTTCAGCCCACGGACCCTTAGAGACAGAGGATTTGGTTCTGCTTCTTGACCGATGGGACTCAGGGGACACTTTTTCCTTGGCATGTGGAGAAAGGTATTTTGCATGTACTTCTCTTCTGACATACATAGAATATATATATGCTTGAAGTACACATTATATATGTCAAGGACAAAAAGAAAAGTATTTAAAAGAGCTTTTCCTTGGGAATTCAGGTGGTTGTACACAAATGCTTTCTTCAAAATTGTATAGCTCCCACTTGCATCTTGAGAAAATGGGCAGTGACTGAAACCTGCATTTATTCCACTGCAGCTAAACCACAGGGTGACACTCTCTGCTAAAGATGGTACCTTAGAGCTGCTGCTCAGAGGCAAAGGATCTTGAATGGAAGCAGATCGATGTGCTGTGTGACACAGCCCTGAGCAAGGATCTGATTAACAAAAACCGAGTACACACACACACAGCAAAGCAGCAAATGAAACTAAAACCAGGACAAAGTATTCCTTAACACAGCCATGTGTAGAGGAGACATATTACAGGGGACTTCCATTTGGAAGGCAGATGTGGAAACTCACCTAAAAGAATAATAAACTTGTGTCTTGCAGTTCAGCCAATAGTAACAGCAAAGCAACTTAAAAGTTGAGCCTAACACGAGGTAACTATTTTAGACTCTTATTAATAATGATTAAGGTCCAACTACAAACTGCAGATAGGCTGTACAAGCATGACCTGCTCACATTTAATATGGGCAGAGCTCGATACAACTCATAACGCAGATGCAGTCAAGGTTTCCAAACAGTTGATTTCCCAAAGCTGTAGAAAGTTACAAGCAAAACTGATTGACTGGGCAATAAAGCTAAAGACAACAAATAAATAGAAGTAAGAGATTTTTTTAAAAAGACTTCATTATTAAAAAGAAAAAAAAAAAAAGGGGGGGCGGGGGGGTGGGGGAAAAAAAAGAAAGTCTGAGTGTGCAATCAAAAGCAGGACAGTTTGGGCAAGATGATAAAGGCATTCAGAAAAATCCAGGGCTGGCAGGGCCCCCAGGAATATTTTTATATTTTGGTAATGATATTATTAACAAAAGTGATTCTGGCAATGTGTTGACTGTTTGAAGGTGAGAAACTGCTAAGGCATATAGAAAAAGCTGACACATTCTTCAGCTGTGACAAAAGGTACCATGCAGTGACACTGGGATGATATCCTTTTAATGCTTCAGTGTGGTAGCTGGGTGTTACAACAACAGCTGCTTGGAATAAATATTCCAAAGTCAATGGATCTCAGTAATCCGAACCCCAGCACGTTAAAGGAAGGAGCAAGAACATGTTCATCATAGTGATGTTAATCCATAATAAATCTTGTTGTATTAAGGAAATCTTGGATCATTTGCAGAGTGCTACTGAGCAAATACTCAAAAGGTACCCAGTGATAAAATCAGATAACTATTGGTCTAGGCTTAATCCAGTGATTAAACCAATGGGATACCAGATACAGTACTAACCTGAATAGAAATTAGCACAAAGAAGCCCTGATAACTCCAGTTAATCAGTTGCACTGATAATAAATCTAATCAGATCAGACTCCTTTTTAATAGATTACAAATCTGGCAAAAGTTGAAAAATTGATAAATGTAATTGGATTGAGCACAATATACTTAACCTTTTAATAAGGCACTAAGCTGTAATGGGTAACAACCCAATTGGAACATGAGCACTCTACAATATCATTAAAGCCTGTGCTGTATGAATGGAGTCCTGAGCAAGTGATCAATTGCAAAGGAATCCCTCAGCAGGGATGTTTAGGGTGGCAATCTCTCCACCTTCAGCTTTTTTTATTTTCTCCCCTTTTTCTTTTCTTACAGTGATGACTTGGAAATAGTAATAAGAGCACTGCTTGTCAGATTTCCAACTAGAACTCGAGTTGCAGTGAAGATGCAGAAGAAAGCAGACTGTTACTCACCCTTAATCAAATGGGGAGCAGAAGTTTCATATCTAATTACCTGAACCCTGCAACTAGTGCCTGCACCTCAGTATGTATTGACATGAACTCCTGTACACTGGAAAACATGGAATGCTTTTCTGCTACAGCGTGAGAACAGCAGTCCTTATTTATATGTTTTTAATTTGCAAAAGCCTAGTAAATTTACAAGTAGAATAAACAAGGTGAACAAAACTTAGAGCCAAAACAACCAAGAGAAACAATAGTGTACCAGTGAATACAGGAAGTGTCATTCAGCAATATCTGCAGTCATAACACTGAGTGGTTAGTGTATTTGGGTCTTGGTAATTTCTTTTGGGAGAGAAAGTGAGTACACAGCAGACACCCAATTACCAAATTACCCTATTACACTTCTATTTAGAAATGTACAATTCATGCAGACAGACTCTGAATAGACTGGATTTTAACAGCAAAGGAGTGCAATTCGAGCTCAGGCACCAGCTAGCAGCAGAGATATTTTTCACCATCTGCTCTTGGAAAATCCAGATTCTCATTCCTAGTACAGCCCCCACACATTTTCTCTTAGAACATTCATCTTCTGTCCTAAAAGATTCCTAACCTTGTAATACTTCTGAACCCAACCCCTGTGTAAATATCTGTCCTTCCTTGAAGTCAATGGCAAAACTCACTTAGATTTCAATAAGCCAAATAAATTGCCCTTTAAATTGTAGAAGTCTGAATTCGGCCATCTGGCTCCAGATGGTCTGAAACTAGTCTTTCAGGACTAGTTCAGAGCTATCTCGGAGAGCAGATTCCATTCCTGCTGGGACTGGAGCCATCAAGTCCAGGGGCACTTGGCCAACACAAATCGGAAGACACTTCTACCAGTGAGCAGCCCACCTGGTATTCCATCACTACTCCTTAACCCTCCTTGAGCAGCCTGCTGACATTTCTTTCACCAACACATACCTTCTCCCCTCCGAACTGTGGTGCCCTCATTTCTATGCACGTACACCAATAGCATTACTGGACACCACCTAGACGGCCATTGCTGTCATTCTGTATTCTGACTTTTACCCTGTTGGTACATTTGCTAGCATTATATCAAAGACTAACAAGTTTTGTCATATTTCACAACATCCACAATAAGAAGGGTCTGCCTGTAACCCAGGGAAGGCTCAGCTCAAAAACATCAGCTGTGTGAGCATGAGTAGATGCCAACAAACCACGCTGTCAGTCTTTACACATTCCTTCACTGGGCAATTATCTACCTGATCTTTGCAAGTGCTTTATCTAGTCTATACAAACTATTTCTTTCTTCTCTATAACATGATCTAGCTGTCATGCCTTGCCAAAATGCCTTTTAAAAACGTCTGTGTGCATTTTTAATGCAAAACTGAACGAAGGCAGAAGTCCTCTGCTTTTCTCCAGAAAGAGTGCTGCCATTATCCAGCCTCTAATTGTCAGCATGCAACCCATCAGCTCTGCACAGACCCTTGGCAGTCACGCTATGGAATTAAAAAGAAATGACATGGATACCATGATGGGGCTTTCATGAAAATAATAGAACTGGGGAGGTACTGGATTGGAGAAAAGCAAATGAAGTAACAAAATATTCGTCAAAAAGAAAGAGGAAGTGTTATGAAATTTGCTCTTCCAGAACTTTGATTTCCTTTCCCAAGGAATGAGATGGAGTTTAAAAACAAAAGGGGGGGTGGGGAATCAAAATTATTTCAGGATAACAAGAGAGCTGACTGAACAACAGGAAAGTTAGTTCCTAGACAAATAATTTCAAGGTGGTTTCTATTCCACAGTGTGCTGAAACTCAGACCCACTTCCTGTTAAAATAAATATACATTTTCACATTTTAAAATCAATACAAGAATTAACACTGCAACCTCAGCTGGAGCTAAGCAAATTCAAACTAGAGACAAGGTACATATTTCTGTAGAGAGCACAATTAACCCCAGAGCAATGTACTCAGGTTTGTAGTAGATTTTCTGGTTTTAGAAAGCTTTAAACCAAGACTAGAAGGAGCTTTTGTTTTTGCTGTCTGTTTTTTCCACCTCAAAACATTACCTTGCAAGTAGAGCCGCTGGGCTCAAGAAAAGTTTTCAAGAGGGTTTCAGAATAGACAATGACCATTTGAAGGCACATCAGCCTTTAAAATTCATTAGCTAAACTCTACAAAGGAATAGTTAATGAGATAAAGAAATACCTTGGGCTTAAAACTTTTATTAAGGATTATTCCAAAAGTGATAACAAAGTACAGCTTTGAAAACTAACATTTGGAAATGCTCCTAAAGTCTGGTTAAGACAGCTAGATATCCCAAGGGATCAGTAAGAAGAGAAGGAGTTTCCCTCTAAGTCAGTTTGATCATCAACATTTTGGATATCCCAAACCTACAATACTTCAGAAAGGTGGCAAATCATTGCCTGCCACTTCTTATAGTTGGATGGATTGGAGCCTAGGTAAATAAAACAACTTCCCTGTGGTCAGACAGCTTGTCAGAAATAAAAGTTATAGTCCCCTACACACAAATCATTTCTCCAGCCATCTTGCTGTACAGGTTGCACAATCAAGAAGGGAACCTCAGGTTATAGAGCTACCCAGGCCACCCTTTTACTCATATATAGACAGCCTGTGTTTCCCAGACCAAATCTTTCTTTTGCAGCTCTCACCAGCCTAGATGAAAGTGTTTTACCCATTTACCACCTTGCAAGTGAGCTATGAGGGAGAACAGATGAAAACAACAGCACCGCTGCCAGGCAGAGCATCCCAATCACCCAGTGCTCCTTCAAATATCTGCCCTCTTGAAATCTCCTTGCAGCCAAACTGAGTCTTGTTCTGTTCTTCATACTGCAGCAATGCACTTTTGGCACTTAGAATACATAGAATACATAGAACACACCAAGTTGGAAGAGACCTTCAAGATCATCGCGTCCAACCCATCAACCAATCCAACACCACCCAAACAACTAACCCACGGCACCAAGCACCCCATCAAGTCTTAAATAATGAATAATGATTTTTCAACAGTATTCAGGAAGGGAAAAAAAAAATCAGGTTTCAAGGCACTGTTGGACAAGTGTAACATTCACTACACC
This sequence comes from Dryobates pubescens, assembly GCF_014839835.1. Classification (NCBI taxonomy): domain Eukaryota; kingdom Metazoa; phylum Chordata; class Aves; order Piciformes; family Picidae; genus Dryobates; species Dryobates pubescens. The sequence goes on along the minus strand of NC_071634.1, from coordinate 18,226,667 downwards.
AACCCTTAGCAGACAGTAGACACACCAAATGAATAGAAGAGTACCCCCCAGTGCAGAGTTCTAACGCTCAGAATCAGTATAAATCAGTAGATAACCATATACACTCTGTCTCCTGAAAAATCTCATTGTGAAGGATGTTTTATAGTCTTAAATATGTTACTTCAGTGGAGTAATGTTAGAGCTCCTACACAACCATTTCCCCTCACACACACAATTTTTTCCCATTAATCAAAGGTCAAACAGTCTGCAGGAAAGCATCAGGGAGCATCTGAGCTTACCACAGCCCTGGTAACTAGGTAGCACCATCAGAGAAGTCCTAATGCCTTTATCAGGAGCAACTATTGTCACAGAAATAGCATCTAAACACCTTGTAGTCCTGTCCTGCAGAGCAGCTGTTCACACCCAAGTCCCAGCACGAATATCAAATTCTTGCTGCTGCCCTGCAAGCAATGATAATTTCTTTCACCCTGCCCTGGTATGCAGAGAGAACAGCTCCACAACACTTCTAAAATGCCAATACTTTACCTTTTAGACCATCTCTTAACATTACTTTCACTATAGTATTTAAAAATCTCTAGTATTGATTAGGAATTATAAGGTCATCTTCACTATTCTACTGTGCTCATTTAGCTTTTTCTTCACTATAACCTCACTTACCTATATTCATCTTGGCACACACAGGGGAGATGTCATGGGAGGTTATGCCTGTCCTAGTAACTCAAAGTGTGCCCAAGACCACAGCACTATCCCCATGTGGTATAAGGGGTTGGGGTTCTTCTGCTAAACACCATCACTATGGGAATGGAAGGAGGTTGCAGATCTGTGTCCTGACATGCCAGCTTCACAGACAGAATTTGCTCAGGCAGCTACAATGGGAATCTGAGGTATATCAGTCTATTAAGATAGCAAGATGCTTTTAGTTCTGAGTCTCAGAATCTTGGTCTCCATTTAAATAACCTGGATAACGGAGAATCTAAGCATTTCATTGGCACAATAGGAATACATAGGCTAGTTTTTGACATACACCTTACAACTACAACCAGAGATTAATCCAACCAAAAGAAAAGAATGTCAGAGATTACACAAGCTAACATGTCTTAAGTCCATGTAGGCCTAAAGCAAAATGGAAACCAAGCAGGATCTGGATTTTGAGACACTTAAAAAACCTCTTTGTATTTCCAAAAGCTGTCTGTCAAATTCCAGGAGCTGGTGAATCAATTTCCCAAAACAGCTTTCTTTCGTTTTCTTAACCTAGGACAAGAAGTCATCACAGGGTGCTTTGCTCAAAGCAGTTAAGCCAAAGTACAGGCAGGCTTGCACTAGGTCTGTCACGCCAGGGGTATATTGAGGCTCAGTCTGTCTGCTTTGGTCAAGTGACACGTGTTAGTTCCCGAAATTCCTCCTGTTTGATGTACCATGCTACAGGCTTTACTGATGCCATCGGTACTGGCAATATTACTCTTCAAATAATTTCATTGTTTCTTAATGAATCTAACATACCCACAGTCCCTAGGGGGTCACTTTGCTGTCTGTAGGTGCACATACATTCAGGGGTACTTCTCAATGCTCACAAGCAAGCTACAACATCAAACACTGCTGTGATTTGGCCATTGGGCTGAGTAAGGTCACTAGTCATATAAAGGTCACAACAGTATACGTTTAGCCCTGTCCATCACTGGAAACAAGAAATGCAACCCTCCAAGGTGTTTCACTGTGTGTCTCAACCCTAAATGTTGGGACTGCACGTGAGATCTGTGTCTCTAACAATTTTTGCCAGGAAGAAGAGAGTATCATCATAGATTAGATGACATGGGTACACCTTCCATGAACCTGAGTAAGGCCAATACAGTGCTTCTAAACTGGACAACAGCATCTTGCATCAGAATTCTCCATAGCAGCACAGTATTTTACATCTCATTTCTAAGCCCCTGAACGCATGGCCAAAGGTCTTTCAATAGTTCAAATCAGTAGCTCTTCTGTTGGCAAAGATCTCTGGAAAAGACAGTGTTAAGTGTTTGTCAATGTTTTCTTTTCCTTTTCAGTTTGGCAGTGTAAATTCTGGGGATGAGCAAGTGAGTGGATGGGAAGAGAGCCCAAGTTACACAAGGGAATTGACATGTCAGTGCCCATTGTTGACTAGAAGCTCCTTAGCATGCTGCTATGAATCAACAGACATTTCTACTTTCACACTTACATAGATCTGTTATATAAGACATCCCAGAGCTCTGTTTCATCTTGCTTGCCTTACAATGTTTATATGCTGCCACTGGGACAGAGAACAGATGTGATGGATTAACTAGCAATAAATCATATGGCAGAGAACACACAGCATTATCATTCTAAAGAGGTAGCATAAAGTATTCCACTAGGAAAAAAAATAAATAATAGCATTTCTCCCCTTCCTTGAAGTGGCTGTTTCCTTACTCTTCCCTGCCCATCTCACCCTGTGTCCCAGGCTCCAAACCTGTCTGGGCTACAGTAGTGCTCACTTCACTTAAAAATGGCATGAAATGTTTGCTCAGGTTCAATTATATTAACCATTAATCATACTCTTCAAAGTAGTGATACGGGGCATCACATCCCACTAATGAAGAGAGTTTCTTACAACTTGCAGAACTCCCACCAACAAAAAGAATGAAACCCTGCTGGTCCAGTCACATCCTCCCTGGGGAGCACTTCTACTCCCCCGGTGTCTATTTTCTGATGGCATGATGCCGACTCCTACAACCTCCACAAGGAACCCAAGAGTCATAACATCCCCTCATTAGTATTTGCATACCATCTGGTGACTATTACTGAATTATATTCTCAAAAACTTATTCTCTCTGAGAAGTATAAAATTAGACTTTGATATGAAATCTTACTTTGCTCCTCAGCCCCCTCCTCCCCCCCAAAAACAAAATAATTACAAATAGCAGAATTTTGAAAAGAGACAGAAGAGGACTGTGGGTCACATACAGGTAGATAGGGAAAGATTCTTTCAAATGCCCTCCTTGTCCTGCTTCCCAATTTACTACAGCGTGGTTTAGTGCACAGGAGCTCCTTGGGTACAGCTCCTCCTCTGCACTTGCTGTTGTCAAATGTTGGACGCGGGGCGATGCTGGCTGATACCTCTGGAGTAATGCTACTCCAAACTAACAGATGTCTTCTATGGAGGTACTCATAAGATTAAACCCCTCTCTCTTTCATTTGTCCCAGCAAGTCCCCAGGTGCTGCCAGAGCCTTCATTTCCCTTGTAGTACTGCCTTGGGAGAAGGGAAGGAGGTCAATCTTCAGTTTTGAGATGTCAGTGCCAGTGAAGGGATTTTGATTCCACACACACACACACCCCCTTTGAGAGAGGAAGGGACAAAGTATGAACTAAAGAAGGGGGTTTAGTGGCTTGACTTTTTTGTGTGTTTAATTTAGTGCCACTTCTTTCAAGGGAAAGACGATTCTGACAACACATATCAACCAACTATTTAATTTGACTGATTGCTTTTAGAAGTTAATCACAAATCAAGGCTTTGCCAGTGCAATGTAACTGATGCAGTAGTAGTTAAAAGAGAAACAAGTCCCCCACAAGCAAACCAGAGATCATATTACCTATTCAGATAAACCACTGTGTTTCAAAGCAGCAAACTCTTGATGCTGTGGCAAATTTGAAAGAGGATAACCAACCCAGCTGTTGGGATTACGTGCAACGTTTCTCTTCTAAATTAAATACATTGGTAATATTCAAGGAATTTTAATGCAACTGGAAAAAAAAATACCAAGGCCCATATGGTACTGCCACAAAACATTTACATCCAAATATTTGCTCTCATTCTCATCCAATGAAAATAAAGTCCTAACCAGGAAGCAGAACTCGTTTCTCTCCTAACAACCAGTAAGATATCCCCCTGCCAAACTGCAGCACACAACTGCCTCCCTGTGCATCAGAATGACTGATGGCAAACTTGTCAGAGAAGGCAGGAGGTAGCTGTAAAGCTGCACCATAACACACTGCTGTTCACCAGAAGATCTCAACCATAGCGCACCCCTTGTGAAAGAAGTGCAGAGAGGAGCCGTGGTAAAGATGATTTTCTCTTCAGGTAGCTTAAAGACTTTACATGTCTGCACTGCAATCCTTGGGTTACTTCAGTTAAGCATATGTGCAGCTGTTTGTAGGGTCAGAGCCTATGCACAACTGATGACAATTAAGATCGGTTTCTTAATCAATATTTTAGCCAAGATTGAGAGCTATTTTAATTGCTAGTCTTGGAAATGTTAGATGTCTGGTTTCAAGTTTAAGGGATCCAGATCCCGCAGGTTAAACCTCTTCAGTTATAATGCTGAGCATTTTGGCCAAAGTCCAGCAAAACACTTAAACACATGCTTGACCTAAGACAGCTGCAGAGAACTTAAACATTAAGAATTTGCAGGACTGGGGAAGGAATGCTCAGTACTATTCAGGATCAAGCCTAAGCACCATCAATCTCTTCAAGGGACTTCGATTTCTGAAGCTGCTTCTTTCGCTAATGGAAGATAGAGGTGTATGACCATGTGGTGACATGAAAAAAAATCTACTGTCTTCTTGAAATCCCAATGATCTCCATGATTGCAGAAGGGAAGAAAAGAAGAGCAGTGTGGGATCATTTAATGCAAGATGTGACATCAGTTCTCTGATCTCAGTACAACCTAACCCACAATTTAGGCAGTGCCGTGCCAGACCAAGGTGGTGTTAAAGAAGTCCACTCAAACCCAGAGACATAAGTAAATGTAAATATCAAGTAGTTTTCCACTTGTGGCTTCAAACAGACCTTTTGCTTTATATAAACTTCTTAGAATAAAAAAACCAAGGGAAGAGATGTGGGCACTTTCCATCTTCTTCATGCTAGTCAGCCCTGAGAAGTGCAAATCTAATGCGGCAGAGGTGAATCAGAAAAAAGCACAGAAAGCAAAAGCTGCAGGAAAGCAACTGCAGTATTTCACATAGTGGATTCAGTGATGCTGCTGTCAAACTCAACAAACTCTCAGGGGACTGTGCCACTTGTGGGGTCTGGAGAAGCAAACAGCATTCTGTAAACACTTTGACTCCTTATCACCAGAAGTCTCTTGAATGTAGACTCAGCTGAGCCATAAATAACACTGTGCACACAATTACACTTTCACCAGAGAACCTCCCTCACTCCTGACCTCCCTGCACACAGCAGCCAGCACTGGGCACACTTCACTTGCACTGGGCAACAGAGCACAGCACTCACATTCCTTAAACACAAGTAACTGAGCTCTAGCACCAAGTCTACACCGACTAAAGATCCCTACAGCTGTGCCTTCACAATGCAGCTTCTGAAGCACTCATTCATTCTGAAAAAAACAGGACATATTAGCCACATGTATGCTTTTTAGTGCTGCATTATGGAGCTGAACCCCTCTCTCCTTCCTGACCAACACTGCTGGCACTGTGCTGGGCACTCAGAGCACCTGCAGGATTGCTTACCTTCCAACGCTATCCAAAACTCTGATTCTCCAAGATCATGCTCATATCCCACAGTACTTCAAGGCACAGTATTTTCAGTGCTTCAGCCATCTGTTTGGTTACTCTGCAGTGAGTTTAGGCCTGCATTTCTTTGCAGTGCTGTTTGACTCCTGATGATGGTGTCTGTTCTTCCATAATTCTCAATATTTTTTCTTCATGAATATAAAAGGAATTATAGTTTTAAGAGCCACTTTATTGTAAATATAGCCCACCCTTTGAGAGAGGAAGGTGCCTACTGTTTTATGGAGGCATTTCTCCAAAGAGAAAACTAGTCCATTTTTTTGTCTTTAGGAGGAAAAAAGCAGTGACTGAACACTGAACTTCTTTCTACAGCTACTTATCAGAAGATGCTGCTGCTGAAAGAGGCACTGCTCTCATGCAAACCGACCCCTCTGTGTGATTCAGACCATGGGTGTTTTCCCAAAAGAATCTTTAAAGAAAGAAAGAAAAAAAGAGCACAGAGCTTTAACAAAAATGCCTATTTTAATGTTTCTGCCCAAGGGAACCACAGGGTTAAAAATCTTAGGTAAGTTGTCTCACTGAGTTTGAAAAGTTTGTAACAATGGTTAATTTTACAAAGTGCCCTCAATTTCCAGCTTCAGAGCATTATTTTGTTGTTTTGCTTCTGTCTGTAATCTTCTAGAATTTTCTTCTCTATTTTAGCCCTTAGATACCAGGACTAAGTAACCTCTTCTGATAAGAAAACAGATGGAGGTCTCAGATTTTTTTCACTGCAATGCATATTAAAAAAATAAATAAATTAAGAAGTTACCCCTTCTTCTCTCTCTAATTCCAAGTCTCTGAAGTATTATCATCTTTCCTGAAAAGTGGGCACCAAGGCTGAGCCCAAGGTATCATTAGATTTTTATTAGACCCCTTTGAAAATGAAATAACTCCTCTGTCTTTCACTTGAGGTTTCCCTACTATGGTAGCTGCCAGCTCACCTTCAGCTGATTTACCAGAACCTGTTAAAGCTGCAGCTTGGCACAGTGGAAGGGGAAGCAACTTCTAAGCATTGGCTTTGTCCCTTATTCATCTCCATTACTACAAATACCTGCTTCCACTTGTCTATACGAGCAACCCGAGATCAGCGTGTATCAATGATGTCATGTTCATCATAAGTAAGTTTGTCCTACCTGTAACACTCAGGAGTATTACAATTTTTCCCCCCCAAACAGTGGCATTAAATAACAAGCTAATTTTCTACCAGTTACCTGCAAAATGGACCCAGCAAAGCTCCTAAGCACATGCTTAAACCTTAAGCACTTACTGATACTGGTACCTTGCTGCCTGGAGAGCCAGGACTTGGTTATACAAAGGAAAGGAAATGAAATACAGTAGCACAACAGATCCATAACCCAGGATTCCAGATCTGGCATCTCATCCAGAGCTTTCAGAGTAACCAACAGCAACCACTGCATACAAACAGAAAAGGCTGCACACAACTGCACAAGGCAATTGCTCAGCACTCCCTGACCGATGCCCAGTTAGTTCCTGAGCAGCAGCCCCTGCCAGCCTTCCTCTCAGTGTATATACTGACGTCATGTGGCATGGAATACTCTTTTGGCCAGCTGGGCTCAGCCAGTCTGACTCTCCCCTCCTAACTTCATGTACCCTTCCAGCCTTCTCACCAGCAGTGCATGACAAGCTGAAAAGTCAGGCTGTTATCAACATTACTCTTCTCTTAGATCCAAAGCATAGCACTGTTCCAGCTACCAGGGACAAAACGAACTCCTTCCCAGCTGAAACCAGTACACCTGTGCTGAGAAGAAACAACAGTCCTTGAGTTCAGCAGGGAAGGATTAGACCTTATAATGAGAATTGGATTACTATAGAGATATTGATTAGCTCTCAGAGTACTCTGAATTAAGAGCTGCAGTTCACAAACGGAGATTCAACAGTTTGAACTCCTATGGATGTAATAGGACACTAATAATATAAATGCAACCAAGGAAAACATGAAAAACATTTTCAGAGGAAGGAAGGAAAATATTCCTAGATTTTCAGTCTCCAGTCAGAAAAGTACCAGGCAGCTCTTGGAGCAAGTGCAAACACTTGCCATCCTGCTCTCAGAGACAGAAAATGCACACTTCTTGCTCCAGATCAAGAAATAAATGCATGCATTGGTTTCATGCAAGGTATTTTTACATTTATACAATGGAGATACACAGACATGGGTAACCAGACCCGAATCTCAGTTACTTCCCAGGCTCTCACGTTCAAAATAATCACACCAGAAATCTTTAGAGTAAATTTGATCACTCATCTAATTCTCTAGTTTCTATTTTCATTTATTCACCAGATGATTCCAAACAGCAGAATGAGTTGCAAGACCTGATTTGGCCAAACAGAATCTGGGCTGATCAAGCACTCAGCAAAAGGAGAGGAAAACTTGAAAATGTGGATCAGAGAGAAAAGTTATCAGAAGACCACTCTGACACGTTCTCACTGCCTTTAGGGTACAGCGCTTTTTGGAGGTGCAGTTGGGTTTTCGGATGTACACTGTCCGTCCCACGACAGCAACAGTAATATACCTGCTTTCTAAGGAAAAATCCCAAATTATACTTTCCTGCAAATGCTGTTATGTGTGGATTTACTCTTCTATTGTCTTTTTGAAGAAGCAGAGGAGGCTTTTTGTTTGCTTGCTTTTACAGAGGAATGAATACCTAATTCTGCACTTCTCCAAGCATATTAAAGCTTGTTTCAAACTTTCACTACCTGCATGGAAGTCATTACACTTAGAAAGGATCCAGACTAAATCCAAGGTAGCTTTGTGTTTGTCATCACATCCTCACGATGCTTATAGTCTGATTCAGGTGCAGTTTAAGTGCTGCTATCAGCCACCTTTAAAGTGAGGGCATAGAGCATTACTTCATCTTCCATTATGTGCATCACACATCTCTAAATGTGATATCAATGCAGTCTAAGCAGCTGAAGGCATCCTTGTTTGTACTATGCAGAGAGAGATGCTGCTACTTCCACAGCTGTCTGATGCAGATACTTAGTGGTATCACACAAATAATGTAAATCAGGGAATCCCTGATTTATTCTATACAGCAGGGAAACAAAGCAAAACAAAACCCAACAACCAACCAAACAAACCCAAACAACCACAGGAAAAGAGCATCCCATACCATTTATGATTATTTACCTCTGCAATATGGAAAAAATGGCAGGGAAAACCCCCCCTAGGCTTGATGCATTCTTTCAAATGACTTGTGAGAGGTACAAAGTTCCATAATATGTTATTTTACTTAGGGTATTAATTTTACTTGGATCACAGGCAAACAGCTACACTTTCATTAATGAAATGCTCTTAAGCTAATTTCCATTTGTATGCAAGCAACATCCTCAGGTTCAGTGCATGCACAGAGCCGTCCATACTTACACAGATATCTGCGGGAGAAGAAAGCGAACAGGCTGTTGATTTATTACACACAAATTGAGTGAATAAGATAACATTTTATTAGCCAGATACCATTATAAAAATGACTACAAATGGATACAATACAAGTGGTATATGGCCTTATCAGTAAATCTACTGTATGTTAGGATCTGGTACATGTTGTAATAAAAAGATGATTAAAAGTATTGAATCACAGAACCATACTAAGCAATAGCCCAGTAACAAGCTCCACTAGCGAGACACTGTGTGGCACTGACAACCAGGTCCCAAAAAGACTGAAAAGTGAAGTAAATCTTTTAGGAATCATAAAAAAGCCTCCTGTCCAAGCAGTAAAAGAATCAAGAAGAGGAGTGGGGTTTTCCTGACTTCCTCTAAAGGAGGCTAACAAAAATTACTTGACACAAGCATTTCTTGTTTGAGAGCTTCATCTCATACCTGTCAGGAGCATATTCCTGGTAAGGTGATATTCACACTCTGTGACAGAGCACACTGCAAACCTGTACAAATATTTCAGAGGGCTTTTCTTGGGGGTTTTTGTTGTGTGGTTGTTTTTCCCTTTTTCCATATTTTTGGGTAGTTTGCTTATTTTTTGTTTAACTTAGTTTTAGGAATAGCAGTGTCTGGCTTTAGAAATAAACAGTAGCTGCTGCTTCTCATTCCTCCCCCTTTCCCCTCAGGTCAACTGCTTCCCCTCCCTCCTTCTGGTCAGTTTAATATGGAGATGCTGCCTGAGCCTTGTACAGAATGAGCACACAACATTTTCTCCTGGGAGCTGGTTCATGCAAAACACTGCCCTGCTGAGAGAGTGGAAATTTACCCATAAGACATTCTTCCAGCAGCAAGACTCCAGAGGAAACCTGATCAGAATTTTTAAAGACGTGCCTTGATTTTTCTCTGTAATTCCTTCAAAGTTTGATGGGGAAAAAAAACTGCAAATGTTTAAGGTTTGTTGTGCTTGGTGTTGAGCAGAACCAGAGAGACAGAGTCTCATTTGAGGATATAAACTGAGAAGAAGACAGCAGTGAATTATTTTCAACAGATTTTCTGCTGCTATGTCTTCTCCTGCAATTTCTTTCTGTTTTTCTTTCCTCCTTCCAACTATCAGTTTATAGTCGCTGCAGCACTTCAGCTGATCAATACACCAGCTCTCTCCCCACCCCCTCCACGAGCAGGCAGAATCTTATTGCCTTTCAGATGTGCAGGTTGTATTTGCAAAATAATAAACATTTATTTTTACCATTTAAGTTTGTGTCACTGAGTTTTCCAGAAAATATACTTGCAGTGGCATGGAACATAAAAATGTGATTGTTTTAAAGTTTTTATTTCTTAAATACCCTTGGAAAAATGTGCAGAAGATCAATATAATGATTTTAAAATCTCTTTTAAGAAAGAAACCTTTAATTTTGGGCCTGATCCAAAGTCCAATGAACCCTTATTCCAGTGCGACCTGAGCTAGGTTTTTATTGTTTAATCTTACTCTGATCGATTGCAGAAGCAGAGTTTCCACAATCTTTTATTATCATAATAAATTTAACATTTTATTTTCATAGTATTTAAAAGTTGCAACTAAGGTAGGACCCAGGGCACCAGGTACTATTTGGAAACTCCTTATTAAATGCCAGTCGCTCCCTCCAGAGGTTTCAGTTGTTACCATCAGTTTGTAGCTCGACACATCCCACACTGCACATCAGGGTAGTGATGCTGGCATGGTCAGACCTAATGAATCAGTGAAGTTAGCCAGGTGAATAAGGACTTTGTAGAAGTAAACATTTGTGTGACAACATCTTTAGGAGGGGGACCACATCTCCCTTTTAATCTTAAGAAAACAAGCATCCCTACATAAGATATAATCCAAGATACTTCCTGCAGCAGCAGGTGATGGTTTCACCCTCCTCTGCAACAGCAATGGGACAGTGTGCGTTCTGGTGACCATGTTTACAAAACAATGTTACAGGTGGATGCAGGAGTCAGAAACGAGATGCAAAGGATGCAGAACGTGCAGTGCAGGCTCACATTTGATGTGTGTAGATTAGAACAAACAAAAAAGAAAGAAAGAAAAAAAGAGAGGGGGAATAAAGGAAGAGATCTCATCTCAGTATCTAAACACCTTAAAAAGAAGAAATCACCAAGCTGTAAAGATGTGATGGGGAGCCACGACTGCAATTTATATCCAGATAAAATAAATACTGGAAGGTACAATTGTAACAATGGTGACAGTAGATTCTTGGGAGTACCTAGAGAGATTTGCTGTGGTCTGCTCTGCAAACCTGGGATGGTGGTGACTCCATAAATGCAGAACAAGGCAGAATCATTGAGACACTGAACCACCCCAAATCGAATCACAGCTGGAATATTAGCCTGAATCACAGGTGGAGACTCTTAACAGTGGATGGGACCAATTCCAGCCAGCATTACATGATACATGTAATAAAGCTTAATGAGGAATAAGGGAGAATTGAAGCATTCCCGGGAACTGGTGGTCTAACTTTTCTCTGCCTCAGGCAAGTAAACTGCTATTCACTTAATCACCAAGAGGTAAATACAAACTCTCCATTCTTTCATGTGACAATGCAGAGAGACAGCCTTAGGTCCGTAAGCTCAGCATAGTACTGACTCGCTTCTTTCTCTCTGCTCAGTATGTTTCACGTTATCCACAAAAGACTAACGAGATGTAGGTTAATAATCAAGGAGATTCATTTTAAAAAGGCATTTTTACTGTGGACAGTTTCCCGGAAGAGAGGATCTTCTCTGATCCACACTGCTCCTCTGTGCTTTGATGCAGAGGCACTCTGTCTGGTTTGAATTCCTCACAATGGTGTGCTGCACTTCTAGCGTTAACACAAGGCATGAGCCCCTCACAACTGGCCCTTTTACCTTAAATTCATATATAGTATTTCCATCATTCTGTGCTTGTGGGCATAGGTCTTGTCTTTTTGAAAGTGCCACTTCAGCCACTCAAAACAGAGATTATTCACCTCCTGATCATCAGAACATTCTGAGCAGCCCTCATTTCTTCTTATGAAAACTGGGGAAAATTCACAGCAAGGGAACACAGAGAAGATGTAATCCATTGGTGTTTATGCTTATTCTCAACATTTTACTTTCCAGTCTGCCAGAAGCACACTTCATAGACATTCTGGAGTTTCTTAGGATCAATTTTAACAACTCTGGTTGTTGGGTTCCGCCCCCCCACGCACTGCCAAATCCAGTAAAGGTTTCTTAAGTTCACAAGGAGAGATTAGCCTGGAACAAAGGTCTCACTGTGAAGGTCTATGGATGGATGTTCTGGCTTCACATCAAACACTTATCTTCTAAACATTCAAGGAGTATGGATGTTTTTTTCACATTTCATGCCATCACTGCAAGCTTCCCATTTTTTAGCAAAAGCCTGATGCTAGGCACAAAGGCCACATATATGGGACAAGATCTAGATCTATAGCATGAAGTACACAAAGGATGTGGCTCCTAGGAAACAAGGTGTGTGTGTTGAATAGGACAACTCAGATGCCCTATTTTGACAGCAAAAAATAGTCTCATAGTGAGCTGGGAAACCTTCATTCTAAGTGAGCAACTACACACAGCTTAAGTAAGGAGGAATGCTTGGCAAAGGCATCTGTTGCAGCTCTTGCACTTCCTGGGAGCTGAGGCACTGTATTTGGCAAAACACATTCAATAAAGCTGCTTTTGCCCTAGGCCTAAAATTTTTCTTTTGTGCTTAAAAAAGCCTGCCTTGGTTGGTTGGGGGTTTGTTTGTTTGTTTGTTTTGTTCTTTTTTTGTAAAGCATTAACAGTGATTTTTAAATTATGTCTGTGAGTGGGAACAGGGACAGTGATTTAGAAGGGGAATACACAGCATCATTTTGGGAATCAGTGTACAGCACAGTTACTCCACTGTGCATATCCATGGTTTCTCTTTTCAACAGCACCACGGTGGGTAAGGATGTGTGACGGTAAACTTCTGAAAAGCAATTGACCATAGGGTTTTTTATTGTGCTAAGACAGCTTGAACATGGAGAAACAGAGGATTTGTTTTGCCTGCCTCCAGATGCCACAACTCTGACAGCTTCAGGTAGAGGTCCCAAAATAAAGAATACAGTAGCCTCAGATTTACAAAGCATTGCTACGGGTGAAGACAGAACTCTTGGACCAGGAGATATGCTGATTTCCAGGCACTGTCCATAGTGAACAAGCAGAAACACTGTTCATCAGTTGCTGTGCACACAGCATAGATAATGAAAGCGCTGTGGTTTGAAAGTGTAAACCTGGGTATGGAGCCTAAACTCTTCTTTAGATTATTTGCATTGGACAAGGGCCATGTCTTGGCAACAAGATGTGCTCATGGCAAACAGCAGAGTACAGCCTCAGGGCTCGAGTAGCTATAATCATACATACATCATCTGTTTTATTTGCAGTATAAGAGTAAGATTCTCCATGAATCTACTGGCTTAAAAGCTCTAACAGAGAGAGAGAGGCAAAGGAAGTATGAAAGTTGGCCAGGGGTATCTTGGAGGAACCACTATCTCCATAAAACTTAATTTTACTAGAGAACAATGCATATGAAGTATGTTTATTTATGCCTTTATGCAACATGAGACACTAAAGTTCAAAATATTCCTTCAATATTACTAGCAGGTCATTTCCTTCCAAAATTTCTTCACAAATCCCTGCTCACAGAAAAATCTTACACTAAGCCATACAGCACAACACAAATTGCATCAATTAACTACAACATTTATATGCTATGGTAATAGAAAACAGAAGTACCTGGAATATATTAATTATCCTAGATCAAGAGAATTATTTTGGTTCTAAGACTTCTAAGACTGTCAAGTCTGACCATTAACCCAGCACTGCCAGTTTACCACTATTAGATAATTAGATAGATAACAGAGATATCGGTTTGGACAGAAATGTGTCCAAACTTTGCAAGTTAAAGAAGAAAATGAATGACTTAATTTCCATTAATGAGAATGACAAAATATGTTACTGAAAGAAAACCTTTCTAAAAGCAAAGAGCAATTATGATTCATGCTCAAAAGACCACAGATTCCACACAAACTCCACAATGCTCTGCCAATTATTTGGAGTTCAAATTCCCTTATTGTAGCAATTGAAACAATCTCAAAGAGTGCAAAAATTACCGAGTCGAAAAATCTCTTCTTTAAAGTCTAACCTGCATTCATTTGGCACATAAACGATCTTAAAGGATTTCAGAAGGCGCTGTACTTCTGAGTTTTGAGAGTAAAAATAACATCTATCGCTTTAGTAACACTGTTAGACATCTTTTAAATAGATATTTAACAGAATTACAGATGTGTTGGAGGAGATAGCTGATATTCACTCAAAAGGCTACTGTAGTGCATTACTCTTTAGATAAAGTAATAGGATCTTTTCCATGTATTAACAATTCTCCATACAAAAGATTCCTTGAAACTTTTTGCACAGCTTTATCAAGTCCAGGTTCCAAAGCACAAATGGGTACCTAAATGATACGTGGTTACTGAACAAGGTACTGCCTGGGTCCACATGGATTTTGATTGCTCTAGGGGGGAGGAAAAGGGAAAAAAAGACAGAATTTGCAAGGTATGCTTCTCTACAGCTAAACCATATTTTAAAATGTACAATGGCATGCATACTGAAAGCGTCCTGTAGTGCAGGCTTTTTCATTATCTCACTTGCCTCTGCAGAATCTTTATCAGACCAGGACGGCTGAAACGGCAAGGCACCGATTCGTCCCCTCTGATATGGGCTGAGGGAAGTAAAACAGAGTCCAACACAACACTCAAACCTCCACAATTTGTTGCTGACTTCCCACTCACAGGTCTTGTATTAGCCAAGCTTAGCAAAGTCAATGATATTTTTTTTCTATAAATAACTGGTTAAAAAACAGTCTTTAAGTAAATAGTTTAGACATAGGTACTATGCTGATCTGGTAGCAGTAAGAGCTGTACAGTGAAGGTGGTGTCTACACGTACACAGCTTCCAGCCTTTGCACACACATACACCTCTAGCTATACAACATCCATCACCCCACCAATGATTTAAGTAGTTTTAAGTTTTTATCAGTTTCTGGCTCCTGCTTCTCTGGCCTAACCAAGATGTCCAACAAGACTCACACCCCTATACCTATGACTTGCCCATTTCTCTGGTTCAAATTTCAAAGCTCTCAGGATCAGGAAATATAAACCCAGGCATTTGGCAAGGCACCCAAAAGTAATAGAAAAAAAGATGTTGTGTGGAACAAACGATGAATCAGTCTTTTATTCATTTTTCTGCAAGGTTTGTAGCAAATAAATGAGCCTTTCTTTCTGGTGCTACCACAGCATAAAAAAAGAATCACTGGAACATGCTGGAATAGCCATAAAAAGTGAATAAAAAATAGCAAGAATGGCTCTCAAATGCCTACATAAAGCTAAGTCAGGGCTATAAAAACTGCTGCATCTAATTCCATAATTTCTTTCTGTGTTTTCATGCAGTCAGCCATTCCAAATTGTCCTGGAGTTCACTGTCCAAGGATATTGCAGAAAGTCTTACCTAACTCATAATGCAGATTTTCTTTTGTAATTATCATTATTTCCTATCAATGTCACCACTGCTAAAAAATGGTATCAGCTTCAAACCAAGCAATTACTGCAACAGGACATTTACCCTTTCGCTTCCCCTCCCCCAGCATTTTTTATAGACACACATTTCAGTTGATTTTTTTGTACACTCCTCAACAGTTTGTGAATTTTCATTCCTAGGATATGAATATATTATACTGAGGGATATTATATAAATGAGATCATTATTCAAAACGAGAACCTTCTCTACTAACAGCACCACTATCTGCAGAGCATGAGACAAAATAAATGTCTCCCACGAGTGACTAAATGCAAAATAAAAAGTAACCACTCAACTTTAATAGTTTAAAAATGCTATTAAACATAATGGCTCCTCAACATTCAAGCAGCACTATGTTTTAAGTGATCTTCATTTTTAAAGAACTATTTTATTTACATCTGAGATGTTGATGGTGCATGAAGTTCTGTTCCTGTGGTAATGATAGTCGAAAGTACTCAAAATCATTGCCACAAGACCCAAGTCCGACAGGCAGCAGACTCCAGGGCTGAAAACTTGAACATCTGAAGAAATAATAGGAAACATCTACTCCACTCAGTATATTTCATGAAATAGTATCCCTGACTTTTGTAGTAACTAAAACAAGAAATATCAAAGCAAATCCTAGTAGGTTATTAAGTAATAAAGTAGTAAGTCTGTCTGGTTTTTTTTCTGCTGGTCGAGGAGAGCTCTGGCTCTGGGTCTGCACTCCCAGAAGCGAACCCTTCAGTCAGCAACCTTATCATCCAATTTAGGGATGCAGTGGAGCCGCTCTGAAATACCACAAAGGTCACTCTTGAATTTAAACAGATAAAAAGTTTCTGTTGAATTTGCAATGCCGTATTTAATAATAAATTCACATTTCTGTTTCTTGGGTTGCCCAGAACTGAAGAGCAAGATCCTCAGGAGGCAGTACAACATCTTTTCCAGGTTCTTTTGTCACCCGATGCCAAGCCTGGTGGCCGTGGGGTGACAGCACCCATATAGTATAATGTGCTCTGAGCAACAACTAGCTTTGTGGGAAATCAAACAAATGCACAGCACTCCACTGCTAAACCAGTAAAAATACAAGTGAGATATAGGGGTCCACGAAGATCCGTGTGCTGTGGCCTAGCAGATGACAGGAAGTGGCTGGACTGCAGGATCCATCTCTCCAGTGAAACACTGGACTCCTGGAAAGGCAGCAGGGCACATTCTAAGGGCACTGCTGGCAGCTTTGTGAGTGCAACTGTAAATTGTGTGGCCTTAAGCTCTCCTTTGCTCAGCTGAATTTATCCCGAATTTCTCTACAGTTCCAGGGAGAATGTTGCATCCATCCACCAAAAACCAGCCCTGAGCAATGCTGGCTTTGAAACATGCCAAGAGCTAAATACAATCCTACTTTTACACTGGATCAAAAAATTAGAGGATTTTTAACCACAGAAAAGTTCTCCAAGACATACTAGCCTGAACTGGGAGGAAGGAGACCGAGTTGTCAGCCTCCCCAAAACTAGCCAAGATGCTCAAACAGATGAAGAGGTCACTGGTTAAGTAAACAACAGAGTTGTCATTTATTGGTTGCTTGGGCTTGTTTGTTTGTCATGGGTTTTGTTTGTTTAGGTTTTATTATTAATAGATTTACTTTGTATTTTGAAAAGGGGGGGGTGGTGGTGAATCAAACTATGTATATTTATTCTAGAACAAAGAGATCAGAAGTTTTCTCTTTCAAACAAAAATGTTTAATTGCCAATTACAATAAATCTAGAATTCTTTACGGTCATAAACAGATTTGGAGTCAAACATTTTAGAAGCTGGCAACCTCAAAGACATCAGCAGTTTTAGGAGTGGGGAAGGGCCCCATAGAGCTGCAAAAGCCTGTTGTGGAACTGGGAATCCAGACACTGGGGGAGAGAGGAAGAAGAAGTCTCAATGTCACGAGGCGTAGCAGTGAGAGATACACGAGAGCAGCTGGCTGTGACTTTGGGATATTCTCCTCAAACTTTTTCACATCTTATTTTTCACTAATAAATGTATTAAGATAACATTTAAAAGACCCCACTGAAAGGGAGGCCAGTTGGGGTAAACTTTGCACATACACAGAGTTTAAAAAAATTCCCAAATGTACTTTTCACAGTGTTTGTGAAGTATAGAAAGTCATGGGATAGGTAAAGAAAGAGATTTGAACTACTTGTGCAGAATCACATGGCAGAACAGGGACAGAACTTCGAAGGAATTCGGAGATACATCCATGGAGCAAAGCATTTACTACCCTGCTTCCCCTTGCTTACATGCCTTCCTGGGTAGGTGATAGCCATTCACATGCTCCAACTACCAACATTTTGCTGATAGCTCAGTTCCACATCTGCATTCACAGCTGATTTTAGACCAGTTAAGAAACCTACATGGCATTTCCATCTGGTATAACTCACAACTAAGACACAGGCACCACTCCGTCCTTTCCTTCCTACCATGGCACAATCAGTGCCAGTTCTCTGTAGACTTAGATGCTTGCCCTTACACTGAAGCCCTATCACCTGAGAGTTCTTCCTCCCAATTGCTTCTATAGTTGTTGGGTTTTTTTCTCCTTTTAGAGTCAATACCCTCCTCTCACATCATAAAAGTCTCCATGTACCATTCACAAGCACAGCACATTGTAAAACGCATCTGTGTTTTTTCTGATCAAATTCCTTCCCTGTGTTTTGAGTCTATCTACCAGTAACCAGCCCTGCTTCTGAAAGCCTGCCTTCATTCACACCTCCTCTGCGTTGGTTGTCATGGCTACACCACCAGCCTCACATCCAGGCTTCCTTTTCCCCCACTGGCAATTTCAGGCTTTCTTTCAAGGTGCCCATGATATTTTGATATTCAACCCTGCCTGATGACCAACATCTATTGTGACACCTGTAAAAGTGTGGCAGATCTTCAGTTTTGTCAAACTGCTCAGTGAAGATCTCCTTTGATCTCCAAAGCTTTGGTGTGGTAGGTCTCCAGTCAAGTCTACATTTCTTGCAGACCACCAAACACCCTGTCACTAAACTCATGGCTCAGAGATCTAGGAGAGCAGTAGGATCTTGTGGGCTGCCTGCATAGTTCTTAGGGTAACCTCGGAATGAAGTTTGGAAAACCTGGGGGAGAGGGCACATCTTATTTTCAGATCAATGAGATTGAACAGAGAGGCTCTGGGGTAAGCTCAAATGAAAACACAAGTCGATCCAGTCCACAGCACTGCATCAAGTGCAAAACAGCTACCTGGCAGCAACTACCTGCTTCAGAGCTCCTGACAATGACACACTTCTATGTGGAGTTCTGTAGTTTGGCTACAGTTTTATTTACAGAGGTGTGCTCAATTTGTATCAGCCATTGATTTTGTAGAGAAAAATGAAACAGTACTTCAGCCTGAATGTACATGGTCCTCACCTTGCCATATCCACTGCTGCTAACATGGCATCAGCCAGCAGCCTTCACGTTTTAACAGCGTTCAGGGAAGGGAGCAAGAAGAGAAGGGCACACATCCATTCTTATCAGTTGTATTTTTCAACACCATGACAGGTTCTGCCTCACACAGTGGCAGCTGCACTGACAATAGGTTGTTTTACACCTGTGTTTTCCTGAGAGAGAATCACCCAGTGACACTGGACAGAGAAGTCACTGCAGAAGTGGTGGCAGCCTCTACCTCCTACATAGGCAAGGTTGATGAACCAGAAGAATTGCCTGTAAGGCCCTTACAGTTGTGACCCTTAAAAGTCACAGTGGCAAATTAATTTGGGGCACTTTATAGTTTTATCTTCCCCAACATTTTACCAGGGCTAAGCTTTGATGCTCTAGGGAATGGTCAAACAAAATTTGCCCTTCCTGATCTGTCACATAAAGACATGGAGCAGTTGCCATCTAACCACTTACTGGTTCAGCACACAAGCACAGAACAGAGACACCTCCCAGTCTCTGGGAAGGTTCAGACCTTGAGTTCCATTGCTGGGGCTCATTTCACATTCACAACAAGGTGGAGGTGAGGTGAAGTCAATTGACACAATTTCCCAAATAAACAGACACTCCTATACTTCATTATCTTCAAACAGGGTAGCAGGTTAGAGGATGGGCCAAAATCCCTATACTTCATGGCTACTTTTCTGTTTTAGTGAAAACCAGAGAACAATATGTTCCACCAATTCATATATCACAGATCTGCTGTAGTTCAGTTAAATGCATGCAGTGTTTCAATTCCACTTTTCCTCTTTTCCACCTCCATTCTATTATATCCCCACGTTCAGTTTTCCCTAGTAAAGAGGCCCTTTTAACCTTCCTGCTGCTTCTGCTGGTGTTTCTATCTTCCCCAGTGGCTTTGCTGTCGGAGATCAGTTGCTGTTCTGTTCTCCATGCAACAGAAGCCACCAATAACCACTGCAAAGGTCACTCTGCTTTCACAAACCTTAGTTCTCTTTATAAGGAGCTTAGGACAGCTGTAGACACATTTGGAAATACAAAAAAGAACACTCTACCTGTATAAGCACCCAGGATTCCATAGGATAGCAGGGCTGCTTCTGCTCTCAATTTCAAAGTTCCCCTCTGCCTTTTACTCCTCTTGTTCCCTTCTAATTACTTCTTTGAGTGAGCCATTGGAGTCTGATCAATACAAAATCTGTGATTTTTCTAATTGTGATTCTTTATAGCTTCTCTAAATTGGTTACCCTAAGAATAAAGACTAACCTTTTCAAACCTCTCATCCGGAAATATTATGATAATGAGCAATGCCTGAGCTCCACAAAGATGCCTGCAATGTTCCTGTACCATTGAACAGACAGATCATTTATTAAAGAGTAAGAGCTTGCTTCCAGAAAAGGCATTCAGCCCTCCTTAAATGAGCAATTCAGGTTTATTTCTCATTTTAAGAATTTACCAGAAGACCACCCAGATGATAACAGTTGCTTCAGAAGGAGCACACTACTATTCAACACAGATAATGGATCCCCATCCCTGTGCCAGTCAGTGCAAGGTTTCTGTAGGAATCGTCTGTGCAAAATTAAGCTTCCCAAAATGCAATATAGTTGTCTATGTGTGAGGAGCGTGGGGGGAGACTGCAAACCAAAGCCTATTTAATGTAGTGCAATTTCTGTGAATGACCTCATAGGCGCCAAACATGGCCACGTTCAAACATTTCAGTGCTCGGTATTGAGCAAACAGTCACAGCAGCAGCATTTGCACAGCACACACAGATGTTGGTGTTGTGGAATGGCAGACACTCTGCTTGAGGTTCTTTGGAAGAGAGGACTTCCAAACATTTATTTTCAGGAGGTCAGTAGTGCATTCTTTCTCATGGCCTAGCTATTTGGATGATGCTGCTAGGCAGGGTAACTTGCACACATCTATCCTTATGAAAGATTTTAAACCCCAAACCCTGAATTCTACCCCAACACAGAACATAATATTTTTACTTTGAAAATGAAGTCTTCTAGTCAGCTATCCCATAATGTCTGCAGTATCCTTTATGGCACTCGCGTTCCAATGCTCCAAAGCACTTATGCAGCATTGTTGACTCCAGTGCAACAATTTACATGCTTAACTTTAAGTACATACTTTTTGGGACCTGGGCCTAATACTTCCTTTCATTGTTTGTATCTCTTGCAAATGGTTTCTGTTTCCTCTGGATGTGGGATAGCTAATTATGTTTTGGTCCCTGGGCATCCAGCAAGCATAATATAAAACCACAAGCTTCTAGCTGTTTCTTACTGCAGTTTTGTCCCAGAGCAGACCAGCTCAAGGTGCAGTTACAGCCTTCCACTCCAGAGCAGCTTCCTCTCAATATCCAAGGAAAGTAATCTCCTGGCTATGCTAACAGTCATCCAAACCCCTACCATATAATCTAATTGAACTATCGATTCCCAAGCTAGGGCTTCTATTTAACATTCTAGAGAGAAAGAAAAGAGAGAGAAAAAGGTTTTGCAGGCACAGTAACACAAGGCTGCACAAATCTTCCTCAGCTTCTGTTGCTTTACATTCATTTATCATAAAGATTATGCAAAAAATGCAGTTACAATGATAATGAGAGTGTCCCCCTCCTCCTCTGAACTGCATTCTCCTTTTGAATTCAAGCTGCAAATTCTTAAACAGGGAATATACATTGTCCTTGATAAGAGTCGAACTGCACAGAGGAAGAGAAGAATGGAAAGTGCTCCATCAGAGCATCACCTCACATTACTTACAGGTCTAGACAGCTGGTGCTACTATTAGTATGACAGAATTGTTCTCAGCCTTTTGTTTGTTTAGTTTGTTCAGGGTGGGGTTTTTTTGTGGGTTTCTTGTTTTGGTTTGGGTTGTTGTTTTTTTAAGAGGAGAAAAAAGAAGCAGGTAGAATGCATTAAAAAATTCCATCAGAAACCCACTTTATCTTTCATTCAAACTGCAAGATCAACAAACTCCCTTGACAGTTATTTCCTATGAATATTAATAGTGATACTACTACAATGTGTTTACTAATCATTTAGAAGTAATGCAAGCATTGTAGGGAAAATACATTAGTGCCATGGAATTAAAAAAATATATATATCTGGAACATTTGACCAGCATTAGAGATTCTGTTCTGGCAGTTCTGTAAGTGCAAACCTCCCAGCTGCTTTACAGAAAGCTATATATGCTGATAGCAATGCATGACCTTCCTCCATAATTTTGATAAAGCCAGTCAGAATTATTCATACCAATATCAAAGGTACTTACTCACAGAGGTGTTCTGGACTCTTAGCTGATCCCAGAATATCTAGCTCATGTAAGTGGAATAACTTAAATAAGAAAGTGCCTTCATTTGTCTAAATGACATTAAAAGATTTGTTCCTGCTAGTCAAAATATTTCCTTCTATCATAGCATATTTACATAAGGGGTTAAAAGCACTGCTCAGTTGTTTCTTGAGCAGATTTATACAACTGGAGATCCTTAAAGTCATGAATTAAGCAGCTTGAACAAGGTGAGGGCTTCACAGAATAAGTTGCTCCATGACACTTTCCAGTCTGATTTCCAAAATACAGTGACTGTCAGAAAGTATCACTGGGGCTTCTTCATAGCATGCCTCTTCATGACCAGTTGGTAAACTATAACAAACCACGTACTGTCAGCCCTTGAAACTCCCCTAAACTGCCAAACAACATGCTGAAAGTTAAGAGTTTGTACTTAGGGTTTGGGGCAAGGAAGAACAGGACATCTGGCAACAACCCAAACTAGCATCGCTCCTGCCTATTTTCCTCTGGGATTATAAGAGGGGAAATTTTAATTTTATCTAGGACAACAACAAATCTTCAATGGGAGAACTTTCTGCTGGTGAGATCCATATCACACAAGGGGAATGGACTGACATAAAAGCTCTAGAAGAGATTTCCCCAGAGAAAGAATTACTTCCTTAGGGTCCCTTTGCAAGCTGTGATGAAGGAGCAGTTGTGTGAAGCCAGCCAAAGAGATCTGTCAGGAGAAGCACTGCACTAGGCAGTGATTGCAGGCAGCACTGCTCTTGCAGAGCAATGCAGAGAAGTTGCTGTAACTGCAGGAGTGGTGATCATGACTTTGGCATGAACCGCTTCCAGAGCAGACCAGTGTCAGGTGGGCAAAACCAAAGTAAACACATCAGAGGCTGTCTGGCTGCTTGCTAGAATTTCACTGCATAGCCCAGCTCCTCTTTCTGAGGCAGTCACACTCCTCTGTCTCTTTTTCTGTGCTTGCAGAAGGTGTAACTGAAGATTTTCAGAGATAAAAAAGTCTTGGAGATTGCCAGTGACAGAAAGGTTCAAGTATTAGCTCCAGTGGGAGTAGCACAGCTCAGTGAACCATTTCCCCTTTAACAGCTCATAATTATGTTTCCATTTTATCTTTCTCTCCACAGTTGCATAAATTCAGACAACCTGTGCAAGGGTAGGTTGTTTTGAAAGAAACACTGCATTTAAGGGGTTAAAATGGCAATATTCTATTAAATCCTTTTTTCACGAGCTGACAAAGGTCACAGACTACATGGTAACAATGCTTCTAATCAAACTGGTGGACTCTTTTTAAGCAGTCATCTGAATGGGAAGTAGAGAAATTCTAGCTTCAAAAAAGTCTAACATTGTTGTATTTATCTCTCCTGCAAATTGATTGCTTGGAAAAGGTGGAAAGCTGAGCTGCCCCACACAATCACATCAATCAACACACAGGAGTTTGACTGCATCGCCTATTACAATGCTAGAACTCAGTCCTTTCTTGCTTATTTGTCTTTTCTTCTTCCAGAACTCCTTTTTGACACCTTGAGCCAAATAAAACCTGCCTGTTCTCTCCAGTCTTCTGAAACTACTTGAATTACATGAAAAGAATGATAAAACTTTGAAACATTCTTCACATTATACCTCCTGTCTACAAGTGCTGTTTTACTTGCTTCTGTTAATTTGGCTTTGCAGTGTGCAGAGGCAGCATTGTAACAATAATCTGCCCACTGCAAAATCGTTGTTTCAGCATGGAAGCAATCCTTGTGGTCACCCATCCAGCAAGCACATGAATCATTACGCTCTTAGTCAGAAAAGATACCTGTATCTTTGGGGAGCTGGCAAGGAAGTACTTGCAGGGGAAATTCTTGATAGCAAGAGACTTTGTTTCTATGTTTTCTATGGCTGAATTTAAAGAGGAACAATTTTTTACCCCTCACAAATAGCTCCAGAAGAACAAGGTACATTTTGCCCCAGATGCAGGCAGGATTCCTAAGCAGTAAATGTTACTCCCCTTGCTAACACCACAGGGACATGATTTGGTTCGTACAGACACACAAAAAGAGTAGTCACTAACAGCGCACTTATGTTCACAGATCTGCAGTGACTTCTCCATCTGATTTCACAGAGTTCATCTCAGAGGGTAGCAAAGCAGCACTTGGGCTGTCAGTGGAGAATAACCAACATCAGTCAGCTATTAACCAATGGTCAAGCTGTTACTGCTCCTTCAAGACAGGTGAAGAAACATCAAATATCATCTGCATCAAGTTAAGCAATCCCATCAGTGTCAGTGGGGGTGACCTGGCTCCAGACACCTGCTTTTAAGTTTATTAATCCAGCAAGAACAGTTTTAGCAGGAACTGAGACTGCGTACCGAAGCTGTGTGCCTAGGTGAGTAGTTTCTATCAGGACCTGACGTAGAGTATGAAGTATTATGGGACACTAGAGACACAGCAGGTGTCTAATACAAACAGATGATAGTGCAGGGTTGTCGGTGAAGAAAGTAACAGTGGCACATGCAACAGTAGTAGAAAGTGATTGAAGCAAGGAAAAGGAGTGTCAGATGCTGAATTGTCTGTCAGCCTCTCACGAGATACTGAGAGATCCACCATCATTTACAGTCTCTCTTTTTCATCTTCTTTAACTCAAAAGAATCAGGCAATACCACATCCACTGTCGCTCAAATTTAACCTTGGTGATCTGCAGCTGCTCAGGGCCACTAACCTTAGGGCAGGGGCTGGGTGGGTAGAGGATTTGTTAATTCTGCTGCCTAGCCTGAGCTGAAGTTAATTGTTTGCTTCTGGTACTTCTCCTTGGCTCACAAAATTTACACCACTACCTTTTTTACACTAGCAGCTTAATACATACCAGAAATACACATGACATGTAATCTCTATTCCTTTGCACGGGTGACCCTCCAGTCCTCCCCACAATGAGTTTGGCAGGGAGGCATTCAGCCAGCAACACGGGGAAGAGGCATTTCTTCCTCAGCACCCTTTGGTGCCAGCCCGCAGCACCTCTGCGAAGCCAACGTGCTATGACAGCCAGCAACCATGCGCTGAAACAGCCTCTGCTGTTCTCTGTATGGGAGATCCCTGCTCCTAAATCACTTCCTTCACAGTAGTGTGTCATCATGCTGTACACAGAATTAAAACTTCTGCACTGGCATCTCAAAGTCAGTTCTCATCTAGGAAAACAAAATGACACAGGTTTTGTGGCAGACAGCACAGTGTAACACAAGGAGGAATAAAATTCTGCCCACGAGGGAAATAGTGCAAGGGGAGCAACCCAGGAGATTATAGATTATTTTGAGTATGCAGCTATGAGGTAGTCTTTAAATACATAAATAAACGGGCTGGCTAGTATATAAACATGACTGAGGAAAAGTAAATATTCCACAGGTCTGGCTGCTTCATTATTTCCCCCAATGCCTTTCAGACATCTTCACTCTCAAGCTCTTAAAACTCATACCAAAAATATTTGCTACTCCCTTAAGCCATTTTTAGCCTACCTGCCACATGCATGAATACAGTTCCCTTGCAACTGCAAGCTGTAGTATTGTACTAATAATTTTCCCCCCAATTCCACTGAGATACTCAGAGAGGCTTGAAAGGAAAAAAAAAAAATAAAAGGCAAAGGGATCTTTTAATATATGCTGTCAAAGAGCTGCGAGGCCCTAATCCTAGAGGCCTTATTTCATTCTCTGCAACACCTACTCAAGATTTTTCTGTTCAGCAACAAAAAGATGCTCAACCTCAAAAATGAGTTTTCACAATGTGCTTTTTGAAACATGGTGATTTGAGCAAAAATTCTTTCCCTGACTTTACAGCCGTGCCCAGAAATTGCATTTGACAAATTTGACAAGGAAGTGACTTTTGGCTCGTTATCACTTAACTCTGTCACCCGGCAGCACGTCCTCACGGCAGGACATCGTTGCCCAACTCAGCAACGTGAGAGCTGTTGCTAACAGGTGATTCAAGGCACATGGGCCCAAGCTGGCAGGACCTTTGAGCAAAATCCACATCATTCATATTTGAAAACCCTACCTGGACTTATTCCACTATGCATACAAGCTGGGAAAAAACCCAAACAACCCAGACCTAGTTCTTTGGTGTGTTACATGCCCCGGATTCTGCTGATCCAAGTGGGGAGAGAAAGCACTCCCCAGCTCACAGAACAATTTAGAGGATCAAGCCTGTGTGCATTTAGTCTGCTTTTTTGGTACAAGCATGTCCCCCTCAACATCCTGACAGAAAAAAAAGTACAGTTCAGGTAAAATGATGGAAAACAAAAGATACTTGTGGCACTGATTTTGGGTCATTTTTCCCTGCTGGAGTTAAAAGGCAGGTAGGAATGTTTCTCATGTAATATTTCTATTAGCTCTTTGTGTTAGTTAATCGTTACTTCTAGTAAATACCAGCACTGTCCTTGTCTATATAGAGACAGCTAAAAAGATTAAACCAAATTAATAGCTAATAGGAGCAGTTGAGTTAACTTTAAGTAGTTTATGTGAAAATCACTTTTTTAAATAAATAATGTTTAAAACCAACCATATTTAAAATTAAATTCCAGGTGATGACAATCTTTGTGAAAGACCCAAGAGCAGCATGAAAGTGTCTCATTAAAACTTTAATACTACACTTTGGTTTTCAATCAGAGTTTATTGCAGTAGCCTCTGAAGACCAAAGAGAGAAGATACTCTCTTCACTTCTACTTATTCAATAAGCAAACTCAGCGGGTAATGAGAAACTGAGCAACCTGTAACATGAATAAAAACCAAAAAAACCCCAAAACCCATAAACTTACTTCCCCCCTTTGAGGATTAGGTCTAGGACTAAGCATTAGTGACTGAGATCTACTATTTCTAAATGCTGGCAGACTCAGTCCCCAGAAGGTATTATGTCAGCTGCTTCTCTGCAGAAAATACTCATTTTGTTAAATAACTCTATTTGTCATGTGAAGCATATTTTGATAATCTTATTTACTTATACATTCAACATGTTTCAATTAACTTTTATATATATATATATCTGCTAATTGAATTTGAATTGCCTCCAAAAGGTGTTCAAATATAAATCACTGCAATAGTAAAACATTTCAGTGCTTGGATGTACTTGAGACAATCTGAGTATATGCTTTTTTCTTTATCAATACTTGAAATCATGTGGATGAGGGTAAGCAGCAAGTGCTTCTTTTATTGTAAAAGCACTAATTTGAAGCAAATCAACACACAGTGGCAACTTCAGGGTTCAAAATGCAAATTCATTGGCTGTCAACTGGTACAAGCTAACTCTTCTTCCAGAAAGCAGCAGAGACGTGGTGGTGAAAAAGCCTCTTCAAAATCTACTACTTAAAACACGGTTTTCATGCTTCAGGCTTTAAATCAGTAATAAAAATTGCTATTTAAATTACCTTTGTGCCAATCCACGCACCATGATCTGCAAAGAGCTGCCTAAGAAGACAAAGAGACTAAGGAATATCTTTACTCATGTTCCTGTCAAGCCTGGTGTGGTTCATATTGGTTGTGTTATACTAATATTTCTTAAAGCTGATATTTTTGCTGCATTGAGTATTGCAGTGAAGAAAGATGTATACATTATTATAAACACAGAGGATTGTTTATTTCCCAGGATAAAGGGAAACACTGATGTATTTGAAAAAACACACTGAGAAGATGACAGATGACCAAGAGCCTCCATTGCAGTAAAACAACAGAACAGCAGCAACTGGCAACCAGCAGAAGCACAACAAGTACCTGATTACCTCTGACTTCTCTAATACAGCAAAATGGAAGAATAAACTCTATCCTGTGAATCAGCCAAAAATACACCAGTACAATGTATTTTGCACTGCAAAAAAGTAAAACTTACTCAGATAAAATACACACACACAAAAAGTCCCACTGCTAAGGGGTCTGTAGAAATCATTTCCAGAGCAATCGAGTTTGAAAACATTTCAGAGAGCAGCTCAAGGCCCAGAATGAGATACAGAATAGAATAAACCAGGTTGGAAGAGAACTGCAAGGTCATCGTGTCCAACCCATCAACCAATCCAACACCACCTAAACAACTAACCCATGGCACCAAGCACCCCATCAAGTCTCCTCCTGAACACCTCCAATGATGGTGACTCCACCACCTCCCCAGGCAGCCCATTCCAATGGGCAATCACTGCTATTGCCTTCTGTCTTTCTCCTCCAGCATTCCCTCTCCTTTCAAATTCCCTCCCACTGAATGAACATTACAGGTTTTTATGGAATAGCCTTTGGACAGTCCCATGCCTGTCTTACTTAATTGCAAACTACTTGGCAGGTACAGCAAACCCTGTAAAAACCTGCAAGCAAAGATTAAGAGCTAATTTTGTCTACACTGGATGCTTATGCTTGACCAAACAAAATGAGGGGACACCATCTCTGCTCTCCTGTTGAGGGCAAGGGGACATTAACAAAGACTTCCCAGTGACAGAGGAAGAACTACTCCTCATCAAATCATAGAATGGCTTAGATGGGAAGGGACCTTAGAGGTCATCAACTTCCCTGCCATGGGCAGGGATGTCTCTCAACCAAACTTGGCTGCTCAAGGCATCATCTGACCTGGCCTGGAGCACCCCCAGTGAGGAGATATCCACAACTGCCCTGGGCAACCTGTTTCACTGCCTCACCACCTTCATAGAGAAGAACTTCTTCCTAAGATCTAGTCTAAGCCTACTCCTTCAGCCTAAAACTATTCCCCCTTGTCCTATTTCTGGACACCCTTATGCAAAATCCCTCTCCAGCCTTCCAGCAGGATCTCTTCAAGTGCTGGGAAGACAGCTATAAAGCTCTCCCCAGAGTAGTCTTGGGTACCCATTATAGGGTTGCCACTGTTAAATAACCCTAACAAATAACCAACTTAGTTAACACTGATAAAGCAGTTAGAGTTAGGGGTGCTCCAGAGCATTTCCTGGGAACATTATTATCAATGAAAGACCAAGTTAAATCAGTCTTCAACTCTAACCAAAACCCACTCATGTCCCTCTCCAGGCTTTGTGACAGCTATTCAGCCAGGCTGGCTGTGTACCAGCAAATTCCTTATTCTTTCAAAAACCATTTGCCAGCAGCACAGAATTCAGTCAGGTCACAGAGCTGTAGGTTTGTTCTTCGCCCCCAAGAAGGGTAACATGGAACATCATTAGTAACAGGCCAGGACTGTCAGCAATGTGTGTGCAGCTCCTATCACAGTGCACTACTGAAAACAATTATCATTACCAAAAATAGCTGTGTAGCAGAGCCCACAGAAATTACAGATTCATCTTAAATTTGTACATCCAAAAATCCACACGTTTTAGGGCAGACAAAAAGCATTTAATTCTTTTTTTAGGAAAAAGAAATGATAGCTGAAGGAGAGGTGAGAGTGTGAAATCTGTTTGGTCTGAAGTCTTAGCTGAGGTTTTCTTCTATTTTTAGCAGCAGCAACAATAGCAAGAGGGTGAAGAACTGGAGGTTTGCATTACGCCACAGAGCAAGCCTGCCACACCTTTCCATGAATGCCTGATCTTCCCTTCAGCTAGTCATCTTCCCATGGGAAGCAGCCCACCTGGCTGTACTAACCCAACTGCACCATAAAGACTTTATTTCAAAATAAAAATAAATGTATGTCTAAGCATTAATATATAGAGAATGGGGGGGGGGGGGGGGGGGGGTGTAGAATGTATCACATCAAAGTACCTAAATGGGTAGTTCCGCTGTAAATCTGGCTAAATCCATCAGTTTATTTTGACATATCCATTTCTTTATGACAAATGAAAGGAATAGTTCATACCTTATATGCCTTATGTTTCAATATTTAGACATCTCCAAGACTCGCAGAATGACAGACAGACATACAAAGGACCAGCTCAGGGAAAGCTGGCACGCCTGGGGAAGGCACATTGCTACATTTCTGAAATGCAGCAGACACAAACTGAACCAAATTAAAAACAAAACTGAAACCGACCAACAGAAAACACAACCACGAAAAACAACGACAAAATAGCCAAGCTAGCAACCAACCACCAGAAAAAGACCAGGACAACAGAAAGAAAGAAATCCCAAAGGTACTGCTAAAACCCACATGCCTGAAAACAAAGTAGCAACGACTAATGTCTGTGTGATGCTTGGATATGAACTTGCAGGACAATGGATCAAAAGTAGGGGATGGAGGGAAGAAGCCTTTCAGACCAGTGCAGCAACTACCTTGCCTCTCTGGCTACTGCAGCCTGAGGAAGCCTCCTAGGGAGCAAGGCAGAATGCTGCAGTCAGGTTACCCTGCCCAAAAATCCTCGCACAGCTACTTAGCACCTCCACACCATACTAGGACATATGCAGGAAGGAGCTGGCAAGGAGAGTGTGTGCTGTACCCTCTGCTTTTTCACTCAAAATAAAGTCAAGCTCCATTCCAGAGAACCAAGCTCTTCTCAACTGATGTATAAAATCTGCTGCTGAGATAGGGGATTCTGTCGATAATCAAGCTAGACATGAATAGGGGGAGGGACATTTCCTTCTGCTACACTCAGATTTGCCAAATTTAGGTATATTTGTGACATTTTAGACAGTTAGAGGCATCCATCAGTGTCTCTGTCACTAGCTTTGGGTTTGCAAAAATGGAAACAAGATGTTGCCTTGGAATGCAGCTTAGCAGAATTCTGCAGATTAGAACCCATCTCACTATGAGTCCCCATTTCTGTACGCCACAAGCTACCTCTGTGACACAATAAGCAAGATGGGTGCTACATTACATGGCCATATGAATGGTCATTTAATAAAATGTTAATTGCAGGATCCTGAACTTGCTCAGATTAACTTTCCTATTATTTACAGAGAACATCGTTAGGCTATCAAAACATAGCGCATTGTAGCCCAGACAAACAGGCAGTGTGCTGGGGGGGTGGAAGGAATCAGCATTCTGGTGCAGTAATAAAGCTTTCTTTCTCCAATGATAATCAACTCTGCATAATTAAAATAGCTCAGACTGCTGAACTAATTTTCAGACTGGAGGTTTCTTCCTGTAGCAACACTTACACACAAAGTTTCTACTGCGGCTGAATTTAATCGTGAGTCTAATTACAATTTTAATGAATATCTCCAGCACTGCATGTAAACTTGCACTTCACAGTCTTGGCTATCAGAGCCTTCTTAGAAGCTTTCTGCATTTAATATAAAGGATTGTTCTGAGAGATGCTTATGGGAAAGCAGTATTTTGTGTTTTTTAAAAGGAAAGCTCAAACTACGTTTGGCCAGATTGAAACAGTGCTTAAAGTTGGTTTAAAATAGCTTCCAGTTTTAATATGCATATTTCAGAATATTTTAACTATACATTTAATTAAGGATGAACATTTGGTCTATTTCTAATCAAGTTGTAACTTCAGCACGGTCCAAAGTGTATCTGGTGAGCTTCCCTTCCTCCCTTTCAGTCCTCTCTGTACATACTTAAGGCTTTTAGATTTTTATCACCAGAAGGCAAAAACCAACACAGCAAATTCTCTGTTTATTCACAGAGGAGAAGCCAGATTTCATAGTCCTAGCCTAAAACCAACACCAATCAATACTAGTTCTATCTGAAACACTTGTCTTACTGTAATTCTAATTCAGCAAACTAGAAATTCTGTAGCAGCCTCACATAAATCAAAAACTTTTAAGTTCAACCTGAAAACTGACAATGCATCACAGAGTTCCCTCTTCAGAGGGACAAAGCCTCTTCAGAGGTGATGAAGGTTTCTGGGGTTAGTTACTTTCCTTCTCCCCATTCTGCTTGTATATTTCATCTGATAAAATGTCTTATTTGCTTTAGATTTTAAAGCTAGCAGGAGCATCTTAAATTGTTGAATCCTCCATGCTTTCATAGATTTATAAAACTTGGTGTTGAAACCAGTTAAGTGTCTTGCCCACTAGTCCTACTGGGAGGGTGCTCTGGAACCCCACTGATTTACTGGTTAGAAACTGCCCTTGCATGCTGCCTGTTGTATTTCTGTGCAGAAGGATTTCTCTTCCAGACCTCAACTTATTGCCCTCTGCTGTGAAGCTGGCAACTTCTGCCTTGACAGCTCAACGCAGAGTATCTCTCTCCAGCTCCAGGAACCCATTCTGCCAGATAGTACCACTTAGACCTCCAAGCAGCTGTGCCTCACATGCGGCCCTAGGAACAGGCTGCCACATTACGAAGCAGATGTGGGGCTGTGCTCAAAGGAGTCTCCTCAGTAATGCTGCAACTGTGGCTGCAGGTCACAGCTGCTCTCACCATGCTAGGGTATCTACCAAATTGAGGTCTGCTGTTCAAGGAGAAAAGGTCCAGAACCCTAACAGGGGTATATTTCATAGCAGGTTTTAGAAGTAGATAAGAACAAAGGCATTTTTTATTCTTTGTTTTGTTTTCCTTGCTTCAGCTCAGATGCCCATCTAAAGGTTCCCCCCCCCCCCTTTTTTTCCCTCATTTACATTTATTTTCATGAAAAGTATAGTAAAATGTTGCTTTAAAAAATTTAGAAGTGTGTTGAGAGCAGCTTTAACCCACGCTTTTCATGGGTAAATTCAACTATGCTTCAGTAGAAATGCGAGTGCTATAGAAAAGAGATTGTTTCTTAATTTATTGTTCTTTGCTCTGGAAAACCTCACGTCGTGATCAGATCCTGTATATCCTCAGCTGTGCTGTAGGCATCAGGGACAGAAAAAAAGGGGAAGAAATTGTAGATAAATGTCTTCAACTTCAGAGGTAATACAGGCAATATTTGCCCTATGCTTGGTGTGGAGGATATGTTTCTATTTGATTGAATAGCAGCACAGAAGTACTGTCCAGAGTCTAAAAAAAGAAACCAAAATGAAAACACCCCAAGACAACCAACCAAAAAACCAAACCAACCAAACAACCCCACAACACAAACAAACAAACAACCACCCTACCAAAACCAGAAAAAAGAGCTCAAAATACAGAAAGCAAGCTTTTCAGGAATGTACCAGTCTTAACCATGTTTATACTTGTAATGGTCCAGAGTTCTTGAACAAGATGCTGCAATGGGAGGCGCAGCCAGCCAGCCAGTGAGGGAACGTGCTGTCCTTCCAGTCCCCTGCTGTGTCACACAGAAGCAGCTGTGACTGAAGCCCTGGGTAATGCCAGGCTGCAGGTGTAATTTCAGGGAAAGTCTAAACTGATCTATCTGCAAACCAGTGTGGAAAAGTGAAGTTAACCCTCCCTTGCTACCTTTTCTGCCTAGCCACAATCTCATCTAACAGGGAAATGTAAACTATGATAGTTATCTTTCAGTCAGACTGGCCAGCAGGTCTGGCTTGCAGCTGGGTAGCTGTACACTCATAACACAGCAGGAAGGCTGCAGGACTGTATGGTTCAGCATCAGGAATAGGGACAAAGACTTCTCTGAAGGTGGCGACTTCTTGCTGTCAGATCTGCTCCAGCTACTGTGATTCCCTGCTCTACACCCAGAAATTTGACTGATTTCAGGCTACCATCTGATGCAATAATGACATTTTTGGGTATTTTAATTACACACACTATGTAAAAATGAGGTAAAAACATAATGAGAGTTGGAACTTTCTACAGAAAAGGAACACATAAGGAAGTCCACACAGATGTACTTACAAACGGGGCGGGGGGAAGACATACAAGGGAGGTGGTCTGATTTTTTCACTGGCTGATTCAGAGCACAAATGTTTAATAGCTTTCAGCTATCTTAGACATGGAAGCCTAACTACACCACACCAGAAATTCGAGGAGCACTGCATTCCTTGTAAAAACGAAACACATGAAGTATGTGCTTTTAATCAGGGCACAGAAGAATGTGAAATTACAGCGGGGGTTGTGATCAATCTAAGCCAATTTTGCAAGTCTAACTAGGACCAGATAGGAGATAAGATTGTAATTGAGATCTGGATGAAAAACTGAGTGTTCACTGGAAAATGGAGAATTAACCCTGGACTATGCAATTAGAATTTACAACACAACCAGAGCTGTCCAGTACATAGTGACGATTATGGGACTATGAAAGGTAAGCAATTCTCTGACAGGGAAGTCGTGATTAAGGATACACAACAGATACCATGAAAAGGATTAGGGAGAAGTTTCAAAGTTCAAAACAGATAACCAAGTGAGTACACACAATGTGCTTTGTTTTAAAATAGAAGACATTAAAGAGAGAGATTGAGATCTTGCCTTATTTGCAGCTAAGTTACATAGCAAGGAGCAGATATGTAAGAGGGAGTGTTTTTAGTGCCTGCTGAACAAAGAACGCTAGCAGAAAGGAATTAATACCATGTATTTCAGATATTTTTCCATGTGTGATGTGAATGGTTGTTATAATAAGCAATACACAAATAAACAACTCCTATGCATGCATAACAACAAAAATCCCAACCATTTTTTCATGCTCGTCTGTGAATCCCAGTTATGTCTGAAAACACTGGAGTTTCATCACATCTAGGAGATGCTTGGGTTTATTTAGAGCATCTCTTAAACTGGGGAAAAACAACAGCAGAGTATGACTGGAACCTCTAGGCAGTTTTTGGCAGAGCTACAACTAAGACAAAGAAAAAGTGACAAAAATATAAGTCACATCTCACAGAAATAACAAACAGGATAAGCATTAACTGAGCAAAGCACATCAGCTAATTAGGGTAAGGCATCTATAGGGAGAACTGGTTTTTATCATACTTATAGATGCTGGAATAAAAATTGCAATATTTCCTTTTGTTCCTTCCAAGTCCTCTTGCTAGGGTTTGCTGGAAGGCATGGTGAGAGGTGGCGGATTCTCTCTCAGGTTTTGGGGGTATAACAGTGGAGATTCTCTAAATTGGTCGGCAGTGGAGTTTGCCAGCACTCATCTCCAACTTCCTCTGCTTTCTCCAGGGCATGGAGTAAGCTGATTCAGGTTTCATGTTTAAGTTAATTTGGAATTACTTTCTCCAAAAGTGACTGGAGTTTGCAAGTTTTCCTGCTTTCCTTTGCTGGAGAGGGAATATTGCTTTCTGCCACTGTATTTTCAGCGTCAGCCTCCAGCATTCCAGCCGACTGACGAGACCAGATCCTTCTTGCCTTCTACCACAATTCATTTGTGTTCTCTTCTATACTTTTTTAAACCAAGTACAGTTCTATTCCTGTCAGATTTACCCATTTCTGAGATCCCATCTGCTTGGCTATATATTCTCGAGCAGATTCTGTTTGCTGTATGCTGACCTAGTTCAAAGTTACATTTGCTCATTGACTGTTCTGTACTCCACCTTCTCCCATGTTTATTTCACCGGAAAACTGTACGCCTCTGCAGGCAGGTTTTTCACCTAGGGCATTTCTATAGATCAGAAACAGTACAGATTCAAGTATTGATCCCCAGGGACCCCATTTAATACTTAACCTAAATTGAAATAGCTCCACTTACAATCACTTCTTATTCCATATGTAGAACCACTGAGCAATTCATCCAATCTCACACTACTGCACCCCTTGAATCCTTGAAGCTCTTTACAGGGGGCAGTCCTGTGATGATGCTTGCTGCTGAAATCCACCACATCATACCCCTGTGGTGTACATCTGAAGTACACTGTGTACAAGTCCACCATTACACATATCAGGCCATGTAATGAATTTCCTTTGGCATATGCCTGCTTTGTTTACCAGACAAGGAAATTATTCTGCTCTTACAGTGGTAACTCTACTTCTTTCACTCAGAAAAAAGCAGTGCTCAAGAGTGTCAATTTCTGGCTATTCTCTCTAACGTGGGTTCAGTTGCTCTAGTTAGCACACCCTAAAGTGTCATCATAAAGTGTGCCTCAGACTAATCTTGAGCTCCATATCCTTTTGAAGGCTCTACCATTCCCTATGAAATGAAGAAGTTTTGCTGGGCTTTAGCACAGCCCACATGAAGCAAACAGATCTCATACCACACAAAGGCTTCAAAACTCCACAACAATTTCTGTGCAGGCTGAAGCAGAGACAAACTAATCTAACAATGAGAACAGCAGCTTCAAACCTAGTGAAAAATTCCACACTGCCTGCAGGGGTGGAAGGGAATTTATAACAAGTCAAGCAGAGAAGCAGGTCTGGTGCACAAGGTTAGCATAATTCCCCTCTCCAACCCAAGCTCCCAGAGGCTGATGCTTTTCCCATTGGAAGGGAGGCTGTACTAGACACTAGAAGCAGCTCAACATTTTAAGGTTCTCTTCCCACCTCTGTGGCGTTGAAAAAAAGAAAATCTCTTTTCTTTCTAACAGTAGAGTTAATGGAGAAGCTGGGGATCCTAGTCTCCTCTTTAAGGCTTTTCAAAGAATGGGAGAAACATGGGGCCTGGAGGAAAAGCAATGATGAAACTAGTGGCAGTGGTGAAGCAGAGAGATTAATATACTGCAGAGGGGAATGTAAGAACTCTTGGATCTAGAGATGGAACTGATACAGGAACTGCATAATTCATCCATAAGAAGAGAGGCTGCAGTCCTCTCAGAACGGGCACCAGGACCGAGGACGGGCAGATGTCAACTCTGCAGCGATGGTGTGCAGGTTGGGAAAGGCACAGAGGTAATTACAATTTTGGAAGCCCCACAACACTGGGCAGACAGAACAGCTTATAACCCTGTCAGTACCACACTTTGGAGAGAGAGACAGAGATACTGAAAATCCAAGGCAGAACAAAATAAGCAAAAATAGGCAAGCATTTGAAGCACATGCACAGGATTTCATGTTTTCATCTCTAAATGCACACACAGCAGCTAACCTACTCTTTGGAGATGTGCCTCAAGATTGCTAATTTCTTATCTTGGCTGATCTGCACTTCTAGTGGGGTTCTTTGTTGAAGGAATATGCAGTTATTTGTCACCCCTCTAAGGGATTGGCTGCAGAGTTCAAGGGAAGTTGGTAGGATCTTCTCTTCATCCTCAACTCAGACACCTGGTCATCTTCTTTTAAATATGATATTAGATCGTTATGCAGTATTTTCCCTCTCTCTCTGACACACCATCTGATGCATACCACTCAGCACCACTTCCAAGTTCTTCTGTTCCCAGCTGAGAGGACAACCGGACCTGGTCCATTAGCTAAACCCACCCTACCCATTTGATATCTTTTCAAATAAACACCTTTGCATTTTTTCTGTGCTACTGCCCACACTGGACAGTGCCCTTAAGCATCTGCAAAACTGCCTCATTATCCTCCTTCAAACTTTCTTTGCATCAAATCTTGCAGTAAGGTGGGGTGAGGAGGAGAGGACAACAAGAGGTAAGACCAGGTCCAATGCATGTTACCTTCTGTAGAGCCTGAGGTTACAAGGAGAGAATAATTCTGCTGCTGTTCAGCAAATTGAAGGATTCTTTTTCCCAGCATCCATGAAATGATCTTACATTAAGTTTAGTTATAAAACCATGACCCTGGAGAAAGGACTTGGCTCTAAGCCAAGTGTTTTCATATTCAGTTTCACTTTCTTGGTATGAAATATTTAAGAAAAGGTAATTCTGCTTAAAATAATTCTATAAAAAGTCATCACATTCTTGTCTCTTTCATATGTATCACAGCCAGACATTTCAAAATCATTTCATCTTCCACAAGGCTTCAGCCTCCCTTGTGCTGTAAGTACTTGTGAAAGGCTACAGAATTTATACTGAGAGGCAAGCCAACAACAAAGACACCAAACAAAACCCCCCAAAACCAACCAACCAAAAATTCTTAGTGCATTGAAATCCCTCTTCCTGCGATCTGAATGTTTGTACTGTCACCAGTCATTGGAGGATGGGAATGTTTCTACACAAACAGATCAGCACTGATGAAATCTCTGGTAAACCATGTGGAATTTCAGGCCCTTCTGTCTGTTGAGGCTATGGAGATCTTGCTTTTGTTGAGATCTTTCTTCAAATTATGATTATTTAAGAAGTGAGAGTACTGGGAGTTGTGAGTGACATTCCAGTTTTGCTGGAAAGAATTTATCAGATGGAGAGGTTTTAAAGCCTTTCTTAAAGATGGTCAGAGTTTCAATTCACCTAATCCTCTGGAAGTTCATTCCACAGCTGAGACCTTTTGTCCCCAGCCTTTACATGTGCCTCTGCATCAGGTTAGTGATGCATTGAAAAGAAAACAGAGAAGGAGAGGACACTATAATTCTGAATCTCTATAAAGTGAAAAATGGTTTAGCTAAGAACAAAGCATTGCAAGTTTTATGGTTCAGGCAACTGTTTCTGTTAACCAGTAGAATGTATTTCATTTATTGAACTATTTTGTTTGACCTTTTAAATAAAGGTTTTTATTTATATAACTAAAGTTGTGGCCTAAATAGGTTTCATAATAAAGGCATCCTATATAGGAGGGCACATTGGATCCTTATGATCAGCCTGGCATATTTAAGTGTATGAGATCTATATGGCAGGTAACCAAACTATATTCATGTTTAACAAAAATCTTTAATGCTGCTGCCCTGAAGATGCAGCTGTGGAGGATGTCCCCAATGAGGATATTTTTTTCCTCCTTCAGTAGCAGTCACAATGCTTGGTTCTTTCCCAAAAGTGGTACTACACATTGTGCCATATGGCTGCCCAGCTGGGCAAAGTCTGTGAAACTCAAAGGAAGTCACAGGCTGGTTTTTGGGTTGTGTTTGTTTGCTGCATTGCCAAGGAGGCTCATCCATTTTCCACAGGCTGGCTGCAGCAGAGCCACTTTTCTTCTGCTCTGTCTATTTTAGGGAGGTCAATGAAACCACTTGATGTTTGATTTAAACAGGGAAAGAGAAAGAAATTCAGAGGCTACTAGGCTCAATACTTCCTTAACAGTGCGTTCAGGAATTGAAGGAACCAGAGATCACTCATCTCCTGCTCTCACCAGTAATGTCTCCTTTTCATGTAGTGAATTAAAAAGTGTATATATTTAACAGCTGAACTTAACAGAACAAAAGTGTCCTATTGGTGTCCATGAAGAAGAGTGAGCAGCCAGATACACCTCCAAAAAAGGTCACAATGAAATTGCTTCAGTCCCAAAGATGCTCCTGATAAATCAAGTACCTTATATGTGGGACAAAGACAAGAAAGTAGATCACTGCAAGGAAGTGAATAATTCCCTGACACAGAGCACACTGTTGATGGTTTTCTTCCTCCTCATTTGCATCTCAGAACTTTTCAGTCTCTACTCCGTCAGCAAAACTCTGTCCCATACAACCCGCAGGTATAAGCCCTCTGATGCCTCTGGGCTTAGACTGCCCACATCCATTCAGAGATACTGGTCTCATGGCAGTTTTCTTGATTAAGGTTCTTATTTTCACAACTGGGGTGGGGGGAAATCCCTACTTCATTCTTTAGAAGTAATTAACCTTTTGGAGAATAATCATGCTGCATTTCAGAAGGTCAACAATTATAGGATGAGTGCTTTGGCTTAAGCTCACCAAGCAACACATACTCCCTTGGAGCCCACAATGTGCTAAGTCTTGGGTCAGTTTTAGTGGTTTCCAAACACACTTCACTTTGCTGCAGTGAGATGTAGAGGTTTCTAAAGTTTAGTGCAATACTTCACATCAGAACACTTCCCTACACTACAGGATCAATCACAAAACCATTTTTGTGTATGCCAAGGCATTTGCTAAGGCATGCATTAGCATTTCTCATTCGGTGTGCTAAGGCAAGCTGGCAGAGACACTAGTGACCCCATGAATGTAAGGGGATGCTCAGGTTGCACTCATAGCATCACATAAGCAATGCTGACTTTGACTTCAAGATACAAACTGAAGACATATTTCTGTACTGGAATGTCATAAACAATTACTATTTATACTGGTTTTAGAGATTTTTAACTCCTGTTCTGCAGGGCAAAGACACACAGCATTACTAAGTACTACAGACACACCAGCTTCATTGTTACTTCTGACTTCTCTTTTTAGTTTAGCTTCCATTTTAGACTAAATAAAACTACCTCTTCTACTTTGGGCACTTTTTTTTTTTTGCACACCACCCCCCATTCCCCTTTTCCCCCCACAGTGCCTTTTCTTGCTCTGTTTTATACAAACCAGCAATCACAACCACCATGCACTGAAACTGTTCCTTGCGTTTTAGAGCCAGTATCTGAGTTATTGACTGAGTATTGAGGGACTTTGACTGGGGACTTCCTTAATAAATGAAGCTTTACCTCTCCAGATCAATTACTTGGAGATTTTTTTGTTAAAACCTGGTTAAATGCTAGACTATAATTTCCAGTCACAGTCTACTTGTGTCCCAAAAGGGGACAGTCCCTTTTCTGCTTTTAACCACCATAGTGTCAATCCCTAGGTTTATTCATTTGAA
Source organism: Dryobates pubescens (assembly GCF_014839835.1). Classification (NCBI taxonomy): domain Eukaryota; kingdom Metazoa; phylum Chordata; class Aves; order Piciformes; family Picidae; genus Dryobates; species Dryobates pubescens. Next base: position 18,186,212 of record NC_071634.1, on the reverse strand, counting down.
TGTTACTTAAGCTGAGGTTTATCTCTTCTTGTTCTTGATCAGATTATCAACCCCAGGCTCACCTTGACTCAATCCCATTTATGTCAATGGCAACATTATCTTCAGAGAAAGGCAAAACCTGTGAAGTCCAAGGGATCTGCAAGCTGGTGACTTCCAGTAAGATTATTAACACCCATAGCACTGGCGGTTGTGGGGTTTGCATCATTTTGGATTTCCATGATTTTCTTTCTTCCATTACATTTTAGTCTTCTAATCAGTTTTCAGCCATGGAACATTTTCTTCTTTCAAGATGTGCTTGATAGAGTAGCTTTGGAAGGAAATTTATTAGCATTTCAGAGCAATTTTGTTTTCTCTTTAGTTTATGGTTTGGTATAAATTAATCCTTGGTTAAGGCACTGTGTGGCTCCATGGGGCATTTCGACATGCCTAACATATTAATGGTTCAAAACTACCAGTCATGTCCCTTCTCTCTCCCTTTATCTCACCCTGCCACATTTTGAATAAAGACTCTTTTAGGACAAAGTCCATGCCTGTGCCAAGAAGAAGAGCATCCCAGGCATCAGAAGCACTGTCAGATGTTACACTACATCCCAGGCAGTTCTGTGTGGGAAGCTTTTGAAATTAACAGGTTTCATTTTCTTACTATTTGATGGATATTCTTATCTTTTTGCAACAAATTATTTAGCATGATGATTTTATGTACAATGTTTGTTATTCAGCAAGACTTAGCAGCAAAAATATGGTTCAAATCTTTTAAATTTCAGACTGCATAATAGGCATTCACGATGAAAATCAGTCAGCAGTGACAAGTTTTTTAATTACCAACTCAAGTTAACTATAAAAGTCACGAATTCTGTCTCCATAGTACCACATGCAGACTTCTCTCCATGACTGAGGTTATTTTAGTGATGGGGAAAAATGAATTGGAATGGGCTGTCTGGGGAGGTGGTGGAGTCACTGTCCCTGGAAGTGTTTAAAAGAAGACTGGATGAGGCACTTGGTGCCATGGTTTAGTTGATTAGATGGTGTTGGTGATAGGTTGGACTTGATGATCTCAAAGGTCTTTTCCAACCTGGTTAATTCTGTGATTATCATGGCATGTTAAAGATTTCTTCTCATCAAAGTTGAAGCTACAAACTTGTAACAATAATACAGCAGCGAAATCTGATAAATGAATACACAGTAAGTAGGTTTCATCCCCAAATATGAAAGCAACTTTACTATAAATGAGGGGGCAGGAGAAGGGGAAATTATTGAATCTGTCTTGCCTTTGAGCTACCTTGACCACTGGATCAATAGCTATCATTAGCAGAGGTCCTTAAAAGGAAGCTGACACTTAACCTGTGTCAGGTGCTGCCATGTGCGCACACAGAGAACTTCAAGTTTAGAGTTGGAATAGACAGAAAAAGAAAGGAGATTCCTAAGCTGAACATCAGCTTTTCCCTGGGATTTTGAGTAGTTGCTGAGATTTAGACAAAACTAGCCTCCCTGTCACCGCAAACCAGTGAAGCTAGAGCTAGTTTTAATGATAAATTTTTGATGTTACAGCTGGTTGTGTGTGCTTGGGATCACTAGAACAGAACACAGTGCACGTCTGCATATAACTCATTATCAGCTGAAGGCATGTCATACTGATTTGGTTAATCTCAAATTGCCACTGGATCTCATTTCATTCCAAAGAGGCTGCCATTGCAACTAACTGAACTTACCAAGCTGGGTAAAAGCACTGCTTATGTTTGTATTGCCTGGCTCAGCTGACAGATCCCTTGACAACAGTCTGTGTTTTCAATATTGCAGTATGATCACAAAATACTGAACATACAGACAGCATGCACATGTCCATGGAATTAATAATGAGACCTAAAAACTTCAAAACTGCATATAGATTCAAAATGCCTTTGTCTCTAAAGGAACTAAAGAAATAAAACCAGACTGTACCTGAATGCTAGATGACTTCATCTATAACAGCACAGTCCAGAAAACCCTCTGGAGAAATGGATTTCTGATAGTTTCATCACTGTGCAATCACCATAATAAAAGGTAGTTACCTCACTCCAAGAAAGTTACAGTCTGAATAGGCAAGACAAGAGGGGAAGAACAGAGCAAGTTGCAAAAGAAAAGTGAAGTGTCCAGAACTGCACAAGGCAGGGACTAAGACTGTAGTCATCAGCACTCACACAACACTGCCTCTATGCACTGTGCCAATACACATTGTTTAAGGACTGTGTTCCCCCATCAAATAAACATTTAGCACACAAATACAGCAGACAGTGGTTGTCACTAAGTTCAGCCCTTTTGCTCTAAAAGAATGCCAAACATGAAGAGCCTTGGCTTCCAGATTCCCTCTCAAAGTCAGTCTCCCTTTGCACAGTACGAGGCACAACAGAAAGCGTCTTCTGTGACCAAAACAATTTAAAAAGGCAAACTCTCAGTGATGTCTACAGAGGAAACAGAAGACAGAATAATTTCAGACAAATTACAGATACCTTCCAGTAAGAATGAGGGAGAAAAATGATTAAGTATTTTGCACTTCATTTCTGATTAACAACCAGCCAGTAAATCTTTGTCTTGAGGTAATGAATATAGATTTCTTTGCAGATCAGGAAAGTCCATGATCTTATAAAATTACCTTCATACCACACTGTGCCTGATTGGAACAGGAAAATAAAGAGCTCTTAGTCTCTTTTCAGAGAGGAGTAGATCCTGCACAGGTAGCTCCACCCACAGTGATAACAACACAGTCACTTTTCACTTCCTGTGTTCGCATTCTCCATTTGCACCCACCCAGCAATCATTTCAGCTTTTAGTTCTTTTCTCCTTTAGTGCTTCAGAGCCTCACAGAAAACGGGCCCAGAAACTCTTACTAATCCTGGCAAATCAGTTAGCAAGTTCCAAATCCATCAGTTATTCCAATACAAGGATGGGTCTGCTTTGATCTGTTCTGGTGCACACTAAGACTTTTCTGAGCGCAACAGCTACAGAGCTGACAGCAATGTCTCCTTGCTCATACAGCTCCTGAGATATTCCTTTGAAGCAGTAAATCACAGAAGAAACTGGTGATACATTACTGTGTTTTTATGCTCTCATCCCCATCAGAATTTGTTCATGGTGTAACTTTGCCCTTCTGGTGACTGCTAAACAGTTCAGATAAAAGCAAAGCAGCATTTGAGAAACAACTGCTGCATCCAATGAGAGATTCAGTTAACACAGTCCTTCCCCTCCCCATTTTCCTTTTACTCCTTCACCTGCCCATCCCACAGACATTTAATGCTTGGCAACAAACAGAGCTCTCTTGTGCACAGACTTAAGATGTCCACTTGGAAAGATCTAACCACACCTCCAGGGGACGTTTGGTGGAACAGCTCTGCCATGTCATGCTTGCACAAAAATTTCTCAGTCTACATCCTTCATGTACCCCAGCAGCCACGGACCCCAGCTCCCAGGAGCTATTCTGAGCTACCACAGTTACCAAGAAGGTAACTGGTGTAGATCCTGAGTAAGCAGTTTGGAGGTAAGAATCAGCACCACCCTTCTTCCATACTCTTTCCCCATCCCTCCTTCTTCTTTTAAATCCTTCCTTTTGGACACAGAGGAGAGGTTCATTGTGATGAGGGGGAAAAAAGCAAAACTTCAACATATCAAGCTAATTTTACTAGAAAGCTAATGACTGTGCCATAACCCAGATTTTCTGTGGCTATTGCATTGGGGAGAAAGAGTTAGGAAACTTCATGCTTCATACATTTTGTTGAGCTTGCAATCCTGGCTGAAGGAGAGAGCAAATTCTCAGGTGCTAAACATCAAATTGCTTATTGGAACAGCTGCTGCACTGAGCTGAGTAAGCAGGACATGCAAGGAAGAGCTTTTTCTAGGCTAGTCTTTGACCAGCCTCCGTGCTAGCATGAATTAAAAAGGAATATCTTGCAATTAGAATGTTTTTATTGCTGTTTCTCTTACCCTGTGCGTACAGACACAAGTATTCTTTCTGCTTCTCTTGCTCTTGGTTTCACTGTTTCCATCTCACCCTGGTTAGGCTCTGCAATGTGTATTTTATGTGTCTGATTCTCTAGACTATAAAACCTGGGGGAGGGCTGTTGGGTTTGTTTTATGCTTGTTTTTGTTTCAGAGGGTGAAGTAGTGTTATCGAACAATTACTGTTTCAAGCAGGGGACTGGAAATACAAAGCTTTTCCCATTTGAGGACCACTGAAATGCACTGGGGCAGTGCTAATGTCAGGAAATGGCAAACTGGGGTTTTCCTTCTTCCAAAGACAAAAAGTGTCAAATAAAATCTTAGAATGCCAGTAGTACAGGAAATCCTCCAAGAACAGATTTCTTTTCTTTGAACACATTACAAAGAAATCTTCACTGATGTTATAGAAGGTGGGCAGAGAATGTTGAATACAATGAAGTAATACTGATTGGAATGTAGATTATTCAGGATTCAGACTACCTTCCAGAGATGAGTTTGGGTTCTTTTGTTGACTTAGATGATGAATTGAATCATTTACTCGGGAGCAGGTAAGGCTGAGCAACTATTAGTTGCTCTGTGATGGAAACATGATTAATATTACAGCAAACAGCCTATTTTGGCTGTCAAGGTGGAAGCTGGGGAATGCTGGAGCACCCTTCACTGCAGACACTCTACACTGACAACCTCTACAAGCAGGTAAGAGTATCTGAAGTAAAAAGCATGATTCCGCAGTGCAGGCTCCATCAGACCTGCATTAATACCTCCCCCCATCCCCCTTTTCACTTTGAGGTTTTATTCCTTAAATCTTTTATTTCACTCTTAGGGTTTTCTGGCCTGTTTTTTCCCCTCTACTGAACTAGGGGTTCACCTCCCACTGGGGAATAAAAGGTGCCACTCCTAAAATCCCCTGCTTGCTTTGAGCAAGGACTTGGGGAGAAAGTCAGTTTCTGTTTCCAGCAAGTTCAAATTCATGTTAGAAGCCTGCAGGAAACAGGCACATTGCAGCATCTGATTAAAGCCTTTCATTTCTTGGATTAATGCAGGGTCAGCTGGTGAAAAAAAAAATAAAAGTCTTTCTTTAATAGAAAGCAAGCTGAAACAAACTTAAAAAAGGAAAAACATTCACTTGATTTTTAAGCACAAAAATAGAAATATTCCTATCTTGAAAAGGAAATCCTAACAACTGTATGAATGCCTTTGAAATCTCTCCAGAAATGGACTTTTTCCCCAACAGCAAAAGGGTGCCCATATTCTAACCACAAACCTCCACATTTCAGTAATTAGCAGGAGATAGTTATCTGGACATCAAAATGGAATAATACAAAATTAACCAGGTTGGAAAAGACCTTTGAGATCAAGTCCAACCTGTCACCCAGCACCATCTAATCAGCTAAACCGTGGCACCAAGTGCCTCATCCAGGCTCTTTTTAAACACTTCCAGGGATGGGGACTCCACCACTTCCCTGGGCAGGCCAGCAGGATATTGAGACACTCAAACGTGTCCAGAGAAGGGCAACGAGGCTGGGGAGGGCTTTGGAGCACAGCCCTGTGAGGAGAGGCTGAGGGAGCTGGGGTTGCTTAGTCTGGAGTCTGTGAAGAATTTCTTCCTAACATTCAGCCTAAACCTCCCCTGGCACAGCTTGAGACTGTGTCCTCTCCTTCTGTCACAGGTTGTCTGGGAGAAGAGACCAATCCCCACCTGGCTACAACCTCCCTTCAGGTAGTTGTAGAAAGCAATAAGGTCTCCTCTGAGCCTCCTCTTCTCCAGGCTAAGCAACCCCAGCTCCCTCAGCCTCTCCTCACAGGGCTGTGCTCCAAACCCCACACCAGCTTTGCTGCCCTTCTCTGGACACCTTCCCCACTTTTTTATCCCAATTAACAAGTATAAAACCACTAGAAGTCTGATTTGTGAAAGGTCACAAGATGCATTCCAGGGCACGTGTGGGATGTAGTCAGGCTTCCCCTCACCAGTCAGAATGTTCACATTTCCTGAATCACTACTTTCTACTAATTTTTATCACATCCCTCTATTCAAGCAGGAAACCTGCCAATCACTAGCTTGATTCATAATTCTGATGCTTTCTATGGTCTCAGTATATTGACAGCATCCCTCAGCCTTCTAAATTGTCAGGTTCTCAGATTTCCTGCCCTTTTAAAAACCCACTCTGAGATTTAATCTCCCAGGTGCTTCCTGTTTGCAGATTGGGGAGCACTAAACAGAACATCACTAAGCAAGCAAGTTTGCTGGGTCTTGCCAGTCAGCAATCTGGAGTCTCATTGCAAGTTCCTACAAAAGCTATCTTCTCTCTTGTGGAATGCCATCCACCAGTGACTGGTCATAAGACAAAAGGACCTGAAGCACATCCTTTTGCTAGACGTCTTTGTAAAAAAGAAACCAGTATTTGTCTAGTTCCTTTTGGTCCTAAGATATTGGAAAGTAGTACATGCAGGTATGTGGAACTAAAGGCTGTCTCCCTGACTCTGCCTGCAAGCTGTTGTGACAATGATGTGTTGCTATTAGTCAGCATATTCCTCACGGAACAAAGGACTGAGTTTCAAAACTGATTAAGGTCTCTGCTATGAAAAGGCCACAGACCTCAGGGAAGAATCCAGCCAGGAGTCTCCAAAAATTGTTCCTAAAGCAGCTTCATGCAAAACCAGCAAAAGCAGATTCCAGAGTTATTTGTAAGGAAAGCTGGCTCCAAAACATAAAGCCTGACGCAGCAGTCAGAAGGGTTGTGAGGGACAACCTGCCCCCTGCCTCCTTCCCCCATAATTACAGGTGTGGCACTTCTGCTCTCCAAGTTTGTAGGGGAGGTGGGAAGTAAGGGGATGAAGCAAACCATCCCCATGAAGAAACTGACACAAGGTTATGTATTCATTCTTTTTCTAGTTTGTGTGAGCATGACTTCACATTGCAACAAAGAAAAGTTCACTGCTATTGTGGTATAGCTCAAACATATACGCCAGAAAAAGCCAAAACTCAAGATGACTTAGCTGAGCTACAAGGCTGCTGGTAGAACTTTCCCACAGCACACAGATCTGTAATGTGCTCACTAGTTCAAACAGCTTTCCTGTCATGGGGAAAAGGAGCTTTCTCCAAAGGGAGTGGACCTTATGCCCTGCTGGAGGCTGAGAGGACTAAGGCTACACTTGCTCTTCTCAGTAAGTATCTGGATGATTTGGCAGCAGAAACCAGATAATGTCCTGTGAATCCACACCCTGCCTAACTTCAGCATTATTCTGCACAGGACATCCTCTGCTTAAACAGAAGATGTAAAAACTAATTGGAATCCTTGAGCAGCCAAAAAAAAAAGGCTAACCCTTTGGCTTGTTCAAGCACTGCCTGCCCGCTGCAGCACTGCCCGCTGCAGCACCGCCCGCCTACTGCAGCACTGCCCGCTGCAGCACCGCCCGCTGCCACACTGCCCGCCCGCCCGCCACAGCACCACCCGCCCGCCGCAGCAGCCTCATTGCTACAGCTCATTTCATTTTTTTCAATCAAAGCCTGGAGCCTTTAAAAGGTCTGCAAGATCTCTTCTCTCCATTTGTTTGCTGCCATACTTCAGCAATGTTTAGCACCAGTGTGTTGGCCCTTTAGCACTTCTCTTCATCTTTAACATCATTTACCAAAGGAGGTAACAAAATACAAGTTGATCAGTCTCTCTGGTTTCATTTAACAAGGCAAGTCATGGAGGCTTTGTTCCTTGACCAGCCATGCCAAAGTGCTGCTTTCACATATTAATGTGACATGACTTGTACAGTTGTAATTACTATGACAAGATAAAGGGAATTAGTTAAAAGTTAATTAAAACCACATGCCTTACAACTGTGGCACTGTACATATTTAGTATCCTTACTCTTTATTCCTGGTTTATCAAAAGGGGAAGGGGTCCACGTGAATGTTCCTGGCATTACAAGTGCATCAATTAAAAAAGGAAATTAAACACTGATCACAAATAACCAGATAAGAAAAACCTGAAGTAATGTGAGTACTGACTCATGGTTAGTAATGAATTTCCCACAGATACCTACAGACTAAAGCAGCAATAGAGGACAAATAACAACTCGTCTTCCACAGCATGAGAAGAATTGACCAGTGCAGAAGGTAGGGCACAGAGATGGAGATCTACAGAAACTCTATGTTGTTGGTAGCCCTTTCAAAACAGATGTTACCAGACAGCACCACAAAGAACAGAAATAAGGCTTCTTCTTTCACATGACAAAAAAGGGCAAAAGAGAGCAGCTCTCTCTGGTTATCATTACACTCTACAGCTCTATGGAACATAGAAGGAAAGCAGATAGCCCCATCACAATAAAGCAGTAAAATCTAGTTCTGTGTGCTTTGCTCTAGCATCTGTGCCATTTTCCTATGAAGAACTCAGCTATTCAGATGCTCTCCTGTCGTTTGGTACCATCTTCTCTTTTCTGCTAGGAATTTCCCCAAGAGCAAGTCCATATTATTATGGTACAACCCCTCAAAAGCATCACAGCAAAACACTACCCTTTCCAGGTTTTGTCTGCAGAATAATCTATCTACTCTTCTAAAAGTCACACATTGATTTTAGTGTGGACATTCTCATCTGGCTCCATGGTGACAGATTCCTGTTACCTGGATTTGCCTGTTTAAATCAGCTTTAGCTCTTTTTCAACTTCTCAATCTATCTCTCAATGTTTCCTAACCCTTCATCACCATAAGAGAATAATAACAACTATAAAGAAGAAAAAAGAAGAAGAAAGCAATAGTTGGAAAACTTTCTACCCCAATGGGACAACAGATTCCTTAATGAAGAGAAGGAGACAACTTATCTCCCACACTGGTACTAGTGATACCAGATAAGCTCTGGCTCGTAACAGGTTTTGCAGCTGTTTAGAACCCTACTCCCCCACACTTCTGATGATCAATGACATCATTAACAGCACTGGCATTTGCACTCTACGTAGGTCCCTGCATTAATACTGCTGAAAGGAAAGCAGCCATCACACCTGTCACAGCTACTGTGTCAGGTCCCCGCATCCAGTGCCTGTGCTCAAGGCTAATAGCTTGGGGTTGGCTTTTGTATTCAAACAGAAAGCTTATCAGCACAGCGAAGAGAGTGTCAGCACTGCAGCAGCAGCTCCCTACTGCTGCACCACAAATCAGCACAATCAGACCTTCACTTCCAGATCCTGAGGCACAGAAGGATGTGTATCCAGGAGCACTGCCAGAATATCTAAAGATCTAGGAATTCAAGAATATTTGCAGGCAAAATTTACACAAAGTCCTCTCTGGTTTCCTTTATGTCCTTTAAAGGAGTGCTGCAGAAACAGACAGACCCAGTTCACCAGACTTAGAATTGCATCTGACTCAAGGTGTGACTCCTTTGTAGTGCCTGTAGCTTTTATAAGCATCTATAAGTTAGACTAAAGTTGGCTAGATCAGGTGGCACTAGTCACAGCACTGCAGGAACATAGAATGTGACACCCCCTAGCTACTTATTCAGCATCTCAAGGGCAAGCCCTGGTGTGAGCTGCCACGGGCATTTCTTCCTACAGAAAGGCAGGCAGGAGGAGGGACAACATCCCAACAGCAGTCTGGCTCCTCTGTTCATGCTGCCTGACACGATGGAAGTGTCACAAGGATCCCTGGCTGAAAGGCAAAACTAATCAAGCACAGAAAGGAGTATTTCAGGCTGAAGCAAGGTATGGCTTTTTTGAAGACTGTGATAAGTAACAATCCAGATTAAGTTTTGTAATTTTAATTTAAAAATTAAAAATAACAACCCTCCCCAGGCAACACCCCAACTCTCACGTTGAGCCGATTCATACAGTGCTGTTCAGCTACTGAAAGCCATGGTAGCAAAATGGACATTCACAACAAGATCCAGAGCGGGAAAAATGCAGGGAAACAAGGACATCAAAGTAGCCAAACCTGCAAAAGATCCTCAATACTTTCTGAACAGAAACACGACAGGACCAATGGATACATGAGAGACAGGAATAGGGATGTAAGCCATGGAAACAAGGGGAAACTTTTGTACTTTGAACTTTAAAACCTACCAAGTTTAAAGCCCTCATTGGAACTACTTACCTGCCACTTTGCTACCAAGATCATCCTGATCCTTGCACTGCTGAAGGCTTCCCCTATCGTTCGGAGTTAGTTACTCTGTAACCTGCGAAGTACTGCATCCCCTGTGCTTTCATCTAGAGAACTACAGCAAGCCCCTAGTATAAGTTATTTAGATTGTAATTGGAGCAAAACCTCAAAGAATCGTCAGGGGAAACCTCCCTTACACTCAGCCTAACATAAAAGCACAAGAAATGCCCTACTAGGTCACACAGTCTAGCCAGGCTCCGTTTCCAACCACAACAGATACTCTGCTCCTGGCACAGGAGAGCACATCAGCCTAGCCACTACCTGCAGCTCATTCCTCTCTTGCTCTCCCAGCAGCTGCTGTCCTTGCACTCGGAATCTCAGCAGTGCATTCCTGCCTCTGTCTCTATTTCCTGGCCGGCAGGGCCAAGGCAGGTATTTCTCCAAGCCTCTTTTCCACCTGACAATGCCATCTCTCTTGTCTCCATGACCTCCTGTGGCAACACTTTCACAAGTTCTCTGTCTATCATGCAAAAAATTCCTTTCCTCTGAGTTTACCCCTTGCTCTTTTCAGTGCCTGTCCCAAGATCAACTGTTGCTGTTTATTCAGCAAATGCATTTTTGTAAACACCAGGTGTATCATGTCCAGTTTTTACTGCTCCCAGGTGGAAGGTCCAAGCATTTTTAATCTGTCCTTGCAATGTAAGAGCTGCCACCTCCTCAGTCATTTCTGCTGCCCTGTTCTATAGCTTCCACAGATCTCCTGTGTCCTCTACAGAGACCAGAATGGTGCACTGCACTGCAGGTGTGGCTTCTGTAAAGCTTTACATTGCAGTAAGGTGATGCTCTCTGTCTCCAGCTCAAAACCCCTCCTGATGATGCCTGACATTTTATTTTCTAGCTGGCACTGCTCATTGAACCAAGTGCTCCAAAGAATTAAAATCAATGATAACTCTCAGGATCTCTGAGTTGCAATTGTAAGATCTGCAGTGTGTACATTTTAAGGCAGTTTTCTGCAGATGCACTTCTGTACATTTATCTATAACTAAGTTAATCTGAAAGATTTTTGTCCCCTCGCTCATTTGTACAAGGTCCATCCAGAGATTTATCATCAGGGTAGCATTTGAAAACCTGAAAGACCACAGCATTGTCCATGAGCTTGGAAATTTCACTGCACATTCCTTTCTCCAGGTCACTAACAAAGATATTGAATAAAAATAGAAGTGGCACTGATCTCTTGGATTCTCCACTGCTGACTCTCTTCCTCCCTGAAGTGACCTTAAAACTCTACCATCTGTCCCCTAACCTTTAATCAGATTTGAGTTCTCAAAAGGACCTTTTCTCCTATTTCTTCAATAACTCAAATTCTCTTTTCCTCCAGGGCTCTAGCTTGTACCAACAAAAAATGATGTAGAAATAGTCTCAACCAAGCAGTAATACCCATGGTTTCCTTCCTTAAATCCTTTGTGTACTGAAAGATGCTTTTCTAGGTTTCCCTTAGCTTTAAAGCTCTCTTGCTGTAACCTAATCATTTTCCTGGCCCCTCCTTTCAACTGTTACTTTTTTGCTCTTCTAAACAGTTCCAACTCCCATCTTTCCAGCTCAAACAATCGTTTTCCTTATTGCACTGTATCTGTTGCTTCCCTAACTTCCAGTGGATTAGGGGGAGTGCGTTTCCTTTGTTTAGAAGGTATGTTATTTCCATAACTAAAATATCTGGTTAGCTTGATCCAACCTTCTTCTATTATTTGCCTTTTTAAAAAATACATGTTTATGTCAAGGTGTTCAGGAGTGTGCAGCAGAGTGTCTAGCAACACCAATGTCTAAGAAATTATCTGCCAATTTGTGACTTGGTTACACTTTCTTTACATAAATGATTTACAGATGAAGTACTAAACAGACCCTATTAAAGGGTTTTTCATCTACCTAGCAACTTGCTGCTAGCTAATCTGGTACAGCAGGAACCATGTCAGAGGGGAATGATCAAAGTATTGAACTAAAAAATAAAGTAAAAAGGATTGGGTGACAACAGTTTGATGTCTCATTGAGGAGAGAGTAAGGCTCAGAAACAACTTTGAATACTGTTTGTGGATTCAGAATTCGGTTCCTGTGCAGCATACACCAATTAAGGAAGGAAGGGATATTTGCTAATACCGCTTAAACTACCGGTGTTTTTCTGGTACTTATTAGCACCTACTTATCTACCCTGACATGTCAATGTTTGAGATAAATGAAGTGTTTGTTCAATATTCAGTATTTCACTTCTGGCTACATAGCTCACGAAAGAGAGAGACCAGCCAGTTCAGACACATCAGGCTCTCCCTAGGCTCAGTCTACCCAAGAGTGAAAGGACATCCCCTAATCTGGGCTAGGAATTAGAAATTGCTGTCTGATGGTAACTCTGTTCTCACGTGCTGCTAGCCAGAGTTTACATAACTTGGTCTATTTACCCCAGGGTATTTCCAGACTCATAATTCCTCTGGCCTTACCACAGACATTTTCTATGAAACTGAGAAAGGCCACACACTTCTAACATAAAAAACCCCAACTTCTTCTCCCTACTTTTGGTGTGGCCAAAGACCAATTTTAAGTTAGAAATAAGAAAGAAAAAAGACAAGTAAAAAAAAAAGGAGAAAAAAACCAAATCAAACAAAAAGCCTGAAAGAGTCCAGGATCCCCTTTACAGACCCAGACTGATGCCATCAGGAGATGAATGGGTATAAAAGAGATGAGACTGCACAAAGTCATCAGGCAACTTACTGTCTATAGTCAATCAGCTCCTTGCTAGTGCCTTCTTTGTTTTCCTAGGAATTTCCCCCTGCAGACTGCTACACAGACAGGATTACATCTCTGTTTATATTTCCTTGTAACAGTATAAAATATTGATAGCAAGGCAGTTCTTATTTCATGGCAATTCTGATGTTCAGCGTAATTCCAAGTGGTAACAATAAGCATTAACCTCTTCCCTTGTAGTGTCATTTACGTGGATTTTGTCTTCCAGCTACCTTGTCAACGTGAGGCTAACTGATAATGAGGAACTAAAGCAGGTTAGCTGCAGGTACACAACTCATGCTCAGACCAGCCACTTCTATTTTTCATGTTTCTTCTCTGCTTCTCCCTAGTTGCAAAGGGAGAAAATACAATTCCTGGGAGACATTTTACTGTCAGCTGCAACACTGAGAAAAGGAATATTAAGATGTTGGGTCTCAGTTTATGCTTTTGGAAAGCATCAGCTGGGGCTTTGCTGTATAGAGTGAACTGGGAAAAAATAAAAGGAGAAGAAAAGGAGGCTGACCTGCAACCACAACTGCAGGATTTGTTTGGGTTTTTTACTTAAGATACATATTTCAGGTTAAATGAAGTGTTCTGTTTGATCCATGTCAGTTGGGGGGGGTATGTTTAGTACTTGGTGAGAACATGGAAATAAGGAGGTCCTGCTTATGTCCTGAAGTCCAGCATTTAGACAAATCATTTTAGATACATTTTCCAGGAAGAAATAGGCCTGGACACTGCCTAACACCAAGCAGAGATTCTGATCTTCAACTTCTTAGTCCCTGGCAACAGAAACTATTAAAAAAAAAAAAAATCACTTTAACCTTTCCCTAAAGATAAAATGAAGGGGAAAAAAAACAGTCAGAAAACCAAAATTGTGAAGTATTAACTCATGCTTTCATATTAACTACCCCTGATTCCTCTGCCCTTTACTTGTAGAGACATTTCTGAAGGGAAACAGCCCTGGTAATCTTTAGGTGATATTAAAGATGGTAAGAACTGTCCTTTTAGCAGCCCTTGATATGGGTGGGAATTGCCCTTAAAGTTCAGTGTTGCTTCCTTGAAAACAAAAGAAACACCTCAAGGTGAGGCAAAGGAATAGCAAACAGAGATGGGGAATGCAGTTTTTGTTGACAGCCTCCCTGGTGCCAAAGGCAGACACCGCACAAGGCTTTACCTGCTGCTACAGGGCTGTGACTGACCTCTACCAACATCAGCCTACTTCAGACATTGCTTTTAGTTGCCTTCTAAATTATGACTTCCTGGTAGTGTCACAGAAGAGGATTTTAGCCATAAATGTCAAAAGAGAAGGCAAAGAAAAAAGGGGAGGGGGAAGAGGGAAAGGTCAAACCAGATAGAGATAATAGGAGAACTAAATACCACAGCCAAGGCATTTGCTCTGGTGAAGCATTTTGTATAGTCACAATAACTGCTCTTTGGAGTATGGCATCTTAGTAATAAGTATTCTTATTAGCAAGGTGAAGCTGTGATGACTGAACTCTCCTAGTTCAGACCAGCTGTTGTGGTAGACCTGGCACTAGCTGGGATGTTGCAGGAAGCTTCTCATCTGCTTGCCTGCATCCACTTGTGTGGACAAAAGCACACAGAAGGCAAAGAAGTACCAAGAGAAGTCATCCTTCTGCTTACCAGAACACCATGTAATACAGCTTGTAAGTCTGTCAACAGGACTTTTGGTTTGGAAAAAATCTCCTGCTGTGGTTATATGAGATAATAAATGCAATTTAAGGATTCCTAAGTAAGCAGATCAAAAATGCTATGTCTACAGAACTTACATAACAGCTTAAACTCACCCTGGCAGTCCATATTTGTTCAACAACATTTGTATTGCCAGGCTTTATTCTGGATCAGGTATCACCTCTCTTTCTACCATCAGCATAAAATCAGAATCAAAGTAAAAAAGCTGGCACAAACTCCATGCCATGTTCTGACGAAAGAGACAGAAATGCAGTTGTTTGCTTGTGCCTGACTAGGATCTAATTTGTCTTGCTAGGCGAGTCTCCAGAACATAGATCTGGTATTAACGACCAGGCAACCAGAGCCACAGCCTCTTTGTTGTTTTGGCTTTTGCAAGCAATTTCATATAAAAAATGGATTGGATTTTGTTACCTCTGCTGAGTGATGACAGACTCAAATTCTCTCTCTGACTTTGCATGAGTATTTCTACCCAAACGTCCTGGCAGGTTGTACAGAGCCATGCTGTGGAACACTGCAAAAGGCTACTCACATTTCCACCTCATGACCATCTGGACATACTCAGGGCAGTCCACTCTAGCTGACCCTGCTTCAGCAAAGGGGTTGGACACAGTGATGTTCAGAGGTCCCTTCCAACCTCAGAATGCACATCTACAAACTGTGCTTGCCCACTTCTAAGACTGCCTTCCCTTCAGTTTGCACTGGCCTCTTGGTACAGCCTCTGGCACAGGAACCTTGCAGTAGTTCTGCACTGCTATGAACTTTTCTTCCAGCAACTTCCTAGTGCCAGGCATTTGTGCCAGGATTTATGCCAAAGGAAGCTGGCAGAGCCCTAAGCAGAACCTCACCCAATGTTTTAAGGAGTCTCAGAGCCAGCTGAAGGAGTTTGTTTTTCACATGCCATTGTTTATTATGGCAGCACAGCTTTCCAAAGCCTAGCCAGGCTCAAAAGTTGACTTCCTGGAAGTAAAGGACGTAATGCAAGGCTCCTCCCTATCTGAAAAGGGCTGAGACTGGCATGGTTGTTGAAACTGAAAGATACTCATTTTCTCCTTCACCCTGGCCTCTTCTCTGAATCACTGCCCTTGTTAGACATGTTGGCTCATCATTTCTAATCCAAACAAGACACCTGCCCATCTCACTCCATGGATACTCCTGTTCCCATCCTGGGAAATACAGATTTGGCATCTCAAGACCTTGTTCCTTCAGAGGACTAAAAAATTACAAAGCCCAAGTGACATGGAAAATCCTTGTGGTTTTGCACCAGTTATGAACCTGAGACTTTTGTTTATTTTCCTGTGCCAGTGCCTTAAGAGCTGCTGTTTTGATAAAATTTGAAGTGTCACAACATATAAAAACAGAGATATTGTCTTTTTGACAGAGAACCGTTTGAAACACATGCCGAGTAAACTCTCTGAACTCAAACCCTAAAAGGTGGCTACAAAGATGGCACCATTGTAAATCTAATCTGAACTAACAGGTTTGGGGGGCAGGGAAGAAGACCAATACTTCTCTAGCCAGGAAAGACAAACTGCCTCTTCAGGCTTCTCACCACATGGCCACTCCTCTCAGCTGAGCCCTAGACAATCTCTGGCTTCTTTCTCCAAGCACAACACTGATCTTAACACAGTCATGTGAAAGTTTATTTCCTGCAAATTGAGCTCTGTCTATATATCACACTCTAGCCTGGGAAGCAGAAGAGGACCCATCAGGAATAAGGAAATCCTCAATTACTTTATCTCCATGCCACTTCCATGTAGTAGATTTATCTTGTGTTTATTACATGACAAAATTTTTCTGTGTCTCTGAGCATGAAATATGACCTCTTGGTGAGCTACCATTGAAGGAGAGGTTTGGGCTCAAGTCTTCTTTGATCACATTTTAACCAAATCACAGAATCTGGAGTTTTCCCAAGCTGAAGCCCAAAATCAGAGGGCAAAACCTTCCTAATCTCTCAGGTAGAAAAGGACACCAGGCTACCAATGGTGCCCCCTATGGAATGAATTGCCTTCCTGTTCTGCAGAGACAGACTTGATGAGAAGCCTTTTAGAGGCTGAAAAACATACAGCTGCCTAAGGAAATAGAATGGCTAAAACTCTGGAGTAGTTTGGGGGAAGAAGCTGGTAGGGAACAACACAAATTGGAACCTTCCTTCAAAACCACAGCCAAAGATAAGGGCATGAAGAAACATTTAACAGTCCAAAGAGCAAGTGTGAATACTTTCTGGTGCTGCCAGTCTGAAAAAATATTATAATAATCAGGCTTTGAAAGATCTGGAATTATTTTATATATATACACACACACTTTGTCACTGAAGACCTGAATTCAGTGAGAAGTAATCATATAATAGATACCTAGTTCAGAAGAATCAATGAACACATGCATCTTGTCACTGAGCTCAGCACAGCTCTCATCCTCCCATCTGAAACTTCACAAAAATAGCAAGATCTAGATACAACAATACTAAAAAGGAAGAGAGTAGGAGATTCAGTCTCATAGGCCCTTACAATAGCAAGGAATTTCCTCAGTGAGCACGTGTAGTAGTACCCTAGGATATGCTTCTCTCCATAGCGAAGGAAAAGTCCCCTGCACAGTCCCAGCTAGTCTGACATAGGGCAAATGACTTGGTAAGCCCAAATGTGAGACTGATTTATCAGCCTAATGCAAAAGCTCTCACTAACTGACCCAAACAAATCAGGTAGTGAAGACACAAGAGGTGCTCTCACCTCATGAGGAGTTTACAATCTAAAGTACACCGAACAGTCTGATGAGCTGCTCAGATTGGCATTGCCAGAGCTTTCCATTTCAAGGAGCAAATACTAAACTCTGCTAACCACGGCAAAACTGAAAAGAGACAGCATTGTGCCTACTGCTTAAACAGCCCAGGAACAAAATGCAAGAGGATGCTGTGGGTGTCAGAAATAGGGATGCATTCCAACAGGCACATTTCAAAGAGAAAAACGTATTCAGGCTATTTGACTTAAAAAACTAGATATAAGTTATGGTTAAAAGAATTTCCTAAGGTGCAGTACAATAGGAACAGAGAGACTATGGAGAGGGGATATTAACTTCCCTCTTTTTGTGTTCTTTTCTTAGTCATCTCTTACTGTGTATTATGAGGGATGTCAGATGAGCAAATAGATCTCTGGTCTCAGTAATTTTCTTTCTTATATTCCTATTCTCTGTCAGCAGAGTGGGGAGCAGAGACCAGACATTAACTGCTACAGCTTAAAGCCTTACTTTCTGGGAAAACAAGGCATTTAAACACTAAATATTCAACGTTTTGGGCTTTTTACAGAAACTGAAGAGGCAAGAGTGTCCATTCTCTGCACTGACAGAACTCCATCTTCTGTAGTGCTCTGTATGTTGAGCCTACCAAGCCTGCAGGACCCAGACTGTTTACTTCAGGAAGTATAAACACTAAATGAAATACACATAGTTTTGAAAAGCATATTGCAAAACAAGTACTACTGCAAGGGCTAAGAGAAACCCATTCCAAATAATTATTCCAGTGATTCTTTCAATGACTCTCTGCAGCATGCTGTTACTGCTTTTCATGCTTCTTCCCCTGTGGCTGTAACAAAAGCAAGGGATTTAGCTGAAAACTTCATAATCACAACTACAACCTCTTCCATCCCAAGAAAAAAAGTGGCATAGAGAGGAAGGAGTTATCACACCTCCGTGGACTACCCAATACAGAGGAGATCTGTTGCTACATCTACAAGCCCTCTTTGCTACTGGATTACACGGTAGAGCACCAGTGCTAGCAGATTGCTAGGAACAAATTGTGGTACAGTGTTTACAGATGTTTGAAGGAAATAACAAAGTGTTTGTGTCTGATCACAAAAGAAGACAGAGCTCCAGATCCCTGGATAGAAGAGACATTACCATTCCCCACTTGGTTGAAGCAGCATGCATAAGCCCTTACACCTATGACCAAACCCTGACTACTGCACCTCTCACCACACAAACAGCAACTACTTAGCCTACAGCAACACATGGAGCTGGTTCCCTGCCTGCCTGAGTGGATCTTTTAGTAAAACATTTGAATTGATTCATTTTTAAATCCTGGAGTGAACACTTCAATTACTATTATCCACTTCCTCTTCCTTCTTATGCAGGGACTGATGACAATCAGAGCCCAGATGCCAGTCTGTATATTATCTCTCAGCCAGGGTATTTGGCTCCTTGGCAAGGTTCACAGGCAGTTTTCCTGGCAGCTCTCAAGTTGTCCCTGCCTAGCAAATGATTAAGGCTGTTGACTGACTGCTCAGACTACCCTGTTCTGGACATCTGGGCTTTTTCCTCTTCCCTTACTTGTAGCAGAACAGATGTTCTGTGCATGTACTGCATTTGTGCAAGTGTGCATCCACTCATTTATTAACGAGTAATTAAGAAAAGCATGTTTATGTAGCTCCCTTTAAGTCACAAAACACGTGGTTATCCCCTACATTAGTATGGTTTCCCATAAATTAGACAGAAAGCTTCCAAACAAATAGAAATCTGCATGAAAAGCCATCTCTGGGGTGAGGTCTCTACACATATGTAGGTCTGTGGCAGTGGTGCACACTGCCCATTGCTTTGGAACATGAAGGACACTTGTTTCAGCATGCACCTAAGAAAGTTGCCAAAGACTGTAAAACCCAACTCTGACCTTAGCTGCCTCTTTGACTTCCTGTAGAGAATTTCCTCTGCATCAAATGGGCCAGAAACACTCCATATGTGGCTGATCTCTCAGCAGTATTTGCCTTCAATTATTTATTATTGCTCAAGTGGCATCAAGGTGTCTGAGGCTGTGCAATACAGTTGGAAAGATGTGGTCCCTGTCTCATGAGACCAAGTCTAAATGAGACAAAATGCTTAGTGCAGACATTCAAAGTAATACCACACAGCATGAACAGATGAAGGGCCAGACACAAAACTTCATCACTCAACTCTCTTATTATCTAACATTACTGCAGGACACATGTGCTTTCAGGAAGAGCAGGGGTGCACGTAAGGATTTTCTTGGATTACCTATGTCAAGATGAAAAGTGACAAAAATCAGACCAGTTTGACAGAATCATTCTGTCTAAAACCTCAGCACAGATGAAACAAAATCACAAGCCAAAAAAAAACACCAAAAAGGCAACTTGATTTATCTTGTTTGATGAGCAGGTCCAGGCCATTTTAGCCAAAGAACTGTTTTGATGGTGTAACCTTGCTCTATTAGAAGGTTTTGCTGCCACAGCAACATTGTGAAATTCTTCTAATGTACTAAAATTGGGCTGAAAGCAAAGCACAGCAATGGAGGTGGTACCTGAGTGTTCTGAAGAAAGCTCAGGCTGGATGCACATGGAAGTTACTCTAAGAATTAGATATCTACCACTTAATTCTGTGCCTGGTTTTACTCGGTTATGTGCACCCTTACGAGTAAGAATTTGAAGGAGAACTACCTTATGTTTACAGCCAAGAAGAGAGTGCAGTTGGGTGGTTCTGGGGGTGCAGCTAACCTACCTCGTGGCAGTTTGTGTATGCATTCACATGCTTTGAGAAGTAACTTTACCCCAGCAAATGGGCAAGAAGGTGATGTGGAAAGTAGTGAGCAAAATTCCAGGCACAGCTGGAATCACTTACAGTTATGACTGCAAGGAAGCTGGAATTGAACACAATAGATAGGGGAAAGCAGTTAAAAGGATTCAGAAGGAAAATAACATGGTCTGAAGAGTCACAGGGAAAACCAATTGGACTGGTGAGACAGAATAAAATGAGAAATCTGAATATTGATATGGGTGAAGGAGTTGAGCCCAACACTATTTCCATCAGGTGTCCTGTTGTAGACCAGCTTACTGAGAGGGTGTCCCCTCTGCAACAGGGCAAATGCTGAAGATACAGGTATCTTGTAAATGTAAATCTGAGGGCAGCCTAGGCAGGCATTTTGCTTTTTATGCTTCATGGTATTTCAGATCCTGGTCTAAATTCCCATAAATGAAGAACAAACATGACTACTGACTGCCTACACATGCCCATCTGCTCAGATGGCACAGCTCCCACTAACAATTTAGTTGGGCAGTTTCACTAAATTTGAGATGCCAGCCCAGCATACGTTTCACGAGGATTGTCTCTGCAATGCTACCAGCACCCTTTCCTTTGCAAGATTCCCTTGTCTGGGACAGGTTTGAAGATTATCCATCTAATGCTACCCTAGGAAACAAGGCTATGCAGTCACAGTGTGCCTCTTCATCTGTCAGCCTGCCCTCTTTCCTGCAGAAGTTTCATGAATCTCAACCAGATGTGGGAGAGGAGCAACAGTTTCCAAGTTACCACTTCCCTATATATTCATTAAAATAAATAGCTGGTTGGAGGAGACCTCATCAGAGAATTTACTGAGGAAAACTGACAACAGAAAATCTACAGAGGTGAATGCTGTCTCACCCACGGGAAAAGCTACAGTCACAACTTCAGTGATACTAGACAGAAGGAAATCCAATCATTAGACATGAACCCACAAAAAGGAGGAGAGCTGCTCACAAAACAACTTGGGTTTGATCACATTTCCCATCAGAGCACTTAGCAAACCAAATATCTGAAGGCAAATGCTGAGGAGTCCCAAAGAGTTTACAAACATTTCTGGACACAGTTCAAACATTCCAAGCGTGCAGCAGGACAAACTGGCAGCACACCCTCAGCTTGCACAGGGAAGCAGAGGGTTGTCCACCTGCATGTCATGAGTGCATCAGAACACCTGGGGGGTTTTGCAGGTTTGTCAGTAATTTCTTAATGAGCATTACAGAACCTGGAAAACTCACATGAGCTCTCTCACACAATGCTCAGCATTGTCCAAATGTTTAGCTGCAGGAGAAAACCAATTCAATGAGCAAGTCATCCACGGACCGGCGCAGTACAAAAGGAAAGCCTAAGTGACAGCTTCCCCTGGCTGGTACAGTCCAGCCCAGGTACCTCAAGCCACTGATAATGGCTACTTACAAAGTCACACCTTTAAAATCACTTAGCCAAAGATACATTCTACTCTGAAAGCCAATGGCAATGAACCCATCTGGTTCTCTACCTCAATAAATGGTGGTGGAGAATGGAATGAGGAAATCCAGGCTAGTTTCCAGAGAGACAAGTGACCAAGGCATACCGCCCATGAGAGAGGGCAATTCACTTCTAGCCTTGAAAGAAAGCAAAATCCATGAAACTATCAGCAGGTGAGCTCTAGAAAAGCAGCTGGAGGTAGGGAGAGATGGGGACAGCTACCACCTTTGTGCTCCTGGTGTTGACGAAACCCCCACCCAAAAGGAAAAAAAAAGAATAAAAACCTCAGTCCCAGCTGTCCTAAGCTAAGGACGTGAAGAGAACTGGGCTAACAGTAGTGAGGGAAATGGCCAGCACCTGCAGCATGCACTTAATGTCATCTTAGCAGAAAGAACAAACTCATCCTGTTTCCTTTCAAATGCACTGTGGCCCCAGATGAACCATCTTCACCAAGGAGTCTGTGGTGATGACCAGCATCTCATCTGGACGTGTGAACCATACCAGCATAAGCAGCAGTGATTCCCACCATGAGACCTGTCCTGAACTGGAGCCCTCCCAAGTCAGGATGTTACGATCAAAAAAACCCATCTCCACTCATTAACAGGAACATTTTTTGCCGAAACCCTTACTTGAAATGGCTACTTTTGACAATAGCATTGTCATTGCATTGGGTTTATTTTTAGCACCAAGGAGCGTTTGCTTTGGCAAACCTGCCTGTCGGATTAGCTTTTACTGGCGCTGGTAATCTACCTTGGGAAGAGCATTCCCATTAGAAATGCTGACATTTGCAGGTATGTTCATGGGCCCTCTTGACTTTGTTGGATCAAATACAGCAGTTTCTAGTTATGGATGGTTGATACCCTACAGAAGGGCCTCACTGGTGCACTGCACATGGAACAGGGTCACTGACAAAGAGAAATGAACAAACAAATTCCCATTTTGATTTTTCTAACTGCAGTTTAGGACCAAAGAGGGGAAACAACCTCCTTTTGTTTTCTGGGCATCTTTTACTCTGTGACACAAAATTGGTGAAGACTTCTTAAGGATCCAATTCTACTGGCAGGTTCTTCTCCAGCTAAATCAGTAACAGTAGCAACTTTTGATAGCAAAGCTCTTTGCATCTGAGTGGCTGCAGTGCATGTGCGCAAGCTGCAGCAATATTTGTTGCACATGAAGGTGGAGAAGCTAAGCTTTAAACTGGGTAACTTTCCATAACATTGTTTCCTAAGAGCTGTTCAACTCAACAAGCAGCCAAGGAAAAGGGAGGACAAAGGCAGCAGATTTGTTCCTTTCTAGCCTGAAAGGCAGGTGAGGCCCCACCCAGCAAACCAAACCTTTGGCATTCATCCAGATGATTTTCCAGGCTAAGCAAAGAGCAGCCATGGAACCACGTAGCAATACAAGCATCCTCAGCTTTCTCATTCTGGCACTTGCTTTCCCTCAGACAAACTCCCCTCGATGGTAAACAAGGCTGTCAGATTCTTGGTCCTTCCTAACTGTAAACTAGCCATTTAAATCTTACTTTTAAGCTCCTAGCATTTGCCCAGCTTCAATATGGTAGAAGCCACAGATTTTTCTCCCCTTTCTTCACTGTGTCCATTGTGCTGTACACAAACAGGGCAGACTCTTTAGGATGGACAGCAACACTATCTCTCTTTCCAAAGCTAATAATCAAGGAAGCAACAGGAACACTCACCTGAAATTTAAGAAGTAATCAGAAACCAAACTACAGGATTTTTACTGCAAGATGAACTTGCAAATAATTTGGTAGAACATCACCATCTGGTGGATACACCCACTGACAATTTGGGTTTAACTTTTTTCTCTGTTTCTCAGACAGTCTTCAGCTCACGGTAAAAAACCACCCTCAATCCGTTCAATAGCAATCTACAGCATTCCTCTGGGGCAAGACACAAACCTGCAGAAACCTTCCTGTTTTCATATACCATCATAGGTGGCAGAACTGTCAAATAAATAACAGTCCAGGCTCACCTGGCTGGACTCGGATCAACAACCCTTCCAGGCTGCCATGGAAAGATCTCACCCTTTGTGGAAAATAACTGACACCACCTCAAAGCAGAGAGCAAACAGTGTTCTGCTGCCCATTGGTTGAACAGCTCAGTCCACACCACAGCTGAGGTTTGTTGTTCCTTTCATCCTCAGAACTGAGCAGTTAGTCTCACTCTTGATGAAGATCATCCACTTTGCATAGTTTTTACTGCCAGCAAAGTGCAAGACACTACGCTCCACAAGCTCTAACTGGATAGTGGAGGCAAACAGGACTAGGCAAACAGAAAACATCCACGCTAGCCTAGCAAGGCGGTCCAGTGTCGGTACCTGAAACTCCATCTGCATCTCATGTCCTTGAAACAACATGTGGAATGTGGTGTTTTCAGTCTGCTTGCTTTCATTGATTTTCGTTGCACCCAAAAGTCCTATCAAAGGCACCACAGACGTGGGGTTTTTCAGCTTGTTTCCTGTTTGCAGGGATTCTCATCCTGCAGTTCCACAGACACCCCTCCAGCAAAGGGGGGATCATCCCCTGTGTTTACATCTTTGCCTGACTTTCCACCTGCTTCTTTCAACCAAAGTCTGAGGAAAGGTGGTAGTCTCCAGAGCCATTGTGTTGCAGCAAGTTCCATACAACTAGGCTGATACATAAATTATGGGACGGAACTTTTACCACCAGAGAGACTGCTACAGCACAGGGACTGCATAGCCTGTGGAGCTCAGGTGTCCAGAGACAGAAGTGCCCCAGTCACTGCAGAAAAACTTAGACAAGATCTTGTGAGACAATTCGGGCTTTGGTGCTCCCAGCCTACACGCTGAACTCCACCCCCTACCATTACTGTCTAGCACACCTCCTTTATTGGGTTTGTAACTTGCTCCCTTATTCCACAAATCCCTTAGCCTGGCACACTTCAGCACCACGTTGTGCTGATAGCAGTAGGTGCTTGGCAATGAAAATGCACAAAACCTGAACTGATTTCAACAGCAATGTGTGTTCTGAGACTTATACCATGTCACGCCAGGTAAAAGTTGAGAAAGGAAAACAAAGTCCTTTCTGGTGAGCTTTTACATAACAAAGTAAAAATACACACAATGCAGCTGCTTCCTACTGTGCCTGTCAGGAGTTTGTGCTGCAGAGTTCCCAAGCAAGCCTATGACAAACAAACAGTGACATAGTGAAGTCAATCTCTGCAACCACTCAAATTTATCCTATCCAACACAGCCTGGAACAATGACAAATAACGTGTTTGGAAATAATCATTTTCAGGTACTGCCACAAAAAGGAAAAAGAAAAAGAAGAGAGAGCTTTTAACACTTCTTTTGAAAGCTATAAGCCAGTACCAAGAAAGGGATGCAAACTGTCACTAGCAGAGAAGTTCAAGAGTTAACAGTTTCCCGGTGTGGGAGAGGTCCCAGGGCAGCACAGGACCCGAGACAGAACCCTGTGATTTAAAAGGCTGGGAAGTCTCAAGGGGAATCTAAACACCTGAGCAATGGTTTGATTACCTCAAGCTTTCTAAAAACGCATTTAAAACAAAAGATCTCCTAGAGACACACAAAATACAGAC
Organism: Dryobates pubescens; assembly: GCF_014839835.1. Lineage (NCBI taxonomy): Eukaryota > Metazoa > Chordata > Aves > Piciformes > Picidae > Dryobates > Dryobates pubescens. Next base: position 18,161,090 of record NC_071634.1, on the reverse strand, counting down.
TCAGAAGCTGGCAGGAAAACAGAATCAATAACTGATCAGAAATAAACACATCTTTAAGACACTGTAAATAAAAGCAACACAATTTGGATTCATTGTTCTGGCAAAAGCCACTTAGGGGAAAAAAAAAATATTTAAAAGCAATTAAGCAATTTTGCAGAAATAGTCTGGGATTTTGTGCAAAGGGAGAGAGACTCCAGGCTTGCCTCATCTCCTAGAAGCATCCCATATTCTTAGATGTGACGTTGCCATGACAACCACAACTTGGTGACCTCGTTATTTCAACCTAATCCTGCTTTGAAATTATAGTTGCTCCACCCTTTTGCCTGGCTAGCCTGATAACATAATCATTGTAAATGAGGATGGAAAAACACAGCAGGATACCATTCCCCTAGTGACATGGGACTAGTCTCACCTTATCAGGGAAACAGACCAACAATTAAACTGCACAAATCTAAAAGCCCCAAAAGTAGATTGTTGTTGGTGGTGGTTTTTGCTGCCCTGTTTTGCAAAACAAGAAAATCTCGTAGCTCGTCAGGGCAGGGATTCAGTCCGAAATGGGGGCTTTGCAGGAAATGCCTTTTAATTTCATTTAATGTCTTTATCAGGAAATTAAACAGTAATAAAGGGTAGTTCTCCTTAGTGATGCATTTGTTTTGACTAACAGCTGGAGGAAGATTTAGGATATCCACAAAGAGTCAGGACAGAACTTGTTTAGCAATCAGATTGGGGGTTTTAGAGTCAGGCTTGCCTTGCTTTATTTAAACTGGTTGTAGCAGGGAGCATTATAAACTCCCAGCTGTAGCCATGGTGGAAATGCCTGCTGTATTTGCTCACATGCTGCAGGAACATTGCTGTAATTCTGCTCTTATTAAACACATGCACAACAGTTCTGTTGCTGTCACAGATTTAAAAGAAACATTTTCTTGGCTCCTCGGGGACCAAATCCAGTTTCCTATGTGCATAGGGCATAGGAAAGCCTTTTCCTCCTAAGGAGAAAAAAGTGGAGCAAATAGGTTTAAGAGAACAGAAATCTGTAGCTATTGACACGTGATCCAACTGAAGCTCCATAGACTGTAGTTTGGAAAATCATTTTGTGCCTGCTCTTTACATACTGCTCTCTCCCTCTCTTCTCTGGCAGGGCAGGCTGATTTCTCCTCCTCCATATCTGGTTTAGTAGATGGGGGCAGGTTCTGCCTTGCAGGTTGGTGCATTGCCCTACACTTCCTGTGGGAACAACACAGACACTGAGGCAACTGAGTTTATAAATATGGTGATTATTAGGAGAAGATGACAAAAAGGAAAAAAAAAAGGGATCTAGTCTGACAGAAGTATGGAGAATTAGCAGCTTGCTCAGTTATGGACACAGCACTTCTGTTGCTAGGGTTATTTCAGAAGACTAACAGGAGGATTTCCTCAGTTGTAAGTTTATGTGCTTCTGCCAGCAAAGGGGCTGAGTCAGCCTCTGGGGATATGAATCCCTAATGTTAGAGAGAAACTCAACATTTTAACATTGGAAAGGTGTCGAGCTAAACCATTCTTTCCAGCTTCCATGTCACCATAGGGAAGCTGGGGGACGCCCCCTAAAATGAATCAGCAAGGACTCCACACACAAGCAAAGGTACCTGTCAGGCATCCACAGGTGTACTCTGTGACAACCCAGGAAAAATCTTTATCCACAAACTGTTTTACTACCAATATAATCACAAGTCTGTTTGCAGTCATCAGCTCTGAGAGAGCCAATGAAGCAGCAGGGTGAATAAAGTGATCCTCTTCTGGTAAGGTTTTACCAAGGAAAAAATAAGATTCTTTTGAATACTGATTTGGCCGTGTTTGGGGATAATTTTCCTCGCCAGCCAAACAAACCCCCAAAGCACTGCAGCCATAGATTGCAGATACAGCATAAGCTGAACACTGAGCTCTTCTGTGCCATGAAAATATCTTTGTATTCAAAAGCATCTGCAACAGGCAGGGCTAAACCATCACTTGCCTCCGTTTAAAAGCTTGCCACTCCCCAGCAGTGAAAATAAAACCACTGATAGCTTAACACAGCTACCTTCACCTATGAGCAGCATGAGGTGTCTCAGGCACATAGAATTTAGCTTTTCTCAGCAAGGAAAAAAGGGAGACTGTCAAAACACACAGATCTCTCCATGAAGGGATCACTTAACAGCCTCTCCTCCTTCCCCTTCAAGCAGGACATTTGCTTCCAGTTGCCAATCATTACATAATTAGAAATGTGACTGTAATCATTAGACATTTATTTCTTGAGGTGTTCAGCAGGGATTAGAAATCAGTCTCTGTTAAAATATTTCTCTTCAGCTCTGTTGAATCCCAAGAGCAGAGAACAGACACGAGCAGATGTTTATCCAGCACTGCAGCAAAGGAAGCAGGTTTTCCTTCACCCAAAGGCCAAAGTTCAGTTTCTGAGAATAGCAGCATACATTCCAAAATGGTGCCTCAAGAGCTATCAGTGAACAAGGGGACGAGATTTATGTCCACATTCAACCTTAGTTCTCCTACACGGAATAGTACAAGACCAGGCCATTGAATACTTCATCAGGTTTTGAGTCTGATTTTCCCAGCCTTGCTTGAGATCGCCATATATCATGTGTAGGATGATTAATCCTTCTATGTATTGATTCTAACAGCTGAACAGGAGTACAGAAGCCTCAGGTGAGATTCCAAGCAGGAAGTGTACTCAGACAATTGATTTTTGCATACACAGTCTGACTTCATCTGTGACAACCTAGTTTTCTCTACACCTTTCAAAATAAACAACCAAGTATTGTCCCTCTTACAATTATGCTCCTGGATTTCAGCAGCAGCTAGACTCATTCTGTGTTCAGAAAGCTAACATACTGGGAGGGTGGTGGAAAGACTGACTCTTCCTCGTGTGGTTAAAAGAGGACTTGCTGCTGAAGCTGGGACACACAATGGCTGCTTACTGGCCGTGCTATGGAGTGTGTAGGCGTGAGTGTTTATAGACAATACAAAAGTTCCCCCGTACAAATTATGTTCTGCTTTGCACCAATTTAAACCGGAGAACAAAACAGGAACAAAGCTTCGCTGTTCTGCTGGGTCAGTGCTGACACCTAGCGGCCAGCGGCTGGCGGAGCAGCGCCCCAAGAGAACCGATTTGCACAGAACTCTGCCGGGTTACGTTACCCAAAAATAGCGTTCTGTGCACAAAACCACCGCCGCACGCCTCTAGGGAGTGGCAAAGGGACGTAAGGCAAATAAATACCACGTTAGCTACGGGGTGATTTCGACGTACATAGACATGCTGCATCCGCGTTAAGAACAACACGCTGCCGTGCACAGCCATAGGAAGGATGCTGGTCACAAATGGAGAACAAACCGTTTGGAGAAGCAAAATGTAATTACCCTGTGAAATACAGAAGCCTCTGTACAGAATTCTCTGGGGCAGAGCATCCCTACACATGAATGATGTCCAGAGGACAGGGAATGCTCCCTAGAACTCCATCACAGTGTCAGAAACGTGAGGGTTGTCATACCCCAAAGCAAATCCAGCATTGTCACTTCTGCTTGCTGCAGACAACTTGTCTCATAAGTACCCCAGCAGACTTCACTTGTGTTCCTATTTGTGCCAAAACCTAGTATGAAGTCACCTCAAAGAGGACAAAAATCAGAGAAAGGTTGATTACACCAATCAAGCAGCCCTGGAGAAGTTCTCCAACGAGCAGATCAGAAAAAGGCGAAGGTCCCATGCTTCACCTGTTGATGTTTTCCTCACTGCCAGCAAGATAACTCATGAAACCAGCAATTAGCTTGGTGTGGTCCATACAGAATGAAGAGCATTAAGAAGGAATGCAAGGCACTGGGAGTGGCAGTGAAAGGCTCAAGAGCACAGGTTGTCTTCTCATCAATCCTCCTCTTTCAAAGATCTGACATAAGAGAGAAAAATCAGTAAATGGTTGAGGGGGTGGTGTTACAGACAGGGCTTTGGCTAAGTCATTAAACTTACTTTCAGAAATCTCATTCTCTGAGGGCTGCTGGGGTCCATCTTTCAGAGAAGGGGAAGAACATCTTTGTACAGAAGCTTTCCAATCAAGTGAGGAGGGTTTTAAACTACAGTTGCTGGGTGAAGGGGTGACAAATTCTACCCACATCAAAGCCAATGACCCTAATAAGGACCCTGAGTCTGAAGCTGGACAGTAGGCTGTGAAGAGAGCACCCAAAGAGCAGGATAAGGGAACCCCAGTCAATAAACCTTCTCTTAGCATTGACAGAGTCTTATTTATTTAATGGGGAAAAGAGAAACTTGAAATTTTTCATGTCTCCAGAACACCATACCATCCGCCTCAGGGACTCGTGGCTGGACCCTGCTGAAGTGCAATGACACTACTTTCAACTGCAGATTCACTAGAGAGGTTTTGGAATTACCTCTTACAAGGTAGATGTACTTTCCACAGAGTTAAAATAAACAACTGTGCCTGATTATAGTCACAATCAAACCTTGGCTGAGGGCTAAGTTTCTGCTTCTCAGCAGAAGAAACCACAGAGTTGCCTCCAATTTCAAATGAGGAGCTGTTTCTGCATTTGGGTTCACATGCAGCTGTCCACAGACAGCTGAAGATGAGTAAACTTTTTTCTTCCACTGCTTGTTCTGCAAGGTGAAAACATCTCCTTTCAGCTGCAGTTCAGACTGCAGAAATCCATTCCCTCCTTCCCCCCCCCCCGCCGAAAAACCGATTACAACCCACTTCTTTGGTCTACTCCAAACTGCAGTTTCTGCAGCTGCTCTCCTCACATTACTCTCACATGCAACAAAAGGCACTTGTGCTTCTCACATCTGCCATTGCCTCACCTTCGTTTGGATTAAGAAATACTCTGATGCTATGATTAAGAACTGGCTGTATCGCTGTGATCCACTCAAGTAGCTGAGAAAGAGAGGGAGTCATCTGGCTTGCAACCCTCAGACTAAAATACTTTGAGGCTGAGGATCAATTTGGCTTCCTGATCCTACTCTTTGTTCTACTTTTCCATCTCAGAACTTCAAAATGTAGGATTTTGCCTCTCTGGTACTGGTGATTTCCAGATTAATTCTAGCTCCTGAAAACGCTAAAATTCACATCTACCCTAAATGCAACCAGGTACTTTGAGAGAAGTCTGTGAGAGAAAAATAAAACCAGAAAATATTAATAAAAGCAAAGCTAGCTGAAAGCACTGAAATTAACAATGTCTTTTTCAAAATAACACAGTCTTGCCCATTTAATTATTGTCTTGGGTTCTTTCCTATTTTTCATTTCCCATTTCAATTAGGAGTGTGATAAGTATGATGAGTATTGATTTGTCTCAGAGAGGGGCATCCACAAGAACCTCACATTACTCTTGCTTTGCTACAGCTTTTTGTATCCTTTACTCTTCTCTTCGACAGCTGGGGAAGGGGAGGCACAACCTCAACAGAAACAGGAAGTCCTCCTTGTGCTATTTATGCAGCACAGAGCATAAGTGCCTCCTAACATTGCAGCTGTGTGGCAAGCAAGCATTGCAATTGTTCCATGCAAGTTAGTCAAAACCAGCCAAAAACCAGCAAAAACCTGACTTAGGAAAAATTTGAGACTGATTCCAGCTTTGCTCATTTAGGCTAAGTACTTCTTTATGTGCCTGAACTGCTCTCCAAGCCCTGAATTTCACATCTCTTATTCTCTGTAAAACTGACTTCAGTTTTGTTCAGCACTTCTATGTGACTTCTATGTCCAGCATCCATCTAGAGTGACTTCTATGTTTCTAATCTCTCCCTTCAACACGGATGTAAAGCAAACAGGTTTGGCTGGGCGGCTTTTATGAGGAACAGAAAAAGGAGCCCTGGAAATTACAACAAAGCACCCTGCCAGTGAGGAAGCTGAGGGGCACCAGAAACTGAGAGGGACCACATCCAGGACAGCTGACCCTAGCTGGCCAAAGGGGTATTTCATACCGTATTACAACATGCCCAGTACCTAAACTGGAGGGAGCTGGCCAGGCAGGGCCAGCTGCTGCTGAGGGACTCACTGACCATCCCTCAGTGGATGGTGAGCAATTGCATTGTGCATCACTCCCTTTGTACATCCTTTTATCATTATTGTCTCTTCCTCTTCTGTCCCATTACAGTGAATCTCAGCTGGTGAGTTTTACCATTTTCCTGACTCCGTTCCCCATCCCAGCCGGGCAGAGTGAGCAAGCAGCCGTGTGGCATTCAGCTGCCTGCCAGGCTAAGCCTCAACACTCCCCATCATCCAAGTAGCAACCACCAAACAAGAGCAAATAGCCTCCAACAACTTTCCAGGAGTCAAAAGCATCAATTATTTCACACCCAGATGTCAAATCCTTCTCCTCTCCTTGTAACAACCTCTACAATACAGTTGTGTTAGTCAAACAAAACAGATACACCACCACAAAACCTCAGGCACAGCACAGAGAAATGGATAGGAGCACTGGGAATAACATTACAATAGAGCCTCCTGATCCAAAGCCTTACCTGTATCTCACCCACAGCCCTATCATGGCATCAGCAGGTCTAACAGAAGATAATCTCTTCCCTTACAGGTCTTGCCTATGTTCTTCATTATTGGACAGAAATTACCCCTTTCTAAAACACAGTAAAAGTACAAGGGCTACAGAAAACTAACTGAAATATCTGCATGCTACATGAACTTATTCCCTAAACCAGAAAGAGAACCAAAGCAAAGCTGGGGAGTCCAGTCTCAGTAAAGGAATCAAAGCTGCAATACTGAATGCAACAAAAATTCTGAGGCATGGCCACACAAATACCAGTCAATACAAATATTAGCATCTATCAGACACTGTATTGCAACAGTCACATCACAGAAAGTAGAGGAAAGGACAACAGACAACCAGCAGGTAACAGCCAGTGCCCCTGACTTGCTCTTTGCCTTGATGTGCAGGAAAGCTTACAGTAAAATGGTTAAAAAAGAAATCCTGAGGGAGTCGAGATGCTTACAGCTGTTCTGTGTACTATGGGGCCAAGCACATTACTGGTGCCACAGAAACAGCCAGTGTTTGGGTGGCTGGTTTGGGGTCTTTTTATTAGTGCTCAGCACATTTCTACTGATTTATGTGTTAAATCAAAATGTCCCTAATATTCCCCCAGAAATAGTTTCTGGCTAAGCACTGATGTCCAGGTCTCGCTTTACATTGGCACAGACTAACACAGCCACACTTTACAGTTTACATACAGATGTTTATTTCCTTCAGCCATCTGTTCCATCTGAAACACAAAAGATCACAGAAAATGAATTCTATCTCTATTTCTGAGCACACAGAAAAACAACTGGGTTACAAACAGAACAAGCCTGGTGGTTTCTCGGAGAGTGTAGGAAAAAAATGCATTTTATAGCAACTCAAAGTCAGGTTCCTGATCCGAAGGGCGTGGAATGTTGGTAAGATAACTATGAGGAAGTTATGACTGATAATGAGATAAGGGAGCATACAGATCACTCTAAAAGGATACTTTGACTTGTAGGAAGGTGTTCCAAGCCTGGTTTTTATAATTCCTTTATAGTTATAGGTGTTTGGTTCTTTTGTTTCCAATACAAAACTGCAGCACTAAGAACTGGATTGCAGCAGAGCAGCTGCAGTGAAGGGTGGCAAACTGAGAGCTATGGGTTCAATGAAGAGGGAGTGAAGTGAGCAGTGCCAAAAGAGAGCCTGTTTTCAAGTGCAAGGAACAGGAGGCCCAAAAGAACTGAGTCACAGAAGAGCTGTCAGATAAGAGGCAGGTGCAGAGGGCACATGAAATGGGAACGATAAGTGCTAGAAGAGAGACACATAGTATGCAAAACAAGAAAGAAACCTAATTTAGGAAAGCTATTAAGAAGTATTCAGCTTTGAGTCAATGACAGAAAAGGGAGAGAACCAGGAGAGAGTGACTTTTGTAGTGGAATCTGTTAAATCAAAAGAAAGTTGAGCTACATGGAGCAACCAAAGACAGTAGAGGACAGGAAAAGAAGGCTACAGATGCTGCAGCACTGTCAGAGAACTGGTTTGGGCTGATATGAAAGGATTTTGGCTGCCAGGCAGAAGTGCTTCTCTGTCCCTGTCTCCTGATCATATGTCTGCATGAAAGTTGCCCCTCTGTTTCCTGACGCCTACAGCTAACCAAAGCTGTTCCAAACTTTGGTCCCAAATATGAAGTGATTTATAACAGCCTAAAATCTGAGCAAGTGTAAATAGTTTAGCCAAAAGATATCCTAACCCCCAAGTAAGTGAAGGTAAGTAGATTCAAGTCTCCTTGCAGAGGACAACAGTAACACCTTAAGCCATCATTACAACAGATTATGTACTCCTGCCTTGCAATGGATGTAGGTGTAACACCTGACTTGAGGATGAAAGCTGAACAACCGGCCAAGCTACAACATTTCGCGTGACTGAGCCCAGCAAATTCATGTCCCGATTCCTGCAGCCAGGCTGTAAACCACAATCACACATGGGAACTAAAAGCCTGGGAGAGACCAAACAACACATCCTTACTTCCTATTTTATACATTAGAAGTCCCAACAATGTGTAACCAGCAATGACAGTTTCCTAACCTGGAGTTTCTGTGCAGGTATTCCTGCCTTCATCTTCTGAAAATGAGTATATACCACTTACCACAAGCTACCCATCTCCATGTTAAGTGTCAGGTAGCCACTAAATGAGAATTGGTTTGGTTTTGGGAAGCTGTCTGACTCTACAGCAATATTTTATTTTATTTTTTTAATGGGAAATTAGGATTCTGAAAAAAAAAATGCATGAAGTATTTACACCACAAAACCAAGAACACAAAGTGTAATTTCCTAAGTATTTGGTCACCTACAGAAATGGCTCCTACACATTACATGCAACAAATGGTTTGGTGTATTTGATGCACACGAGTCTGGAAAGTCAGATTGAGAGTGGAAGCTGACCCAGGCAAGGTGATCATTTATAAACCTCTTAAATCTTCCCATAGGTACAAGCCTCTACAATTACAAACAAATTGAACGACCTTCAGAGGTATCCAAACTGGCACTGGCCAAACCTGATCAGACACTGGGAACAGTTCAGTGATGTCATTTCAGCCTAAACATGCCAAAGGTGATTTATCCTGTACCGAGCACAGCAAGTGTGCCGTAGGAAAGGAGCTCAGTCAGCACAAGAGGTGCTCTACCACCTGCACTGCTGGAACTGCAGCAGCTCATTTCCATCTGGCTCACAGGTCCATGCACTGTACACAGCCACAGAAACAGCCAAGGCAAAGGATTGAGCATTGGAATGTTTTGAAATCTATTTCTTCTGGGCAAGTTTTCTACCTGACCTGCACTATAAAAACATTAATCTGGTACCTGTGAAACTTCTCTGTTGGAGTAGGATGTTTTATCACAGTGAACAAGGTTTTATGGAGCTGCCTAGCAAGGAAGGACACTCGAGCCAAAGCAACTTAGATGCATTGAAGTTCCCATTCAAGGGAAATGGCAACACCTCTCCTCCAGTCCACAGCTCTATAGCCCTCAGGGTACAGTCGACAGTATTGACAAGGAGTTTTTTCTACTGGCATCTTAGGCCAGAAATAATAATAATGTTATGCCACATACACAAAGTAAAAAGCATAGACATCCCTTAATAGAAGAAAATATACATCCACAGGTCTTCTTAGTGGGCACTGGTCCTGCTATAGCCTGCAACAGCTGATCCCAAGGCATTAAAACACTCCAACAGATTGTGCTTCAAATGCCAATCCTTGCTGACCCTTTTACTGCTGTATCTACACCTCAACATACATATACACTCCTTACATATTAATAGTGGGAGTTCACACAGATTAGTCAATAACATCCTTGTTTTAGAAGCACTGGTTCAGTCACTGCTCTCTTGCTTTCATTTAACCCCAGTCAAAATAATGTCTCTATCCTTGCTAGCTCTGATTTGCTATCTAAACCTTTCACACTCATTGCTGCTGTTCTGGATGCATTCTGTTCCATTCTCCACCTGCATACAGCCACACAGATTAAACCTGAGGGTGTACTCAGCACAGTGACAGCACTCTCGGAGCAGTGTTTTGTTGTCCACAATAAGATCACTCTTGTGCCTCTGGTGTTCTGTAATCAGGCCCCTTCAGGCACACTGTTTGGTTATTATGGTTCCTCAGCTTAGAGTACATTATGCTAAATGGCTGCATTTTCATTCTTCCCTGTTTTTCCCTTAAATAATCAAACCCCAGATAACAGAGCTCAAACAAATTACTCACCCTTCATCTCGATCTAACATGGTGGGTATGGGCAGCAGGGAGAGCAGGAAGAGGCTCTTGCAAACGGGGGAACTTGAGCAGCTTTATAGGACAAGAAGCTAGGAAGAAATGACAAGCCAATACCCACGTTTACTGTTTGTAAATCTGAGCATTGATTCTGCTTTCACAAGTGGCTTTCATCAAATGCAAATCAGAAGCCTGGCATCTGCTTGAGTAACCAGGCAGCCCTGTCCCCCTTTCAGGGGAACAAAAGCCATACAATCAAAGGGGCTTAAAAGGATGGCAAACTTATTGTAAGCTAGAAAAGGTTAAAAGTCTGCCAGGGCTTAAATAAACCTCTCAGAACTCCCAAGTATGGGAGCACTGGTGACCTTTATGAATTTACTTTTATCTTGGTTCAAATATACATAGATATTTCACAGAAAAGTGACCAAACAGGAGAGAAATAAACACATGATGTGACTGACTTCACAGCTGATTTTGCAACTCCAGAGAGCAAACTTGGATCATTTTCTCTAATCTCAGATTTCAAAAGTCCTGCTCCAACCAACAGCACTCTGGCTACCCAACCAGGGCCTGCCTGTGCTCCCCTGCAAAGATGGTTAACAACAGGATTTCACCCCAAACAGGCTATTTCCTCTGTTCAGAAATTTCCGCTGGCACACACCCTGGAAAACATCTGAATTGCACCTGAGTAGAGGGAAAAATCCTCTGAAATGTACTGAAAGTTTGTTACTTCTACTTCCCTCAGTCAGAAGCACGTATTCCCAGCACTAAGCAAAACCACATTGCTGCTTCTGCTGCAATTTTTATGGGAAAACATCTGATACTGATCTCCCAGGTATATTTGTTGTGAAAATAAAGCCTTCTGCTGTTGGTAGCAGCACAGCGTCAGAGTATAAATGCAGTTATGTTAACACTGGAGCATGTACTCTGATATTCTCATTTGGGCACGATCACAAAGCTTGTCCCGATGACTGTGAAGCTGGAAGTCAGCGTTCAAAGATGTGAGATGAGTCTGAGGTGTCTGTTACACCAGAAGGTCAGCTTTTTTTGTTTAATAATTGATTCCAGACTCCAAAGCACAGAGAGGAATGCCGTTTCACACACAAGTGTTAACTTCCTAAGGACACGATTTGTCAATGCTGTTGCTCACTATCTGGAGAAGAGAGCAGTGTCTGAAGGCCCCTGCTGCTGTAAGGAAACCACTCTTCATCATTATGAACAGTTTCACACAGGGCTGACAGAGCAACCTATGATTTCTTCTGAAAGAATCATAACTCTCCCTGGTGTGGGGGGACAACTGTAAAGCAAAAGCTGGCAATTCCATATGGCAAAACCAGAACAAAGGATTCAGAGCAATGGGAAGGGGGGTGTTTTTTAATGTGTAGTATGAAGTACACAAATCAAATCATGAGACTCAGCAGCTCAAAAACATAAATAGACTTGAAGTAAATTTACATGAAAGGAGGAAATTATTGACAGCTACCAGACCTGATGGTACAAGTGTAACCTCCAGGTCAGAAGGACAGACTGAAAAACACCAGACATGCTCTGTATTTTTCTGTCTGCTATAATTCTATGTTGTCAGCACCTCACGTTGGCAGCTATCTTTGTTAGATTACACCGGGAAAAAGCCAGCTTGAAACAAACAGCCTTCTCCCTGACACATGGAATCTGGGGTGCAAATAATGCAGATGCAATGCATGGGAGGTAAAAAACCCAACCAAACAAAACCCCTGAACAAAACAGGAATGATGAAGGATCCAAGAACAAGACACCAAGTGTCATTGTAAACAGAAGGTGAAAGCCCACTTCAAGGAGGAAGCACCACATAGATCCAAAATATGAATGTTGGTTGCAGGTGAAACCATCCTGCATTCTGACCACGGCATGTCAATGATTACCCACTCTGCTGCCAAACTCAAGCTCCTTACAGGGAAGAAGAGGGCTACAGAAAACAAACTGGAGGAATCCAGTGATCCCAGAATACAACACCTGAAGTAAAAAGCAGAAGTAAAAGCATCAAAAGTGCACAATCCAGGAAACTAGAGATATTCAACGGAGCAAACCTGTCAGTGAGCACCTCTGCTTGATGCCACCCAGGGAGCTGATGGATGCCACCAAGTGGTGGTCTGCCCAGATGCAGAGACATCACTATAGGAACAAGATACTGAGCTGATGCTTCCACCTAACCCACCAAGAGAGTTCTTAAGCCAACTTGACCATGAAAAGGAAAGAATTAAAAAGCAGTTACCCTGTGCTGTTCTCGATGTTAGCTACCAGAGCAGCAGCCTTGCTTGCCACTCACGGCTGGGGCTGTGCGAGAGCAACTAGCCAATACTCTTACTTCCTCATTTAGCTAGTAAGGCTCTGCATTGCTCTTTTCTATACAGCAACTAGAAACAAGGTGTAGCTGGACATACTTGGGAAAAAATTCTGTACTTTGGGTAGGAACCATGTATCTGATTAGACTCCCAGTTTGATGGGCATTATCTTGGCAGCATTAAAAGACTGTCCCAGTAGAGATTAGAGGGACATGCTATGTTTGTTTAGGATAACTGGTCTAGAGTATCTGCAATGATGCACAGTAAGGATAATACATTTCACTAATGGCATCAAAACCCACTGATAGCCTAACATTAGGTACAGTGTCCTTGCTTATTGTGCTTGCACAAGACAACCCTACGTAATACCAGCATAATATATTGTGGCAACTTTTAATGCTAATACAGACATTAATATATTGCTGGTTTCCACATAATCCTCTGGCTTTTGCTAGATCTCCCTTGAAGCTCTGCAGCATTATTAGATAATACATGCTGATTATCCCTTGAAGTATGACTCAGAACTTTGTCAAGTGTTAGTTTCCAAGTCTCAGTAAAACACTGGGGTCTTTGTGTCTAAATAACATAAAGCTCTCTCTCCTAGGTCAGTACCTAGGATAATACAGATCAAAGTTTAAAGTCTTTCTAGACTCTTCAGTACTTTTAATCCTAGTTGAAATTTACTTTACTATCAGAGCAGCAACAGTTTCAACTGTAAGATATCCAAAGACTTTTCCAAACAAAAACATCAAATATTTAAACTGCATTAACTTCTCACCTTCTCTTCCATCCACACTTCCACTTTGTTCTCCTCCCATACACACAAACATATGCAAACACATTCACACACACACGAGAGAGCACTGAATATTCGAAAGAGTCAATATTTTTTTAATGTGTAAGTACAGAAATACACTCTCATAAATGTGAAGCCACCATGGTTTGAAGCCTAAACATTCAACACCTAATTTGTAACTTTAATCAACACATCTCATTTTCTTAATGCATACTGACTGGATGCCTGAGTGCTAATGAGCATCCCTGAATGCTAATGGCTCTGTGAAACTAGATGGCCTTTGAGCATCACATGGATTAGCTAAAACTTATTTGCATCTCAGATTCCCAGCACCATTCAGCTTCACCTTTCTTTGACCTCAACATTTTATAAACCAGGGAGAACAGTTGTGTTATGGGGGGAAAAAACACACCAGCATAGCTAAACCAAAAATGCAGGCAAGAATATATTAATCTGGGATACATTTGAAACAAGTTACTGAGTTGAATATTTTCACACTAGAACACGACCACTGTAAGAGCTTTGAACTCTCAAGCTTACAGGACACATGCCTAGGAATAGAGCTGCTGTAACCAAGACATTGCTCACAGTCCTTGTCTTACTTAGATCTTCGCAGAGTTAATACCTTTTAGAACTGATTGACTTGCCAGCAAGTATTAAATAAGTAATGCATTACTGCATGTATTATTATGAAGTAATATAATGATACAGAGAGCAGGAATTCCGTGCAGCTGGAAAATCAGACAAGGTTTCAGCTACTCCTTCAAATCCCATTTGGTGATTGTCAGATGTGCTCTGTAGCTGTGCAAAAGCCCCACCACGCTCCTGCCTGAAACTATTCCACTGAGGAAAGGTGCCTGATTTTGAGCTGAAGACTCCAGGTCACAAATTGGCCACACCTTCTCTTCATGCTCATTTGGCAATGGCTTAACTTCTCCTACTAAAAATTGTTTCAAGTATTAATTTTCCAGCTGGTAGAAGTTTTTGACACATGGACAAGCAACAAATTAAAGACCCCTTCAGTTCTAAACACACAAACACACCACCACTGGCTGTCTCATCCAACCTGTCCTCTAATATTGAGATTTTTCTCTTTTCAGCTTTTCTGAATTTTATCTAGCAGTTTCAGACTTATTGCAGATTACCAGCATGCCTGATGTCTTTCTAGCTCTTTAAACACTCTTTGGAACAAAATTATCTGTGGCTCTAAAAGTGTTTATCCTTCGGTGGCTGACCGTACCCTGAAAAGAACTTTCTTATCCTCCCGGAATGCCAACACATGGCTTCCCAACTACAGAGCAGAAACTCTTACTGAGTATTTCTACAGCTTCTATATCATTATTAGCAGTTCAAATATCTGCAGTTAGTAAAGGAGCATTTCTCCCTCTCCTCATTTTCATCATTTTGGGTTTCTCCCCTCATGTTCTTGCCCCCCCATGTATTTTCTAGATTTCCTGTCTTCCAAATTATATACACCGCCATTTATTTCCCAAAGTTATTTCTCTGTAGCCACATAAAGTTCACACATGCTACAGGATGAGACCCGAGTTCATGAAACTGTCTCCTGAACACTGATGGAAAAAAAATCAGGTAAGAAGGAAGACAAATTTCTCAAAGGCAGAGCTCAGGGGATCAGTCTGACAACTCTGCACTGAGAAGGTTATGACTTAACATTTATAAAACACAAGTTAGTAATAAGAATGTGGTGAAACACTTAGGTTTGACATTATATGGAACACCTTTAGCACATCCTAAACCGAGATCGCACAGTGTGATGTTTGCTGCAGATCAGCTGTGTCATTTGCGGTAAGTGCTAGCAGCTGCCACAGTCATGGTGAGAATGTGTACAGGGAAAGCCACCCTGTAAGAAAAAAGCTAACATTTTAGTATGGCTAAAGCTATGTGGGAAACTTTCATAGAGGAATTCATCATTCTGAGTGTGCAGGTAACACTTTGCATAACTGAATTCCAAATGCAAATCAGTGCATGGCATAGCTGGGCAACAAATGAATAAAAAGGAGAGCATCACAATCCACAAACCTTTTGTATAAGGAATGATTGAACACACACAACAGTATCTTGGACTGACAGACATGGAATTCAGTCAGAAAACTCCCACTAATACCACTGGAAATAGCCTACGGTAAAGCTTTTAAGCAGTAATGATAAAGTACTCTATAATAAACCGCATCAGGCAAAGCCATTAATTTCGGAGTAAACAACACTTGCACGTGTATTCATTGCCTTCTTACAAAACAGTTTAAGGAACTGAAAAAGTTTCTCAAACAGCATAAACTGCTATGGATTTTATTAAGAAACTCAGAGGTATCAGAGCTTCTGTGGAAATGTGTGAGGAGAGGAGAGGTGATAGCTTGCTGCTACGTAAAATAAACACAGAATAAACTATTCTGTGTTCTGACCAGCTGTTGCATTTGCCACTAGCAATTATGTCACCTCCTGCTTCAGGCAGCCAACTTCAAACACTGCCTACTGCAGGTATTTGAAGCAATGCAGCACAAGGCTATTCCTGTTTGAATCTGAACTGCACATAAATTTTGAATTTCAGTGACAGATCCTGTATTGATTATCATATTCCTTGTTTCCACGAAGCAGATGAATCATCTCTTCAGCACCGCTACAAAAGCGGCATGTAAAGCTGGGGCTAGTTGATAAAATTACTCTGTGGAGCCAAGTAAGAATTGGCTGAGTAGCCCTCCTCCAGTATATCATGGAAAGCAGCTCTTATTTAGGGTGTTGTGCCAGTCACAAAATAGAGCAGCAACAATGATTTAAAACACTCTTATCCTGCAGCCTGGCATATGGACCTTTTTAATTCGACTAGCACCTTCTGTGAGCCGTGTTTGAAACTAGATCAGGAAAGCAACGCAGCCTGAATGAAGTGGAAGAAATAAACAAACAAGATGTTAAAGCTAGCTCAGGCCCACAAATTCTCCTTTTGCTGTGTTGACAACAAAGGCACATGTTGCACAGAAGCAAGCCATAAAGAAGGGAAATATCTTCTGCTGGAATTGGTGCCAAACTCTTGTAATGTGAAATCATGTACTCCATGATGTGTACAAACCAGATAATTTCAGACCTTGTTAAAGTATCACTATGCAGAACACAGCCTAAATATAAGCTTGTGCACATTCAAATTCAATAGGGCTTGATTCAGTAGCTTAAGCATCTGCTTCAATGTGTGCTTCGGTTGAAAGCCTGACAAAGCAGCTGTAAATAACTACAGTATGTGAAAATGCCTGGGAGAAGTTTCACAATACCAGACTTAACTTCCCAAACGCTACCAAACAGCAGCCCACTCTCAGCTTCCCCAAGTTTCTTGAAATACAAATTTTTCTATATGTCTTATATAGAAGAGAAGTGTTTTGAAAGTTTGCTGTTCTTTCAATAGTTTTTCATTCTAAAGCCATTTTTCCAATGTAGACAGCTCAGAGAGATGAGGGAATTCACACAGTGTAAGCTAAAGTCCGTGCAAGTCAGATGTCCCTTGAGCACTGCTGATGTATATTCACTGCTCATTACAGAGGCCACCCTAAATGTTTTTTTTACAGTCCCTTGAAACATTCATCTACTTTCCAGGAAAACACATGAAACAAGCTTCACCTTGTGTGGCTGACAAAACCAAGCTTATCCTCTTATTGTTGATCTTATTATCTCTAACAAAGGCTCTAGAAGCTACCGCATAAATACCTTAAAATAACTCCATGTTGTACATTCTAATCCTGGTTTAACACCTCCTTTTTTTCCCAGAGAAAGAAATCCTGTTAACAATTCTGATCACTCTGATACACAGGCAGAGGTGTTGCCTTCAGTCAGATCCTTCTCCTTTTCCACATAAAACCTGAACTAGAATTAAGAACCTGGGCAAGTCTCTGATGCATTAACTCACTGGCACACCAAGAACTTCTGCGAGGTGTTACCCCACAACATTCATTTCACACTTGCCATCACAGTTATTCTGAGCATTGATGGCCTGTTTGCACCTCAAGTTCCAAAGCACTACTTTGGCTATTTACTCTGTAAAGCAGAAAAGCAATATGGCTACCAACTGCATCACTCTGGGCACATTTTTCTACAGAATGATAACCTTAAGGCTTAAATAAGTCTTTGGAATCCTTCACCTCATGTTGAGCTAAACTTTTTCACTTCCCATACATTCACCCAACAAAACCCAAACAACCCAAAATCCCCAACAACAAAAATGACAACAAAAAATCCACCAAAAAACCCCAACCAAACAACCCCAGGATTCAAGATCACATTTCCACACCTCAAAATGCTTTCATGGTGTCCCTACTTTGCAGCACAAATTACTTAGAAGAAAACCAGACTTACTTCTTCGCAGAAATGAAGGAGGTGAAGTCAATCTCTTTTTCACAAAACAAAGAAACAAAATCAAAAGCAAAACTCTCTCAGCTAGAGTTCTTGCAGCCAAGTTCTTTAGTCGTTGTTTTTCACAAGGTACTCTCAAATGAAGCAGGAAGATCATTAATTCTCCAGTCAGCAGCTGAAACGAGTTAGTCTGACCTCAGCTGTTACTGATCACATCCCTTCCTCCTGCTCAGCAACCCCCAGAAGATGTATGTCTTTCCCTTTCATACCAAAACTAACAAAGCAGTCAGGCAACAACATTCTTCCTAATGCAAACATGCATTAGAAGTTACAAACACACTTCTGTGAGCACTTTGATCCAAAGTTCATGTCTCTATAAGAAGACAACATAGAAGCCATAATGAAGCTATGAACTCCTTTAACCTACATGACTTTGCACATTCAAATTACAACACCACAGATGTGATCAGTAAATTCTCACAGCACCACAGAATTACAAAACAAAACCAATCCTCACTGCAGTTTAATTTAAAAGAAGCACACAAAAAAAGACATTCAAGAAACATCTGTTGAGCAAGAGCAAGACTACAAACCAGAAAAAGCAGTCTTGCTTCTCTGAAAGGGTTAAACACTAAACAACTGCTCATCTATAGACTTCACAGCACATGGATTCACCACCTCCCAGAGCCAGCTGTAAATCTGAGGTAAGGACAGCTGCTCAAACCTGGGTCATTCTGGGATAACTGTGTAAAGAGAGGACAATGAGCAAGGAAGAGAAGAAAGCAACAACAGCTCTGATGAATAATTTTCATCAGGGATTGACTATGCAGTGCATCATCATGGTGAATCAAATTCATCTCTCACATGGCCACTCTGCAGCTCTCTATTCAGCTGAGGCATTGCATCTTTTGACTTCCTGTTTAGTCCAGGCAGCACATGTCTGTGGCTCTGACCTTGGCCTCCATTTCTCAGCAGCCTGTGTGATATGGAAAGCCACTTCAGTGGCAATACTGTAAAATGACTTTTTTGCTGCATGGTATTTTACAGCAGTCTCACAGAAGAACGTGTGAGGGCTCCTTAGAATGCAAGATTCACCACAGGGGAAACAGTGGCTGGCTCTGCAAAGGAAAAAATGTCACATGGCTGAACACATTCTCTCATTATTCCCAGAAGCTAAAGAAGTAGCTCGAGGCAGAAAACTGACAATAATTATATTGCCAGCATACATAAATCTACTGTATTAAGCCTTTATTCATTGATCTGCTTCCCAAAGCTCATTTCAGCATTAGCCCAGAAGTAACACCGTGCGAGACACTGCTCTTCAGTTTGAGCAAAATTTGGGCAAATTTTTCTTCCACATACTGTGATAATTAAAGTTGTGTGTGGCTGCTCTCTCTATCCTGTGGCAACCTGAACTGCCACGATTTTTGACTGCAATTTTCTTCCTCAGCAGACTGTCAGTAATACAGGAAACAGAAAGCAGGCGTGCTTAAAGGAAGAGTAATTCAGCCCTTGTTGGGATTGTTCCATGTAGAGCATGAGCCTGCAGTGATGGCAAGGCAGCTATTCAGTCCTAAACGTCTGTTTATGTCAAATCACAAAAGCAGAGTACAAGCAATCTCGACCCAGCAGGCATCTTTTACTGAACTAATTCTGACATAACAGTGAAGAATCATAAATCAGAGGTACATCTCAGAGGGAAAAATAAAGGTTGGTGGTGCTCTAGAACGTGTTAGCACAGTGCTGGCAGACTGGCACAGATGTTTCTGTAATTATCTCAAAGGCAGGCAAATTGAAGAGCTAACTTCCCTTTATTCAGGGCCCAGCCTTCAGAGACAATGCAGCACGCTGCTGGTGGGTCCCGGACAGAGGGGAGGAGCAGCCCAGCCCAAGTGGCATCCAAAGGGAAAAGCAAGTTTAAAATGTGCCATGTCTATGAAAGCAGCACTGCTGGTTTGCTCTGTGTATTGCTCAGGGGCTGGGCAGTCTTAGTTGTTTGAGGAAGCACTACACCTTTGGTATGAACAGATTGCTAGTGTAAAAGGCTGGCAAGTTGTTCTGCCAAATTACCTTATGATAATCCTTTATTTCTCAGAGTTTTCTCAAAGAGCTTTGTGTGTACTTGTGTGCATTAAGGATGTAATTGTTCTGCTGCACAAACCTTTCTGGATGACTTTGGGTAACTCCAGTTAAAGGCAAAAAGCTTTATTTGTGCAGGACACAGAAGAGTCTACAGCAAGGACATGGTCACCAAGTCCCCATTCCAAGCCCTTCATGTTCCTGATTTAAGAAGTTTGCCACAATCTGAGACTTTTGATAAATAACAAGCAAGCAAAACTTTTTACTCAGGATGATCTTCAACTAAAATTAGCATCTGCATTGCCCACACAGCAGCCTAGCTGCAGAAGAGAGATGTGCCACAGTTTCTTGAGCAACAGACCATATCCACAGCTTACATTCTCACATTTTGGGGAAAGCTCTGAAAAAGGAGAGTATCAGCATTAAAGACTTTCTGTCTTTGACAGGAGTGTTGCATTCATTTTTCTCCTCCCTATACCAATGGTTTGCACTAAGCAAGAACAAAGAGATATTTGCATGGTTTTTCCTTTCTCCAGAAACGAAGGAAGGATAAGAACCAAACAGACAACAAATGGACAAGTGAACAAACAGAGAAACGATCGAGCAAAGCAGCTGTGGTGTTACGTAGTCTGTTATTGGTTTGTGATTAATTGCTGGTTTGTGTGACCAACATAGCTACACATCCAAGGATGGTGCATCTCAAATTATGATCCAAGAACTTGCTGGGAAGGGAGAAGGACAAGACTGCTTAAGCCTCGTCTCTCTATTAAACTCTGACCTACTCTATTAAAAAGGTTTTTTAAATCCCTGCTCTGGCACCAATTAACTTTTACAGAGAAGTCCCTGTGAAGCTTTACTGTTTCAGTGTTTTCTAATTTGTTAGCAGCTACTTATTTGGTTGTATATTACTTGCACTTTGCCTGCAGGTTTTGAGGAATAAGAAGATGCCAGTGTTTTGGTTCTACTTTTGTTTAAGTAAGTTATCATCATTACATGTTTTCAGGAAATTATTTTCACCTTCTCACACACTGAAGGCTTTTTAAACTAAGTTTTTAGAGTGCAAGCTTAATTTGGGTTGTGTATGTCCAGCCCACTAGCAATGCCAGTTAGAACTTCTGGGGTTTAACCCCATCAAACCCAGTATCTCTGCAGGGTCCTTAACAACTCACACCTCTTGCTCTGTAAGTACAGAAATATCAGGTTTCTCTAAATGAAAGGCAATGAAGAATCAGGACCCTGTGCCCCTCGCTTAATTCTGTGCCCTTGTGACAGACAGCCACAGCCTTGTTCAGCTTCTGAACAGCCTCCTTCTGTTGTTGGCTGAATGGTGCCTGCTAAGCCTGGCTAAAATCCCTCCCTTCCTCTTCCAATGTTTTTTGAAATCGAGTGTAAAACAATGCTGTCCACACACAAGCTTCCATGCATCTACTGCAAGGAAAGCAAAATCCCATTCCTTTCTTAAGCAAATTGAAAGAACATTCATAAGCCTAGGGGGAAAACATTCTTGTGGTGTAATGTGGATAAATCCTTTCTGTCTAGGGAGATCCTACAAGAGGTTTTACTCCATTAATCCCTTTTACTAGAAAAAGCAACCCCCCAATATCCACTCCTATCCATTCTTTCCTCCCTATCCTTCTTCCCTCCTTTTGCAGAGCTTAGTCCTAACTCTTTGCATAGCCAAAGAGAACACGAGTCAATGAGAGGACTTTTGGCCTCAGTGAAATAAGAGCCCTACCTCATGAAGCTCTACAGCAACGATCTGCCATCTGAAAAGAGAGAGAGCAAAGAGGAGCAGGTAAAGTCAGTGATGCTTAACAGCCCACTACTAACCCAACTGAGCTTGCTGCCACTGGAACAATGTCAGCAGTGCTGGTAACAGTGCAAACGATTCACAGAAACACTGTCAGGAGAAGAAAGTATTAAAAAGGAATGCAGAGAGTTGGACCACAAAATGAGAGACCTTCCAGACAGAGGTTGCACAGCATCCTGCTGCTGGGTGCATATAAGAAAACGAGTGACTAAATGACTTTCTTAAGCTGGTTGTAATTTGGCACAATTTTTACTGTGCAAACAAAAACGTTTATTCAGTATTTTTGTTGCTGCAGTTTATACTTAGCAGATTGTGACTGCACATTATCTTAGTATTTCCTGCAGTCCTGGGGTTGTCACTGTCCAGATAAATTGCACTGTTAAAGACAACGTAGACTGGAAGAGCATTTGGATCCTGTGTCAATACATAAATCACTGCCACTGTCTCCCTCCTGTGCCATGGAGGGGGGAAACTGCATCCTAAAGATGATTAATCTCTTGAAATGGAGAAGAAAAGTATTTGATAAGTTGTTTCCCAACTCTGTCAGAGTCGTAATTAGCTCAAAGGACAAGTTTCAGCACTTCTTGGTAAAACAGATGGGAATTTTCCCATCTATGTTTCTTACCGAAAAACCAATTCCTTTTAGTCACAAATTTTTCATTAACTGTTTGAGGGGTTTGCTGCATTTCCCCCATTTCCTCTCGTCTGAGAAGAAACTTGCTTTGGTAGATCAAACTAACTAATGACATAACTGAAGAAAGGAGATGCCCAAACCAGAGCATCCACTGGTGCTCCGTTGTGCAGTTGAGATAAATATCAAATCTCCAAAATAAAACTTCACATTGTGTGTGTGTCATTTTGCCTTCATGCTTCGCTTCCCTCCTGAAACCCTGCAGTGCTGCTGGGACTCTGACATCCTGTTGAAATTATTTAGGGAATGGCTGTTGTTATGAAAATGCTCTTTTTGTAATGATAGCAGAACCACCCTGCTAAAGGATCTGATTAAATCCTTGTCAAAGACTTTGGTCTCAGGCTCAGACTTGTAAAATATCCTTAAGGAAAGTTCCTTCCTTTGATTCTGCCTGACAGGAATTATTGCTTTGAAATGCAGTATATTCATCCTAGGTTATATAAATGAAGCTCCTATTCCATTCAGCATCTCTGATCCTGCTTTGTTTGCCTTTCCACGTACCTATACTGCTACACAATAGATAAATTAATGTATTTGAGCTTTTTAATTGATAAATACAAGCCTACAGGGTGGCATTTAGGTGGATCTGATCATTAGCAGATTAGATCCAGAGTTTCCTTATGCTGCATGGTAGCACACTAGAACACACACGGAATGAAAGCTCTTTTCAGTCATCAGTAACTGAACAAGTAACAAGACAATGAAAAAAAATCTGAGTTTCCCACAAAGTGATGGGATCCAAGTAGGACTTAAAGTCTCTGAATCATTTCAGGAAGGGCTAAAATCAAAACTGTGTCCATGCAAATGTTGAAAGTACACCCAGAAATAAAAATATGTGGTGCATGGAGTAGTGAGGTCCTGCAGGCCTCTAAGAAACAGCTTCCAAGGTGGACATCTGTTCATCAGCACTCCCTTCCTTCCCCATCCAGCAGCTGCAGAAGAGAATCATCTGCAGCAAAGCAGGCAGCAACTGTTGTACACTGAAAAAAGCATCGGGGCTGGCTGATCATTACACTGAAGAGCCACTGATGGTGCCTCACACACTCCTCTAATTCATTGCATCCTCAGCCTCACTCATCCTGTCCTCACAGGAGCACTCCTCCTGTTCACCTGTGGGGATGATGAGCAAGATTTTCAGACTGTTAAGTAAACATAAAGGCCGTTAGGAACAGTGGTTTTGTCACTTCAGCAATCTCATTCCATTCATATGCTTTAGGGATCTCAATTTGAGAGGGGAATAAAGGCTTAGAGGGCTGTACTTGAGGGCAATTTTAGCCTCATAGAACAGGCTACAATTTACATTTATCTGTGTCTGACAAGGCTGTGTATGGCAGGGGCACTGAAACGTTGCTGCCTGTCTCTCAGGCTGTTAAAGAATTACTAGTGAAGAAACAGAGCAGCTCCTAGCCTTTAGATGCAGAGAACTGAAATGAAGATCACCTCTGACCTAATCACCTGCAATGAAAGGGTTTTCTCCAGGGCTGAACCACCATTCAGAACACCAGACCCATTCCATGGGAAAATGCAAGAGCTGATAAATACTGGGTTTGCTAACTACTGCAGCTTGGGTTTGCTTTTGGGTTTTGGGGTTTGTTTTTGTCTGCCATGAGTTCCATCCCCTGCATTCAGAAACATCCAGTTCATCCAGTAACGGAGGACAAGCCGTGCCACCCAAATACAATACACCTGTTCACTCCATGGCACAGCCAATACTGCATGACCAGCAGTAACAGAAACAACACAGACCCTTCTCACCCGAAGTACAATGAGTAGTCTATAAGTCTCAAAGGTCTACAAGTTGTCCTGTGAAGATCTTCACTATAATAGTTGTCTGTGCTATTGTATTGAAGCGCTTAATGGTTACCTGTCCTAACCCTTCAGTGCCTGCCCACACACCGACAGCTGTTCCCTACCACGGCTGCACATGGAGCAGGTTTTCTGTGAAAAAGTAGCAGTGATTGCACATCAGGGGTGATGTCATAGCCCATCAGAACGTCAGTGCCCACCTCCTCAGCAGATGTACTTCCATGCTGCCAATTCCCTCTCCCTGCACAGCACAGCACAGCTCAGCCCAAGGCAAGAAGAGAAGCATGAAGAGGAAGCAGTCAAAGGGGCAGTGCTGGAGAGGCACACCTGAAAGCCACTGTTCACAGGATTTATGCGGATGTGGTGGAGGAGGGTCAGCAAGAGGCACTTCAAATAGCTTAAAGACTGATAAGACCCAGATTAAAAAACAGTTTCTGTTTTTCAGGGGCCAGGGTTGGTTCACAGGCTGTGCCTGAGTTCACAGTCCACAGGCAGCTGGGACATCGTGCTTCTTTCATGTGGCACCTGTTTTGAACCTGTTTCATAGCTGCACTTTCTTTCCTCCACAGGAATGGAGAAGGAGAGAGACATTCGTACCAAACAGCTTGCAATCAGAGAATGGGTGGTGTGAGTGGGACTTCTCCATTTTCCAGTTACAATCTGAGTACAAACTTCCATGGTGCAAATCTGCTTTGCTTTTTTCCCTGTATGTGTGTCTAATGCATGGTATTTTCATGGAAATGGCTTTTTAGTCCTTACTGCAGCCAGCAACAAATCATGTGGCTGACAGTTAAATGGCCAATCTGAAGATGCTGTCTGACGTGGCTGTGGCTTTGGTGCGCCCCGGGATGTAGGTCACTGTTGGTGCACAGCCTCTCTCGCATCCTTTGCTCCCATGATGCATTTAGATGATGGTGCATTAAGGTGACACCCTTTCAAAACAGGAGAGATGTAAAATCTGCTTCCCACAGAAATGATTTTTAATCTGTAATTTCCATGACTCTTGATATCTGCCATCAAATGAATGCATCTTCTTGCTTCACCCTCGAGAGGAAGGCAGATTATCACTATCTCCGCTGCCAGCGCACATCATCCTCAAACAGCTTTATTCCTGGACTACAGAGGTGCAAGAAGACTCTTGAGGAGCACACCTTTGTGGGGGCTTTGTGTATGAAACAGTGACATGAAGACAGCTCTTCGGCTCCTTATGCCACCCCTGCTCACATCCAGCAGTACTTAGGATTTAATGAGCCCCATCCTGAGGACAGGGCAGTATTCTGCCCTAATGCCACTGAGAAGGCTGCTCCAAAACCTCAGATCTGATGACCAAAGACTTATTCTAATCTCTAGGTGGAGCTTTGGCTCTAAACCCAGGAAGAATCAAGCAATAGCAGAAAATATCTTATTTGCATTCATGACTATTTTGGCTAATTCTTAATTCAAAATCCTCCTCCCCCACGCTTTTTGGCCCTCCTTGGTATTAAATCCATCATTTGCATCTCTGCATTGATCTTTCTGTATGGTTTGCCAGGTTTGCTCTGCTACTCAGCAAGAAAGAGGGGTGCTACACAGCTCCCTTCTTGCTACATACTGGTGTTCTGGGCTCATGTTTTTACCTGCACTTTGAAGAGCAGCCCCTCTTTTCCTCATGTTCACGTTTGCTCTTCTCATTTTATCAGTACCACCACCCCCCTCCAGTGCTGTTCCCACTTGTTCTCCATTAGAAGGCACTGTGCTCTAAAGCTTTAACATGGGCTCGCTCACACCAGAGCTGTGTCTTGTCCACAATTCCACTTTGCTCAGCAATCCAAAGAACCTCTAATCACAGTGACTGGAATCATGCCTCACATGAAGCGTTTTAGATTGAGATCTCAAAAAAAGATAAATTAATAGGACAAAGAATAATAAGTTTCACCATGAGTAAGTGGAGCAAAACCACTTATGATCAATCCCCCTTTTTCCTGCTGAACTTCAAAATTACCCTATAAATGCCACCCTCAGTGAAAAATCATTACAGAAAAAAAATAACCCTAAAGATGAAGACTTTTCCTAATCATGGCATGTTTAGCTGCATTCAAAGTCTCTGCATGAAACCCTCGGAACGCTGCCATGCACAACGCAATTGCTCTGTTTTCATCTGTTCCCTGTTGACTCAGGTTCAGGTGAGATTAAGACATTAGCTGATGGAACGTAACTAGTTTGCTACAGCTTTTTGAAAGCTTCGGTCCTGAAGGTGCACCTGGTGTCTCTTTCTGAATAGAAAGCATCGACCTAATTCACTTAACTGCAACCCAAAAGTTAGGGAAACAGCTTTATCCCCTTATCTGAAATGCAGTGTTTTTGGCAAGCTGCTAGCTGAAAGCACGAGTTAAGGAGATGTTCATTGGAAAATTCAGTCCCCACTGGAGTGACAGCTCCTGTTCTGTTCCAGAGTCAAACAGCGTTTCATAGGTATCAGAACCTTGGGAATTAACTATTGCCTCGCTTCAAAATTCAGCTCCTGTTTTCTGGAAGATGCTTTTGTCTCCCTCTGTTGCTTAGACTTCACCCATTTATTTCACCCTGGTGACCAGCAGCTACAGAAGCTGGGTACTAAGGTCTGCTGCCGTGCCACCCAGGAGCTGCCCACGGCCCTGTGCCACCTGCACCTGGCCAGCAGCTAAGAGCTGGCAAACTGTCCTTAAAGCTGTGCCACAGAATACTGATCGCCAATCCACTGGCTGCGAACGACAGCAGTAACGCTACCCCCTGCCGTGGCACTCCCTTCCCAGCCTTGGCTTCTTTCACTTCGCTGCTGCGGGTTCTGTGCTTTGTCGTGGTTCCCCTCCGGGGCTGGTTTGCTTGAAGCAGAGGGAATGATACCTCGGGAGTGGTGAGCATAACAGACTGCATGGTGCAGCAAAGGCCAGAACACTTGGACTGTGGGCAAGAAAGGAGAAATAGCCTCTCAGCAGAGGCTGTGGCACGATGAAAATCCCTGCTGCCAGAAAGAACAGCTCCATGCTCCCAGCAGCAGGGAAATCTTCCCCGTGTATTGGAAGCCTCTGCCCTCTACTGGCGCTCCTGAGGCTCAGCCTGAGCGCAGCGGTGGGAGCCTCAGATCCGGTCCCTGAGGAGCCCCCGCAGACGTTGCCGAGCGGCCGTGGTTGTACTGCAAACGCTTCGGAGCAGGGCGCTTAGGGTGAGCAGCAATGACAGCGTCTGACAGGGATCTAAATCTCAAGTGACGTTTGCTACTGACTTCTGCAATGCTTTTCATCGGTCTGCCTACTTCTCACCTCGTTCAGCACTACAAGGATTAGTCTAAAGCATCACTGCCTGCTAGTACAGCCCCCATCTGTCTGATTCCAGTGAGCCAATACAAGAAGATAATAAATGTGACTTTTGTTTGTGGTGGTGGTTTTCATTCCACTGTTAAACACAAGTAGTTGTGCCTGTTCATCATAGTGAATTACTTCAACACACAGCTTCCAAGTGCAACTCTGGCTTAATGTAGGACTGCTGCATGGCTTGGCTACCATCATATTGGAAAACCAAATATGGGTGCAAAGCATCATTGCATACCTTCATTTTGTGGCGACTGCTGTTAGCTAAGTGGCAGAAAACTCATTTTCCCATAAAAATACAACTTTGAAAAACTAATTAAACCTACTGGCCAAATATGTGAAATCTGAAAACGTTTCAGGCTGAGTCCTGCAATGATCCAAAGGTTCTGCAAAGGGACAAGACCATACCCGGGTCAGGCTTCACAGGATGGTGACCTCAGCCTGACCCACAGCTCAGGTTCTCCCCTGCTCACACCCAAAATGTTGAGACCGGCTTCTTGCCCAGTGTCCAGAGGTCTGGGTTTGCAACCCTACTACTGCTATGCTACTGTACAGTTCTACTGTTATACTTACTAGTGCTTTATTAAAAGCTACTTTTTCTGGAGCTGTAGGATGAAAAAGTGTTCATGCAGAACAGACCTGTCCTGGCACTCTGACAGAGCTGGACTTAGTCTCTGCACAGCTGCAGCTGATGTCACCTGTAACAGTCACCCCAGTTTGGGGTACCTAGATCTGTTCCATGCCATTACATCACATTTTCCAAGGCCCATTGGCCCAGGCCTGGCAAGATCCTGTTTCTAAGCACAAGGGGTAGGCTGCTTCACCTGTGGAAAGCAGAATGCTAAGCACAGACTAGAGTGTAAAAGCAGCAGTGATCTGTGTGGCATGGCACTGATCTCTTTGTACAACCAGTTAGCCTTTTGAAAAGCAGGATGTGCAAGTGCACATCTTGAATCCCTTCACCACTCAACAGTTTGATCTGCTCTTCAGGGAGCTTCCTGGACACAAGTCAATAGATCTTTGCAAGACAACACAACTTGAAAGCAACTTGGGCTATTCAGCGAGCCTGGCAAAGGGAAGCCTTCACATTATGTGAGTTTATAGCAGGATAGTAACACCCTGCTCCAGCTGAAGGCCTGCCTCTGTGCATGGCTAGGCAGAAGAGAGTAAAAACTTGAGTCCTTTGCCATAACCAAAGTGCAAGTTCAGGAAGACTGATCAAAGTGTCATCCAGGTGTGTGGATTACAGTGATGGAGACAGCCCAGTACATAAAAGATAGACATTTATTTAGCAGAAAAAGTTCCATATTCAAATATAAGTGTGCATATGCTTTTCCTAGTGCTTCTTTACAGTCAAGAACCATCATGACTAACACAGACACACTGACCCTTTGGCAGAAGAGCTGCTTTACCCTACAGCTGTAGGCCTGACAGCAGCTTAGGAAATGTAAGGCAAATTAGGAACTCTTTCTCGAGTGAGCAATCTCTACACAGATCTGTTACCTCCAGTGGAACATTCACAGGAAAAAACAATACAAGACTAGGATGTTCTGTGTGACTGCAATGTATCCTCTAACTACAGCCAGCAGAATACACAGGGACGGGGTTGTATTCTCAGACAGAATACTGAGACATACAGAGTAATTTGCCAGGAACACTTTCTGACTGGGAAAAACCTCCAACCATTATGCAGGTGATTACATGACAATTAAGCACAACTCTCATTTCAGAGAGAAGAGGTTAATGCAACAGATAATGCTCAGACATCTACAGATGTGAAAGCCTGCAACTTTCATTTAGAGACACATCCTTGATGCCTGCTGGTAAACAAATGCTGAAAGCTCACAAACAACAGCACAGGAATACTACTTGAAGGCTGGTTCCATTGAGGACATAGCTACAATCACTGGTACAGGAGACAAATGATTTTGCAGATTTTCCATAGCTTCTCTTCTGGTGAGGTTCCACTGTCTTAAGTGACTGACATCAAAGATGCGCTGCTGCAACTAGTTCAGTCTTCCCTCCTGTAGTTATCACCTGGATTAGACTCCCCGAGTTCGGTCGATTCTTTCCTGTTATCCAGTCATAAAATGTTCTGTTTGAAAATAAAAGGATAAAACAAGATGAGGAGAAAGAAAAAACAAGTATATACTACCACAGGGACACTGATGGGAAGCACAAAATGAAAACCTATTACTTGTCCTTCTTTTCCTACTGCCCTCTCCAGCCATTTCTACATCTGCTGTAAACCAGCGACGCGATCGTTGGATTCAGACCCCCAGAAGGTGAGCAGAGGTCCAGAGAAATCCTTAGGGCTTTACAGTGCTTAGAGATGGTTCTCAGAACATCTCAAAGGAGCTTAAAACATCCAAGTGGCAAGGTTTTTTCCAAGAGTGAAAAATAAAACAGGAAGGAGAGGCTACTCAAGTTGCCTTCACAGTGTATATCAGAAACACAGATGTATGGCTACCACAGCTGCTGACCCCGTTCCTCTGCCAACAGCAGGGAGAGACAGCAAGGAGCTGGCTTAGTTACCAGACAGATACTCACTCAACAATGAAGTCTAAGGGTGTCCAGGAGCTGAAATCTGCGTCAGGCATTGATTTCCTGTTTGCTGGTGTATCTAAGGTAACCCTGGGATTAATAAAGATAAGCCTTTTATTTATGCATCACGTTCCTGATGAGTGCCACCTGCTTCTAGTCGGTGCTGTCACATGTGTTTGACTTTCTGCCACATGCTATTGATTACCCTTGACCCCCCCCACATGTGTTAACAGCAGATACCCATCACTTCCAACATACATCAAAGACTCTCATGGATAAACCCTCACCTTCTTGGCTCGCTCCTGCCATCCAGCCCATTAGGGCAATCAGTTAAGCCACAGCTCCCTTCAGTCTCTCTCAGACAGACAGGGACTGGCAGCAACATGCTTGTTCACCTGTACTGCTCAGCACACAGGCACCACATCCATGCTTTCCAACAGCCTCAAGCCAGCTGCAAATGCAGACAAGTGCACAAGCATAGGAAGTTTTGACTTTGATTACACTTATACAACGATATTAAACAGAAGAATGCATCACAGCTTCCTCCCTGAGATGCTGTTGACAATTTAAGGTAAAAACACTCTCCTAAATTCACTCAAGAACAGAGATTTAAACGAGAACTATGCAAGTGCAGTGATCTTGGTGTCTGTCTGTCTGTGGAGCTCTGGAGAGGATGGCAGAAATCATCCAAACACTTTTAGTGCCATTGCTCTCTGACCTGAAGAACGTGCCTGTGAGCAAAACAAAGCAGGCAGAATTCAGGCAGTGTTCCAAATCTCTGTATAAAAGTCTTTAGCCTTAAGTTTTGGGCCCTGAACTAGATAAGGAAGGACCTGTCAAGGAAAACACTTTACTTTTGCAGTAGAACTGACAAATTTAGGCATAGGGAAGACCTGTTAGGCCACCCCCTTTTTGCTAGCTTTCCTCATCACAAAGAAGGTTGTGAAAGGCAAACACAAGTTAAACTTTTTCTTTTCACAGATCCTCAAAGTGACCTAAATTTACTGATCACAATTATGCAGCACCTTTTGAAGGCACATCTTTAACCAAATCAAAACTTGTCAAGTGGCCCTTAACTTTATTATTACCATACAGGTAAGTGTAAAACTGTGCTGAACAGCTCTTCTCACTTTCAGTGTTCTAGCTACACTAGGAAATAAATCAATGTCAGGTTAACACAAGGCTACAGCTAATCTAGAAGTGAATCAATTCTATTCCTAACATCCACTGCTGTTTTGCAAAGGGAAGGAAAAGATCTTCATTTTTAGGGTGACTGGCATAGCATTTTGTTTGTGTAGTCAAGATGCCACCTTTCTCAATGAAACCCTAAGCAGGTCCAACAGGCTATCTGTGAACTGTAAGCAGGACAGCCCTGGCACATCCACTTGACTAAATTGGAGCATTAATTACATAAACCAACACAGGCAGAGGCAGCTGTGCAAGCACTTACGGTAAGATGGCCACAGCAGCGGAACCAGACGGCAAGCCACTAGTGGCACCAGCTAAACTCTGACAAAGCTGATGCACTGCTCCTTTGGCCATACCATAGGCAATCATCCCTAACAATTAAAAACAGGCAAATTAGAACATAACCAAACAGCTCTTAGTATCAGCAGTAGGATGATAGAAGCTGAGATTATTCTAAGAACATTAAAACCACTTACCATAGCCAGAACAGAATCAGACTTTTAAGACATGGAAACATACATATTAAAAGGAAAAAAAAAGGAAGAAAAACAACAACAAATTTACTAGACATCCAGCAACTATCACAGAACGTAGTTTACTCAGCACTACAGAAACAAGCAGCTTACTGAGCTAAGTGCCTTTAGTTAATACACCCAAATGTACCCTGAAGGATGGAACCTACAGTGCTAACCCTGCAAATCTAACAGAGGAAGTGTGAAAACACTTATGGACTTCAGTAAGGCATGATGCTTTGAGTTTCATCAGATGACTAAGCTATTTGCAGGCTTGGACCTGAAGAGATACAGAACTCTAACTCCAGAGCTGTAATTCACTTGGTCAGCAGCCTAAGCCTGACAGGACCTTCAGAGAAAACTACAAAAAGCCATCTCATGGTAGCAAAGTATTAAATAACCTGCAAGAAAACCAGACTTCATCCTAATCACCGTTGCTCTCTAGGCAGAGCACTTAGCAGTGTAAGAGCAACAGGTCTGAGAGCATAAGGCACACTGGTCAGGTACAGTCAGGGCACTAAGGGCTTGAGGTGTCTGATGGCCTATCAGCCAAGCAGTCCAGCTATAACCAAGCACACAACAAAACACTAATGTATTGTATCTGCCACAACTGGATGCTTTTCTATTCATCTACATAAATACACAACCCCTTTTCAATGCCCCTGAGGAAGTATTTTGTATCCAGGCTATAAATTTTGCACTGCAGAGGTTTTTCCACGATACACACTGCGTAACATCAACTTTTATTAGGTGAAATCATGGGCAGCAAGAGCAAACATTGTATTGTTAGGGAAAAGTATTTGCTTCTCTATCACATTCCCCTTGTCTAAGTCAGACATTCAAACTCTTAAACCTTCTCATGCTTTCATACTTCTTAGCCATCACTGTCAGACTGCTTCTGTAACTGTTTATATGATTGTCAGGATTCTTCAGTGTGCATCATGCAAGTCAACGTTTTCACATAGGAAAAGGAAAATCACACTAACAGCAAACATGGGGAAGATTGTTCCTTCCCTAACAGCTGGTGGTAACTTATTTGCAGAGTTGAGCAACAGCTCTTTCCCAATTCTTCCTGATGTTAATAAGTTCCTGAGCTTGCCCAAAGCACTGCTGCTTTAGGGAAAAATCCAGACTTGTTGAAAACATGGAAGCACAGCACTGTGATTCTCTTGTTGTGATCCCTACCTCCCAAAAGCATCCAAACAAAAGCCAGGAAAGTTTGCCAGAACTGGCAACTTTTTCATTTGCAGATGGTCAGTCAGTAGGACACAGGAAAATATTCCTCTACTTATTCTCATAAAATAAGCCTTTTATCTTCAGACTATGCCAGATGCAGCTGTAAACACAGCAGATAAACTAGAAAACACAACATATTTTCCCTGAACAGTTTCAGACATAGCTTTCAGGAGTATTCATAAATTTTGTACATTTTAGACTTTTAGTTTCTGTGCCTCCTCAAAGCCCTTTTGAAAACAACAAATAAAAGATTGGGAAATGAAGAGTATTTGTCTCAAAAAACTTTCCTCTCCCTGCCTGTGGGCTTTTGTGTCTGTATTGTCTGGTATTTATCCTCTTCCATTTTAAATTGCTCCCAGCTTTCTTCTTCCATGCAGACCAAGATGGTGAGGAGCAAGATGAAACCAAAAAACCAAGCTCAGATTAAATAGCTAGTGGAGGGCAAAGCCAAAGGTCAACAAGCTTATCTGTGTCTGAAGCAATGGTGGACTGGAATCAGAACATGATCAGCATGACCACAGTTCAACAGAACCAGCTGAGTCACTGCCAACAGAAATCTGAGCAACAGGAGACTCTGCCTCTCACAACACACAGAGATTTAACTGTAGTCAAGTAGGGTACTGACAGCCTGTTGGGTGCTTCCAGTCATTATTCTCCAAACTTGCCTTTTTTACTGTATCATGTATTAGCCAAGCACATTTCACCCATGCACAGCAAATGTTACCCAAACACTGATTCTGCTTGCACTCCAGTTTCAAGATTCAGTACTGCTACTTGGAAATTCACTATTTTGGCAGCAATTTTCTGTTTGCAGTAGATCTCAAAAAACTGGGGAGTGAAACTGTTGACTTACAAATGACAGTGCTCAGACTAACAGATAAGCTGGAACTGCTGATGTCCCAGCAGTTACCATGCATTACATTTTACCTGGGGTTCCAGATAAAGCGGCTTGAGCTCCTGTCAAAGTCAAGAGGCCACCTTCTTTCAGATGTTTTGTGGCTAGGTGGCTAGAAATAGTTGATGTCCAAACACTCTGCTTCCACATCAGATCACAGTTTTTGTATAAAGCTGATTAGGAAAAGAATTTGTGAAATTAATTAGAAGATACATGATTTTTAAGTCTCATGTCTTTACTGGCACACAGAGCACAGGAGGCAGGACTACAAAACCGTATTTTCTACCATTTTCTGCTTCCATCTTGGGTAAGACATCAATTTCTGTCTTATGACTGAACTATTTTGTACTTGTCCACCCACATCCTCTTCTGCACTCAAAGAAGGATGATCTCCAATATCTTTATTACCACAGTTCCTAAGGTTTTCCAGATTTCATTCATGAGTTAACCAAAGGCTTACATTTAGCTTTGGCGCTGCCTCCAGCCCATCCTCCTGCTACACACAAGATTGCATCAACCTTTGCTTCACCAAGGATTCTTCCAACTTCTGCTGTCACCTTCAAAACACAGAACAAAAACATACCGAAAACACTGCATTAGAAAGGAAAAGGAATAATTGTCAAGACTGCTTTGAAGCTATTTCTTAGCTGTTATGTAGCTAAGCAACAGCACACAGCAACTTAAACAGCTGCAGAAAATGAACATTCATCACCTGTGAACTCAAAATAAAACAACTGCGTTGGAAGGTAACTACAGATGAAAGTCAAGGTAGTACAGTGCGTGCTGTCACTGGATATAACTGAACTGAAAGACCTGACCCTTACCTGGGCTGTTAAACTATTTTGATGGAGACTTACTTTTTGACAGGTTAATTTCTGGGCATGGTTCTGTTAAACATGAGAAATGAAACACCAGGTCTGACCAGGACTACTGGTGTCACTTTTGATAATAATGCGAGAAACTAGCAACTGAAGATTAGCCTTCTTACTGTTTCTCTCTGGACCTATCTGGACCTAGTGAATTGAATTATCAGTAAGAGAAATGGGTTCAAAAGGTAAAATTTAAACAGTAAATCTTACCTCCTGAGAATAAAGCAAAAGTTTTCAGGCTACCTTGGATTCTCCCATATTTACCTTTGTGGAGACCAGGGCACTCTCCAGCTATCCCACGGGGCCTTAGGGTTTGTATATTTGGAACATACTCTCTGGCTACCCACAACACATTGAAGAGACATGAGAAAGATTCCCTAACCCATCTCACCTGATTCACTCTGTGACTCACCTGATTCACTCTGTGCGTTTTCAAGTCACCAAGGGAAAAAAAAAAAGCAATACTGCCGTATGTGCTGAACCTCCTCAGATCTATCTCTTCCTGCACACTGATGCACACACGCAGTTAGAACGAAATTACAATCATAACGCAGCGCCAAGCAGAAGCCAGATCTCCGGGCTGAGGGCACTGCGGCCGGACCCGCTGGGCTCCTTAGCGCAAAGGCAGCGGCTTCTTGCCCCAGATCAGACCCATGGCAGCAGCCGCCCTCTCGCCACTGCTGCTGCAGCCGTAGGTGAGCGGCTCTGCCTCACCGCCACAGCCGCGCCCGCACAGAGCCGCCCCAGGCCTCCTGGGCAGCATCCGCTCCGCACGGACCCACCTGCTCGGCCTGCTCGGGGAAGGAGTCGGTCGGCCCCACCACCACGTTGGCACTGGCATCCTCGTTCTCCGCCAGGTCAATGCTGGCCACCCACTGCCACGGCGAGAGGAAGGCACGTTAGCGAGCCGCTCCCCGGAACCCGCTGCCCTGCGGCTCGGCCGCTCCGCCGGCGCCGGTTCCGCCGCGGGAACGCCGTTCCCCCGCTGGAGCAGCCCTCCCCTCGGCGCGGTTCTCCGCACCGCCAGCCCCGGACCGCTGCTCACCCAGTTCCGGGACTTGAAGTACCGCACGCACTGAGACCCCAGTGCTCCTCTGCCCCCGTACACCAGCACCCTGCCCGCTGTGGCCATGCTCGCTGCCTGCCTGCCTGCCCTTCTCTAGACCTGTCTCGCCTCGACGGCTTCGCCTGCGCATGCGGGGAGTCCCCAGCGAGGGGCGGGAGGGGGCGGCTCCGGCTGTCGCTTCCTCGGGGGCCGTGCCGCTGTCTAGAGGGAGAGAAATTCCGGCCGACCCCCTGCGAGTTTACCTCCGGACGTGCTGCTCCCGCGACTCTCCCGGGCTCTTGGTGCCTGGGTCTAGCTCGGGGTGGCAGCCGGCGGCGGTGCCAGTGCTGGACGGGCGCTCTCCGACCCGGGCGGAGCTCTAGCGACGGAGCGCGTTACCTGCCCCCAGCGATGCTGACGGGGGCTAATTAATTAGCGTATATAAACGTCCCTGCAGGGCTTGAGTGGCGGTAACCGTAGAAGCACTGGCAATCCGGCCGGTTTTGTTTCGTACTCCCGGCTCGTACCTCTAGCTTGAATTACGGCGCTTGCTTCAGCCTCTGAAGCTCCGCCGCTGGCTCGGCAGCTACGGCCAGCCCACCCCAGGCTCGTGCACAGAACCTCAGCATCCCTGAAACATCATTTCTGTGTCAGAGGGCTTAGAGATGAAAGGGCTACGCTGCGCGGTGCAGGGACGACCCCGGGTGGCGCTGGCAGCTGTGACATTTAGAGGCAGGGTGGGGGAGAGCGACGAGAGCTGCAGCTGAACATGGCTGAGCCGCCGGCAGAACCCCGAAGCCAAATTAGGTGGTTTTAATGCTTTCTCCCTTGTACACACCTATTTACTCACGGGTTTCATAGTGTAAAAACCTGGATCCGGCTCCTAATTTTCTTCCCATGAGGTTACAGTAAAGAACTTTATGTGATCTGAGCAGGACAATTAAACCTCTAATGAAACGTTAGCCAGGCAAGAGATATAGGATTACTTTCTGCAGAAACAAGCATCACCACCGTACGGGCTAAGGAAGCTCTTGCTAGCAACCATTTCGGATGTTGTTGCAGCCAAATACCTTTTTTATTTGATTTTTAACCATACAGGTTAATTTCTGGAGCTTCAAAGTACAAGAAGAGGTATTTTGAGATGCTTGCTATTTGTGGATTTTGGAGCAGGAGAAACAATGGGAAGCGTGCCTGATGCTGCAGAGAGGCCTTGGAGATGATTCCATGAAACCACTAGGATGCCTGGCTGCTTTAAAAAGACTTTATTTGCCTTGGCTTCTCTAATAAGTTTTGCATCTTTTATCTTGATCGTTGTTGCAATGGGGACCCCAAAGTGGATGACTGGAAAGATCCTTTGCAAAACAGGAGCTGATTTGGTCAACGCCACAGATCCAGAGCTGGTCAAATTCATTGGAGACATTTACTACGGACTCTTTCGAGGCGGCAAAATACGCCAGTGTGGGTTGGGTGGGCGGCGTTCCAAATTCACCAGTAAGTACAACCTGGTGTATACTTAGGCTAATGTCTAGTTCAACTTTATTCTTCCTGTTTACAGAATGGAAATTATTATTATTATTATAGAATTTGTATTTGTGGCTGTTGTGGTCCTTATGGTTTGGGATCTGAGTGTGAAAATCATTTCAGGCTGTGTTATTTTGTGTTACACTGGAATCGGGACAGGAAAAAGGAAAAACCCTAGGGCTAGAGTCAAGGTTCCTGTTTAGTTTTGTGAAGGCAGAGAAATCCATTTAGAGATGACCCTGTAAATCTGCCTTTCCCCTTGGCTGGCTCCTTGCTATGCCAGCTGTCACTGTAGTCTCTCTGTGCATCTGTCCTTGCCTTCTTTGTTGAACACCTAACTTTTTACCTTTTATTGCCCTTCGAGAAGCAGAGATTGACTTATGTGCACACATTTCTGTGTCTCTCTAGCTGTCCTAATGCAGCTGTCTCTGGCAGAGCAGATACTCCTAATATGTTGAAGAAATTTTTACCTTGTTTTCTGGTGACTTTGGAGAGGAAAGAAAAAAGGCTGAACTCTTTAACAATGTAGAAATTCTTTACATGTGTTTCTTTGACTTAAAATATTTCCTTGAGGTCTCAGGAGCACTCGGGTGTTGAGCTGTACTTTGGATGATTTCCAGCTTTCACACATACTATGCTGTAGTCAAAATGGTATTTTGCACTAAAGATTTTTAGTTCAGTGTGCAGATTTGTTGCAACTTAAACCAATATAAGCTGAAGCTGCCACAGTTGCACCTTCTCTCAGCCCCACGGCAATGCTCTCCTGCCCCATCCTTCGCAGCTGTTGTGGTGAGGTAGTTAAGGTGGTCACAGAATTAATTTAGAAATAAAAAATAGATTTTGCACAGGATCTTGCACAAGCATCACTATAAAAGATCAAAGAAAGACAGGACTGTGGGTCTTCAAAGGGAATGGAGATGAGAAATAGAGCAACCTCAGTTTAGATCAGCATGAGCAGCTGTTAAGCTGTGTTGAATCTGGACTAGTCACTTCTCCAAAGAGCAAGTTTTGCTCAGACTTTGAGTGCAGCTGTAACTTCATGATGTGGACATAGCAATCATGCTCAAATGCTTTGTCTGGTGAGTTTGAAGGGCTGGCAGATGGGATAGCAGGTCAAATCTCTTCCAGCTCTGCTCTGCTCCTCTTCAGGGCAATCAGACAGTCTCAGTTCTTACCCCCTGGCCTGTCAGAGAAAATGAGGAAAAAGTAGCCAGTATCCCCTTTAAATCTCTATACAACTTCCTGGACTCTTTAATAAACTTCAGATTGTGCTGTGTAACCAGAGAAAGGGCTAAAGTTCCACCCACCACCACTCCAGAGGGCCACAATACATATTTGGAGGCCATGATCCTATGTTCAATATACCAAACCACGGGGTGGCATGTAGATGACACCCATGTGGTTGTTAAGGCAGTCCTAAGGCATCACAAGTTGATGTTTTGACAAGCAAATCAAGCCATGAGAATGCACTGGGGAAGACAGGCATCTTGTCTGAGCATAGCAAACACAGCTGGAATGTGTCAGGAGACTGCATGGCAATAGCTTTCCTGAGGATTCTTATTTCTGCACACTAAGCCAAGCTCACTGGTCATGTCTTTGGGACTTGGCTGAGAGCCTCAGAAAAGCGGCAAGAGAATCCTTACAGCAATGCTAAAAGCTCTACTGGTTTGTGAGAAGGCTGGTTTGTCAGAAGATTCCCTTCTTTGTTGATGTAGTGACAAATAAAGCAACATGAACCGAGATGTGTGTGACTACCTGAAGTGGTCCCCTCTAAAAAACCCAGTCTTGTTTAAGTATAATCTGAGTTTGTAGCACCAGCACTGTGTGATGTTTACCATTGTCAAGTAAAAATATACACTGAATATATGTTTGGTTTTTTTCTTGACAGTTTTCCCACACATGGTGAAAAAGCTGAATACAGGCCTGCACGTGATGATTATAATGTTCCTCTGTGTGGCCACTGTCTTTTCTCTGGTCAGTTTTGGATTCTGCATTCTGAATGCAATCAAAGTTCCTTACCGGGCTATTAAAGGTCCAGCAGGAGTATGCCTTTGGAACTGCCTTGCAGGTAAAATCATTTGCCAATATTTTTCACCGGTCACATGCATACAACATGTTAAAAGTTCCCTCTCTTGCCTTACTAAGTATCTTCTTGCCTTGTTAATAAAATGAAGCAGGCAGTGAGTTCTCATGTGTCAAACCAGAGCCATCAGGTGGCATTTTGGCCTCTTGTGTTACGTCAGCTTTTTACAGAGGCAGTCTTCGGGCTCTGTCTCACTGATAAAAGGCACTGTATGACAAACACTGCTAGGATGCCTGGCCGTACAATGAAGTCTAAACAGTTTGAAGGTGTTTAAGCTGCGCCCAAGCTTGTCCCTACTCTGTATACCGCTCACTCTCATACTCGGTAAGCCCTGCAAAGCACAACCAAAATGTCTGTCTTCTTCTGACAACAGCAGTGAATACCTCTTTCGTTTTGTTGCAGGTGGATTTATAGTACTTTCAGTCACCAGCTTTATGGCTGCTGTGAAACTCCATCACCTCACAGAAAGAATTGCCAATTTTCGGGAAAATGTCTTTCAATTTGTTATCTTAGAAGAAGAGTTTGAAGACTGTTTTTGGCTTTGCGTGGCAGGTGCCACAGCACACGCAGTAAATTTGCTGCTAGTAGCCATCAGTGGGATTCATTTCCCTAAAATTAAGACTAAAACAGAAGAAGCAAATGTTACAGCAGAAGATATCATGTACTAGTAAGTCTACACATAACTGCTGGTCAGGTGAACTGTCCTGAGAGCAGCAGCTTCTTGGCTGTTCAGCTTTTGATTTGCATGGATGGTTTTGGAATAAACATGAGCAAAGATGTCAGTCTATAGTACCAGCAAGTAGTGTGTGGGAAAGCAGGAGAAACAAATGCTGCAACTATCATCCTCCTCAGCACTGCCCAGCTGCTGCAGTGAATGCGTGCTCCTCGGGGGTTGGGGGAAATTCACACCGTGAGGTACTTCAGAAAGCTCGGGCGAAACATGGCTTCACCAAACCCAAGTGTCCTGACTGTCAAAATACAATTGTGTCAACAAACTCCAAATTACTGTTTGTTTCCATACAGTGCTTTTGCTAGAGAAGCGTAAATAATGTTACACTGATGACCCGGTAGTCTGGGGTGAATTTTCCTGGTAAAATATTTCATCTGGGAATGCTACTCCTTTCCCTGGCAAGCTAACCAGCTCTTTCTAGGCAGACATGATGCTATCACACAGGTAACCCACCAGCCTTGGTGGAAAATTATGCAAACATTGCATTTACAGTAGAGCTTGGATTTTTTTTTCCTAAACCAGTTATATTTAAATCTTCAATATGCAAATTAAACATCCCGCATGCCTCCCGGGCCTGCTTTCATTAGTGATAAGGCCACACGCGAAGCCGCTTGGCGCTGGAGAGCACCTGCAAGCGCTTCTCTAGAGCACACCACAAGAGGGCAAGCCTCCGCCGCGAGAGCCAGCGGCCCCCGCCTCCGGTGTACGCCGCGAAGCGCCGCCAGCCCGGGCCCCGGGCCCCGGGCCCCGCGCCGCGCCGTGCGCTCCGCCCTGCCCTCCGCCGCCGAGCACCGCCCAGCGCGGCGCGGGCTGATGAGGCGCTGTGCGCGCCGGGGGGTGCTGGCGTGATGGCCGCCTGCAGCATGGCTGCCTCCTCGCCTGCCGTGTTGCTGCCCTGGCTGCCCAGGGTGGCTGCGCGCCGCCTCAGCCGCCGTCTGCCCCTGCTCTGCAGCTGCTGGGCCCGGGGGCCCTCGCCGCGGGGCTACAGCAGCGGGGCGGGCGGGAAGGTGAGGAGGGAGCAGAGGGGCACCCCCATCCCGGTTTCACCCGCTCGGGGAGAGTGGAAACAGGGGGAGGCTGCGGGGCGCAGGGTGTGGGAGGGTGGCTCGGTTCGGCTCCCTGCGTCTCCTGCTCACAGCTGAGCGTGCCCACCGCCCTGTGCTCCCAGCTCCAGCCTGGGGCACCTGCGACGTTGGGGTGGGAGCTGTGCCGGTGCCGTGCTGGGTCTTGGAAAGATGCCCAGCGGGGCAGAGCTAGCTGCCTGCCTGCCCCGGCACCGCGCCGCACGTGTGCTGAGTCGGGAGCTCCCTCTGCTCCTGCTGGATGCTCCTGGCCGCAGAGATGCGGGTTTGGGGGGAAGAAGCTGTCCTGTACATCCAAACTGGCCTGAAAGAACCTTCCTTTACGTGGTAGCTAAGGGTATTATTATCAGTTATATGATATCTCGTTACTGGTTTATGCTTAAAAGTAGTTGCAGTAGTTAATCCTGCCTTACCAAAGTGCTGCTGTGTGCACACATTAGATGCACCTCATGCATAAGCTGAGCCGTGCACACGTAGCTGTGTGCTTGCTGGCTTTCACAGGGGTCTCTGCATTTTGTGTTGTTTAGATAAATGACTTCCTTTTTTAGGGTCTTGTCCTGGGAATCTACTCAAGCGAAAAGGATAAAGGTGTTGCTCAGTTCACTAGTGCAGGAGAGGCTTTTGATAGGCTTGTGTCTGGAAAGCTGAGAGAACTTCTGTCTGTGTAAGTATCTGATAAGCTTCTGGAATCAATTAAAGTACCTACAAACACCCATATGAATAATCTCTTTTAAGCAGTATTTGTATCTCTACCACTACTCGGGCTGGTATTTTCTTCTACTAGGCCAAGCGTTTTGGAGGGGAACTCCTGTGACACACCCATGCAAAATGTTGCTGTCCTTTTCTGTTAATCAGCACTGAGCCGTGTGTCCCAGGGCAGTGCTGAGGAGCACTGTGTGGTGTCAGATTGGACACAGTACTGTAAGATTTATCACCATTCTTTCTATTGAAAGAATCTTTTTGTGTCCTAGGTGTGGGCCTCCTTTAAAGAAAGGCAAAACACGCATGTTCCATGGTTTGCATCAGGTATGAGCTTTGGATTTTCATGTGCATACTGATTAATATCTAAGCTTTACCCTTCTATCTTAGGGTGAGTTCACTGCTGTACTTGTAGAACTGTTCTGCTCTTCTTTCCCTCTCACCTCTCCCAGCAGAAGATGCAGGTCTCGCTGAAACCTGCCCTGCACTCCCTATGTTTGTGTCTTCTTTGCACCATCCTGTACTCCCTCCACTGTGCTGCAGCTCAGTTCTGCCTTTTGTTGCAGCTGGAAATTTGGGTCTGCTTTCAAAGGACTCCTCAGCTTGATTTTTGAACTATCAAGTTTGCTTTGTGTTG
This sequence comes from Dryobates pubescens, assembly GCF_014839835.1. Classification (NCBI taxonomy): domain Eukaryota; kingdom Metazoa; phylum Chordata; class Aves; order Piciformes; family Picidae; genus Dryobates; species Dryobates pubescens. The sequence continues at coordinate 18,118,635 of NC_071634.1, read as the reverse complement.
AGCATAAAGCCTTATCTGTTGCAACACACATAACTGACTCTAACTGCACATAATTAATGACATCAGAGCAACTGGTTGTGTGCCTATGGCAAATGCTTGGGAGTGCAAAACAGTGGAACCATGGTGGCACTCTGAAGGAAATGCAACAAAGTACTGAATGTACTTCTGTTCTTGCTTTGATTTGTAAAGTAAGGTGTTTCTAACAACTCTGCTGTGGCTGTAACCGTGAGGAAAGTGAATCCATCTGTGTTGGCTTCCTCTAGGACTTTCCAAGTGTGGTTGTGGTTGGCTTGGGTAAGAAGAATGCTGGAGTAAATGACCAAGAAAACTGGAATGAAGGCAAAGAAAATATCCGTGCAGCTGTTGCAGGTGAACTGTTTTTCAGTTCTCTTAAGCATGTTGCCTATTGAATTACTGCTGTGGTGCAGCGTGTTTGCTTTTGAGGAGTCTGGATAGGATTTGTTTAGAAATGCAAAAGCTACTGCAGGGTTTGGTAGGTGTGTCACTTGTCCATGATACTCATACAAGTTATTCCTTAGTGAGGAAGGCATTAGAGAGCATTTAAATCAGTCTGCAGACAAGTAACTGTGGTTATTTGTATCAAATCACTTTCCTAAACCGTGTAACATTGAAAAGGCACTTGTTTAATTAGTGCTGCTTTGAAGCCTGAGATCATCACCACTTCACTTGATGAATTATGCATAGCTGAGCATGCACATGCATTTCCTTTTGCCACCAAGATATTTGTGTTACAAGCTGATAGCTGTCACCACCTCAGCAGTATGACTCAGGATGTTATGTGTCATAGGCAGAGGAAGTCTCTCTGTCTTAATCAAGAGTGCTGCTGCCTCTGAGTGTGTATAAGGCAAGGATAAAAAGAGTTCTCACTGCAGAGTTTATAGCCTGAGGCTGGAGGTCAGTCACACCTGTGTGACAGCCACGTGTCCAAAGTGCCAGCTGGGGCTGTCTCACCTGCTGCCAAAATTTTAAATTGTTTGGGTGCAAAGTATAATCTGTAAACAAACAATATTTTCCATGGGAGTGTGTGAAAAGTTGTGTGGAAGAGGAGAACAGTCACGTATTCTTAACAGAAAACTGAATTACAGCAGATTCCTGGTATGCAGATAGCCATAACCCCCCAGCGTTCCAGATTGCTGGAGCTTTCCTTTGAGTTTAAAGGGAATGGAACAACTGCTGACTTCCCCTTTCATTCTTGTGCAATGTCTTAATTACTCCAATTTGTCAAGTGATAATTTAGTCCAAATTTGTCAGTAGGTAATGCATTGGAGCAATTCAAAATGATAATGACTATCTTTTAAATTTATTTGCTTAGACTTGGCTATCTCCTTAAATGTTTCTCCTTGAAATGTCACCTTGATCACCTCAGAGATCTGTTTCTGCTGTTTGGTGTAGTACTCAACCTACCAGGTGTGGTCTGTATTTTTCAGTTGGTTGTAGGCAGATCCAAGACCTGGAGATCCCTTGTGTTGAAGTAGACCCCTGTGGAGATGCTCAAGCAGCTGCAGAAGGTGCCATCCTTGGACTGCATGAATATAATGAGCTGAAGCAGAAAAAGAAACCTGTAGTTACAGCTCAGCTTCATGGAAGGTGATGACAAAAAGAAAGCTTGCCTGTACCATCATGCATGGGTTGTACATTGTTCATTTGTTATATTTGCATTCACAGAGTATGATGCAAGAAGAGAAGCTTGGGTGCTTCTGGCCTCTAAATAGCTATCACTGTTACTTGAGAGCAGAAAGTATTATCAGAGCTTTGGGTTCCAGAACTAAGTTTAATTAATCCCCTTTTACTCTGAGTGCATTTTGGACCTTCCATACAGGATCTTCCCTGTTATTTCCCTGTATGTACTTTATATGTCCTGCCTGCTACCAAGGACTTGTCTATATACATATCCAGCTTCCTTAGGCAGTTCTAGGTCTACCTTCCTTTGCCACGTGAAATGTCTTTCTTCCCCCAAATCTGTTACACAAAGCACTGGGGAATCTGGGAGCTGACCTTAATAGTTAAGACTGATGCAAAGCAGACACTGAGAACTTCAGTCTTCCCAAGGCTCACCAGATTGCCTGCCTCATTTAACAAGGAAACAGTATTCCTGACATTCCTTTCCTGAGGATGTACCTCTTGAAATCATCCTGTTGCTTTTCCTTTTTCTTGACAGTTTCAGTGTCAGCTGAGATTTGGCTTCATAATTCCCTGCATATCCAGGCAGTGTTTTTATATTCCTCCTGGATTCCTTCTTTGCTGTGTTGCTCTTCTAAGAGGTGGAATCCAGCTTAATGCCCTGCTTTGTGGTATCTTTTCAAGTAATTAAGTCTTTTAGTCCTGTCCTAGTAAATGGAAAGGTTTTGTACTGGTAGCATTGCAGAGTAACCAGAGGGACATCCCTGTTGCCTCTGCAGGCAGCTCTGCCAACATTTGCTCTGTCATTAGTGAAATGCCTTGCATTGCACTGTGAAATCACATCTGAATTCCACTTCTATCACATTGTCATACTTCAGTCAAGGGAAAAACAGAATTGGAGGCTTTATATGGTAAACAAACTTTCAGGGCTGCTGTAATTAATGTGATTATAAATTTTGGAAGGGGTGTTAAACCTGATGCTTAAGGATTTAAGACAGTCTCTGACTAGCAAGGACTAGGACAAGAGCTAATGCATTAGATGATTTCACATCTCTCTGCTCTAGGATTCTTCTAGCTGTCTGTGAAGTATTTGGCATGACTCCTACCAGAGATGAGCTCCTACAGTAGATGCACCTTGGATTTTACACTAAACTGCTCATAGTGAGATCACTACGACAGTCTTAATTGTTCCAAATTGATGATACTGCGTTTTGAAACGGGAGAGAACAGATGGACACCGACAGCCTCCTACTTTTGTAAATGCTCATGATCCTGATTGCTGTGTGGTGTTGTTTAGTGCAGGAAGTGAAGCCTGGCACAAAGGTGTTATCTACGCAGAGGGTCAGAACCTCGCTCGGTACCTCATGGAGGCTCCAGCTAATTACATAACTCCAATCAAATTTGCTGAGCACATTGAACAGAAGCTCAGAAGCTTCAGCAATGTCAAGGTCCATGTAAGGTAAATTCCCCTAAAATGATTCTTCTGTAGGATAAGATACCTCCCAGGTTATTCAGACCTGCAGCAGGATCTAATTTTCCCTCTGCCACTTCAAATGACAAAACCAGAGGAAGGATTTGGCAAAAAGGTGTGAACAGAGCCCAGACTGCAAGCTGCAATCAGAATTAGGAGGTGGGCTTCTAGGTGTCACAGTATGGTAGATAGTGGGATACAGTAAAATGATTTGCTGTCAATTAGTCATGCAGTCAATTGCTGCTTGCTTAACATGCTGTGGAAGGAAGCCTGATGAGAAGGCTCAGTGAATAGAGGGTAAATAGGAGGTACTTTTTTTTGTAATACCTTTTGTTTTCTTCCCAAGGGGGTTTTATTCATCCCTTTGCATTTTTGTTGGGATGTGGTAAACATGCTCTATTTAGTGGTGGGTTTTACCTTTAAAAAGTGTTAAGATGGAGCTTTAAAAGCCCTTGCAATTGAATTTGCATAGCCTCTGAATTTCCAGTTACTGTTCTCCAGTGGAAGTGGCCTAACTCGTTGTGCAAGTGTAGGAGACAGTTGGAGAAGAGACAGAAATCAACTTTTCCTGTAGCTAAGCATCTTGGCAGCAGAAAGCTAAACTGTAATCTGCTGCAATATTATTTCATGTGTCTTCAGAGACTACAGCTCATGGGCAAGTGTACACCTAATGTTTCTGATGCAGAAAGCTTGGGAGGAGTTGTTTGTCTTGTCATTTTGGTTGTGTTCTGTTTGCTTTGTCCCAAGCAAAACAAAAACCAACAGCAGCTTTGGAAGTACTTTTCTTTCACAAAAAGGAAAAAAACAGTAATAATGGTTGGATTTAAATGGCAGTTTCCAAAATAACTAACTAAAAGGAGTATACAAACCTTGTTTGTATGCAAACCTTCAAGAATTTGATCTCTTGAAAATAAACAAGATCACCTTGGCCAAAATGTTCAGTTGGCAAAAACACCCCCCAAACAACCAACAACAAAGCCAAACCATATTTCTATTCCAGACCAGAGTCCTGGATAGCAACACAACAGATGGGAGCATTCCTGAGTGTAGCCAAGGGTTCAGCTGAACCTCCCATCTTTCTGGAGATTCACTATTCAGGTGGTGCTGATACAACAGACTCCCCTTTGGTACTTGTAGGAAAAGGAGTTACATTTGACAGGTATGTATGCTGATATCTTAATGGCTCAAGGGGGCAGAAATGCCCTCCTGATATTGAAGTTCAACAGGGAGATGATTTTTCTTTGTTCTACACACCTTACAGTGTCACTCCAGTGCACTTGCCTTGTATAGTAGATTGTGCTACCTTTCCTGGGGATAAGACAAGTGTGAGCGCTTGGACAAAGTAGGAGCTGGATGTACTTTGATCTTACAAGGGGGAAACAGAAATTCTGGGGTAAACAACATAAAAAATGTGCTGGTTTTTCTTTTATTGGCCTGAGCAAACCTCTGGTTGAAGAATTTACATGTTTAGCATTGCAGTCTGTGGCTGGACATACAGATCATAGTAAAAGAGTTTATTCTTTGCAGCAGCTCCTTGTAACTGCTTTGCATGTCACATAACCACTGAAGAATGTTTCAGTTTGTTCCTGCTTCCATATGCTGATTTTCACCCAGAGCACTACTTTATGCTTGTTTTGTGCTCTTCTGATACTGTGAAGACCACTGAGTTAGTCTGCTACAAGTTACCTGGATTTTCATGGCATCCTAATTACCAGAAAGTAGCTCAGGGCTGTGTGAAGTGAAAACCCAGAGACCTTGCTTCCAGTATGCTTGCTGCAGTGTGGCAGGAATACCTGTAGACAGCAGGTCTGGCATTACTGATAACTGATGCTGAAGCATACTGATGGGCAGAATATTCTCAATGTATGTGACGTGGAGCTCCTACATGTTGGGTGATGCTTGTGCTGTCTGTTCCAGTGGTGGCATTTCGCTGAAGCCATCATCGGGCATGGATGCAATGAGAGCAGACATGGGAGGGGCAGCAACTATCTGTTCAGCCATTGTGACAGCAGCAGCTTTAAAACTACCTCTTAACATAATTGGTAAGTCTGTGAGAATCCAAAAGCCTTAATTGTACAAGGTTTCATTTAGACACTAACTTACTAGCATCAGCAATGGTAACTGCTGACAGAGATGTCATGAACTCTTGCAGACCTACTTCTCTCATTGCCTTGCTCAGCCTCTTTTCCATTTTTATCTGCCTATCAAAAAATTACTATGTTTGCTTTAATAAAGTATTGCAACACCACATGAAAATTTTGGAGGCATGATTTTTAGATCTTAGAAGAGAGGTCACTGAACCTGTCTTTCAGAAGTCCTGCTCCTTCAATGCAAGAATTAATGTGGGTATCTGTGTAAGCAATTACAAATGAAAAGGAGTTAGCTGAGCTAACTCCTGAGTGCCTGGCACAGCAGAAAGGGAAGAGGGATCAGCTCTTGTTTCCTTCAGTAAGTCTCTCAGTAGAAATCTAACCCAGCCAACCAAACCCAGTCTGCTGATACCATTTTTAAGTACGAGCCCCGTGTATTTTTCTGAACAGAAACGTTGCACGGCTAAAATTCAGTGATCTGAGTCCGGAGAGGTGGCAGAAGCATTTGGTGATGATGTGTAATCCATTCTAGGCTAAGTTCTGCGTGCAGGAACCTCGACCTAAAGGGAACTGGTATTGTAGTCACTTCCACCCTTCAGCCAGCAGAGGGAGCGGAGCGCATCCTGACGGCGTGCCTCAGGCAGAGGCGTGCGCGGGGAAGGGCGAGCGAAAGGCTATGCAGTCCCTTCCCCTGGAAAGGGGTGCTCCACAATTCACTCATTCCTTCCGCCAGGCGCAGCTATTCCCCTAGGAATGGCGGAAGACATTGCATCCTACTGCCCCATTCGAGATTGTGGTTTTGATGCTGACCCTCAGTTTTGCTCACCTTCCTTTGCTTTTCCTGTGGTTGGAGTTGAATGGCGAGTCCTTGGACACTACGCAGTGCTTATTTACAATGAGCAGAGCTCAAATGGCTCAGTGTTAATTGGAGAGTTTTTAATTTCAAAAAGAAATCCAATTACATGGGACGAATTATTAATATGTGGAAGACATAAGAGGATCTTTGTTGTTCTTCAGATCTTGCTCGTCTGGGCAAGACGTGCAAGTAAATCCTAGTGCTGAAAATGGTATAGGTAAGAACTTGGTGTAACATACAGAGGCGTTTCCCTGGTGCAAAATTGGACAAGGATTCTTCCAGTAACCAGGAAAACTTGGGGTTTGAGCATAATTTCAAGATAAGAGTAGTAGTGCTTCCTTAGGGAGGTGTTTGAATTTTTTCTAAGTGCTTTTTCTACATCTTTTCTGAGGAAAAAAGTGCACTACTAGTTTCTCTTTTCTCTCCTGAGGTTTGGCACCCCTCTGTGAAAATATGCCCAGTGGTAAGGCAAACAAACCTGGGGATGTAGTGAGAGCCAAGAATGGAAAAACAATACAGGTATGCATGTGCAACTTGGATCTCCAATACTTCTTGGTTTAATCAGTCAAGTGCAGATGAGTGCAGCTAGAGTCAATGTTTGAAAAGACCCTTGTGAAAGATAAGCACTGCAAATACACTGCCTTCAAAAACTGAACATGCTAGAGAATCTTGTTTCAGCACAAGAGGTCATTACTGTGCTCATAAATGCAGGTTCTCAGAATCAGTAGCACACTCATTGCTTCCAGCAGACCCTTCAGGACACTTCTCTGCTATCTGGAGTAAGACCGAAGAGTCTTGGTTTCGTGCTGATCCATCCAAGGTCTTTGTGCTGCCAAGCCACGCTGTACAATCAGAACTTCCAGTCACAGGGGCTGTTTGTACGAAGCAGCTTGCCAGAGCTGTACCAAAATGCATATTGCACATGGACTCAAACTGTTCCATACTCATGTAATAGATTACCTGGTACTGACAGATAGGCTTTGACTTTATAAATGTGTATATCAATCCAATTATTTTTTAAGCTCAAATAAGTGTTGATTACCTGAAGCTCTTGGGGCCTGTGACAGTGCATTTAGAGTCTGACAGCCATGTGAGATTATGTGTAACAACTAAGTCAGTGAAAGGATTTTTCATAATTCTTTACTAATTTTCTACCTGAAGGTGGATAACACAGATGCAGAAGGCAGACTGCTGTTAGCTGACGCTCTCTGTTATGCTCACAGTTTTAATGCAAGGGCTATTGTGAATGCTGCAACATTAACAGGTAAGCAGTCTCCGTTCCTTGCTCCTTTTGCAGGCAGTTCTTTCTTTTACTCTCATTTATTGGGCTGTGCATTAGTTGTTCTATGTCTATAAAGCCAAGCTGAGTTTGAAAGCAGCTAAGGTGATTTTTGCAACTTTTAGAACAGCAGCCAGCACAGTTCATGCTGTAACAACCTGCAGAGCTGCAGCGTGTCAGGAGGGTATGGCATGCAGGGTGTGCTCAGCAAGACCCGCAAGGTTCTGCTGACCCAGCCGAGCTGGAAAACCTACACTGACTTGGATGGCTTTGCACAGTGTTTCCCAGTGCTTCTGTTTCTGAATGAAGCCCTCCTAGCTCCCGAGGCTGCGATGCAGAGATACTGGCATGGCTGTGGAAGAGTCCTGCCACGTCCATGTGGCACTGGCCATGCTGGAGCCAAACTGGCTTTTTTGTGAATGCCTTCCGGAGTGCCTGAGCTCTGACCTAGCCAGCACCAGCCTCAGGTCTCTGTGATTCCAGATAATAGGAGAGTCATCATTATCCTCCCAAGAATTCATGTGTAAGTGTCTCTTATGTGCAGTTTGCATACTTTCAGGCATAATAAAATGTGCTTTAATTGTTTGATCTCTACAGCTCTATCTGAATGAGGTTATCATTTCAAGTTTAAAACCCCAGCATTTTGCACACATCTCCTGAACTGCAGTAAGAGGCTGTCATGGGTGAAATGACTGTAGCTGAAATGATGTTTTATAGTGCTTTAATTCTGTTCCCTCAGGTTTACCAGTTCAGATGCTGTGGAAAATCTCCATAGACAGAAGGGAAGCTGGGTTTACGATTGTTGGCTTGTATGAAAGGGTTCCCATGTAAACGGCACGAAGCAAGGAGCTTACTCCCTTGTTTGGTGTTTGGGATCCTTAGGCGTCAGGCAGGAAGCAGGAGAGCTCCTGTAGAAATGTCTCTGACATATTTTGTTACACTATGGGTTGTTTTACTCTCACCGAGGATTGGATGTTGGCATTAGAGAGGCACTTCTGTGGCATCAAATAAATACATGTACGTAATCCCTCTGGTTTAGGCATGGTTTAGTGTTTTGATAAGGATTATTTTCAGTTAAGTTCCCATATGCTGTGCAAATATCTGTGCAATTGAAATGAACAAAAGGGGAAGTATTAGCTTGAGAATTGTAAAGGTCTGTAAATTGAAGACACTATTATTGGTGAACACATGGTACTAGACATCACGTTGCTGAGAAACATCAAGCTCAAAACAGCCTAGTTTCATGAGATACTGAATTTTTGAATTATTGTTTTAGTAGATTAAATATTTGAGCAGTGTTTAAACTTTGGAAAGTGCAAGTGTACTAAAAAACTCAGGTTTTGCATACTTCAGAAATGAATTGATAATGGGAAGTTCAGAGAGGAGTCAGGATGCGAAGGAATAGCTCAGGTCTACCTTGGCCTTTCTTGTTTAACCTTGAAGGTGTGTTTCTGTAGGTGCCATGGATGTTGCATTGGGGTCTGCTGCAACTGGAGTGTTTACAAACTCATCCTGGCTTTGGAGTCACCTTTATGAGGTATGCTCTCTGCAATCACAGTAGTTCAGTAACAGCTGTTATTGAAAAGCTACTGTGTTACTGAAACCTTTTCTTCATACAAATCTAAGAGCTGTATTACTGCATTTTGAAATCTCACAGGAAGAGTGTTAACAGTTTAATTGAAAATTATTTTGGTTATTGATTAAAGCTCACTTAAAGAGCTGGTAATCTAAAGCAAACAGTATGCACATCATCTCAAGGATCTGCATGTTCTGTTAACCCTGCTTATGCATAAGCTCTTGACTAGTGACAGTAATGAGTTCATGTCAGAAAGGTAATTTGCTTAACAGCATGGGGACAAATTCAGAGAGGCCTGCTGAGTGGCTGCAGTGTGATGGCTGAAGGAAGTCTCTGAAGGGAACAATTCGTGTTGTCATGACAAAATAAATGTGGGGGGGGAAGGGCAAGGCAGCCTTCTGGCTAACACTGAAGTATCTGAGATACTTTAAGAGTATTTTTATTTCCAAATACCTATTATTTTGGACTGAAGATCTTTGCACTGATCAGAGCCAAACAAAAATAAGTATGCCTGATACTGGGGTTAATGAATGCAGTTTGTGGAGGGAGGAGAAGCAATTAAAAACTGTCAAAACTATGGCTGTGTTTTTCAGGCCAGCATTTTGACAGGGGACAGAGTTTGGAGAATGCCTCTTTTTGAACATTACACAAAACAAGTAACAGACTGTCCTCTGGCAGATCTGAGTAACATTGGGAAGTACAGCAGGTAAGCCCTCCCCATCTCCTTCACCTCTCCCTTTCTTTCAGTGCATTTGGTTTAGGTTTGTGCTGTTGTGTTGTTGTTCTGCTTCCCGCAGAGCTGGAGGAGCATGCACAGCCGCTGCATTCCTGAAGGAGTTCGTGACTGCCTCTCACTGGGCTCACTTAGATATAGCTGGTGTGATGTCAAATAAAGATGAGGTGCCCTACCTGCGCAAGGGCATGGCCGGCCGCCCGACCCGAACGCTGGTGGAGTTTGCTGCTCGGCTCAGTCAGGACAGTCACACTACCCCCTGAAATACTCCAAAATCATCTCTTCTGCCTTAAAACAACAAAAAAAAGGTCTTAAAATGTTTTCACACAGGAAAAGGCCAGACACGTTTTCACTGTGGCCATGACTGCACCTGCCTTTTATCAATCGTTCCTGGGGTCAGAATGTCTCCCCTGGGAGCTGTCCTCCCCTATCCTGCTCTTTCCAATAAATGTTGCTTCAAGGGCTGAGCTATTTACTACCCAAACACCAGCACGGAGACAGACGAGCTCCTCTTTGCTATGTCAAGTGGGAGGGCTGGGGGACAGGGGCCGGGGGTTGTTTTTCTTTCATTTGGCGTGTGTGTGTTTGTTTCCTTTGTAATGCGCCGTGTAACAGGTGTGTAAGAGGTGCTGCGGAACGGGTGCTTACCCCAGCGGGTGGCGTGGGAGAGTGCCAGCGGCTCCGGCGCGCCCTGCGCCAGGCGGCGGCGCCCGCTGCGGCTTGCTGAGGGAAGACGCCCCTGCGGCGCGCGCGGCTTCCGGGCCCGCCTTCGGCCGCCGGCGCATGCGCGGCCGCCGCGGTGCGCGCCGCGGAGCGCCATGGCGGGCTCGCTCAGCGGCATGTTCGCCAACCAGCCGCCTGGGCCGCCGCCGCCACCGGGGCCTCCTGGCGGGCCCGGCCCGGCCGGCCTCATCCCGCCGCCGGCGGGGCCGCGCAACGCGAACAACACGCTTGTGGACGAGCTGGAAGCGTCCTTCGAGGTGTGTGGGCCGGGGTGAGGGGGGCCGCGGATGGGCGCAGTCCTCACGGCGCAAACCCTCCGTGGCTCTCTTACCTCCGCGCTTCCCTCTTGCAGGCCTGCTTCGCCTCGCTGGTGAGCCAGGACTACGTGAACGGCACGGACCAGGAGGAGATCCGCACTGGTGAGGCCCGGGAGGGCGGAGGGGGGGGCCGGGGGGGCTTCGCTGCGGTGCCCTCACTCACGGCGCGCCCGACCGGGCTGACCGCCTCGGCGGCTTTCGGCTGCTTCCGGGAGGCTGCAGCTGCGCTCAGCATTGCGGAGAGTCTGGATACGCCGCAGGTTTATTCTGCAGGCCTGACATGCAGAGGGGCACGGCTAGGGTTGCGGATCTATGGGAAACTGCCCTTTAAATTTGTCGTGAAGTTCTGCAGGTGCATTTGGGCGCTGCCGGGGGTGTGCGCACCCTGCCATCTCAGGGCGAGAGAGGTTCAAAAACTCTGAATGTTGACTCTAGCATTAATGGGGGCTGCTCGCCAGGTGTGACACAGTTCAACAGCGGTGGGAGGCCTACCGGGGAAGAAATCCGTGCAGGAATGATGGGGCTCTGGTGGAAGGTCTGAGCTTTCCACAAGGTCAGAGCCGGATCCTTCTAAAAAGTACTGTGAAAAGTGCTTGTCATTGCATGCAGACATCTGCCAGTATCAGCCTGGTAATTTCTTTTTTGGAATGTGTTTTGTTAATTTATGCTTAGGTGTTGATCAGTGCATCCAGAAGTTCCTGGATGTGGCAAGACAAACAGAATGCTTCTTTCTACAAAAAAGACTGCAGCTCTCAGTTCAGAAACCAGAGCAAGTCATTAAGGAGGTATGCTAGCAGTAATTTACCTGTGTTGTGCTAGATCAGATGAGGTGTGTGTCTGTACAATTTTCCCATGTTCACTTTAATTTTGAGTTTCTCAAAGTGATACTCTACCTTAAGCTGGTAGAACTTCACTGTCAATGTAGCCCTCACCATGAACCTAGAGAAGCTGGATGCCTGCTGCTCTCTGGAGTATTGGAACACAGACCATAGTTTCATTAGAAGAAACAAACTAGTTAGATTTTACTGAAAGTAATGGTCTCTGAAATAGGAGACCTAGGGGAACAGAGCTAGTGCATTCCCAGTGCCTTCCTTCTTCTTTCACTAGACACTTCTCCACTATTGGAATCCCTGTTAGATCAGCATGAAAACTCAAGGCAAAAAAATTACATACTCTGTACGTGAAGTAGTTGTTATGAATACTGTCTTTAGAAATAAATGTTTTCTCATCCATAGGATGTTTCAGAACTAAGAAACGAATTGCAGAGAAAAGAAGCACTGATTCAGAAACATTTGAGTAAACTGCGACACTGGCAGCAGGTCCTGGAAGATATCAGCGTACAGCACAAAAAGCCTGCAGAAATGCCTCAGGGCCCACTGGCGTACCTAGAACAAGCATCTGCCAATATTCCTGCTCCAATGAAGCAAACTTGACCTGTGGTTTGACACAGCGGACTGCTTTCAGCAGTGCAGAGCGTGCTGCTCTTACTTTGTATGCTTTTTGTATGATGTCATTTGTGATACAAATAGAAATACTTGAGCTAAGTAATGCTTTCTTTGTTGTTTGTTTTGTGGGATTTTTTGGCAAAGATACGGTTTGGTTTTATAGGTCACTTGAAAATATGCAAAGCTGTTACTCAGGATGCTTCCTTGTAGAAGTGTTTTCCAGAACTCATCCTGTTCTAGAAAGAAATTACATGTCCATGAAATGACTTGGTTCTGTAGCTCTCCCCTGACTATGTCTTTGCTGGTATGATGAAAATGCTTGTGAAGCTAACTCTTGAGTTTTACTGGAAGATGTAAATGATTTGTCATCCAGTAATGAAGCACCCTCGGAGTTGTATCTAGGTCACATCTAAAAGTAAATTGTCCATCTTCACTGGACTTCAGCTCACCTCCTGAAGGCATCTCAGGCTATATAAATTGGATGGTTACAGGATGAAATCAAACTGCAGTCCCTGGGAGGGCATGTAATGCAGGCCCAGTGTTACTTGGGATCTGTCAGGCTAGTGTTTAAAGATGGTCCAAAATACCTATCCCCAAAATAAAGACCCATCACTGTGGATATTGGGTTATCAGCACTGTACAGTCTACAGAATTGGCTTCTATTGGGGTACAGTATTTCCTCACCCAAATGTAGCAAATTGGAGGTAGAAATAGAATAGAATAGACCAGGTTGGAAGAGACCTTCAAGATCATCGCGTCCAACCTATCAACTAATCCTACCCACCTAATCAACTAAACCATGGCACCAAGCACCCTCTCAAGTCAGCAGAGTGCCATCCAGCAGAGGTTCAGCTGTGGGCCTCTGCACGCACCTAGTTTGTTAGGCACCTGGGCCCTGTGGGGTGAAGTGAAACAGGGACTCAAAGCACAGGATTTAAAGGTCATGAAGGGAGCTATCTGAAACCCGAGGCTGCTGGTTGCATAGTCCCCTGCCTTTTGCATTTGATGAAGAACCAGTGGTGCCTTTCCTCACAGCACTGCTTAGTTAGCACGATCTGGCAGGTGTAGTTATGTGCTTGCAACAGGGTGAGCATGAGAACAATGCTGAGGTAAAACGTACAAGCATGCAGGTCCCATCACCTGGGCCTGAGCCTATCAGTCTGACTCACACTTCAGCATAACATAGCACTCGTTGGCAGAACAGAAATGGATAATTTACAAGCAAGTTTTAATGATACTTACATGTTAGCCTGCTTTATCAAGCTGATGCATGTACTGAAGTGTAACAGGCACATTATGGCAATGTTGACTATACAAAACAGTTTATTAAGCAACCCAGAATATTTCTAAATCAGCCTGCTATAAACATTCTTGGAGCTATGCCACATGCTGTACATCTTAAAATCAGCTTAAAAAGAACCTGTTAGAAACTTCCTAAATAACATTATTAAATGCAGATACTGTTTTAAACAGCTGATGGAGCAAATGTATAAACCTACAGAAACCGCCTACAGAGGTGAGCCAGGTTGACAGGATGTACTGGAGACCAAACTGTGTGTTAGGGTAATTGTGGAGTGTTACAGTCTCTTCATTAAAAACTCTTTTCACATAGCAGTATCCAGAATTTTGCTTTCTTCTTCATTTTTTACAGAGGTGGTTAGAAAAAAGAGCATTTTCCTGAAATCTATGCCTGTAACCCCACAGTTAGCAGGTGTAAGAAAGTGCAGCCACTCCTAATTATTTACATGGAGATTCCACCTCTTTTTTTGACTCTAAATCATAGATGGGATTATTGCTCCCTAAAAGAAAACAGGAGCAGCTTTTCTAGTAATTCTGGAAAGTATGGACATAGTTTGCTTTAAAATGAGAAATACTTAGTAAACCATTCTTGATGCTGCTGAGGGTCTTCTGTCTGGCCATCTTTGGTTTGTGGTGGTTCGTTGCCATGTGTCCTGTGCAAACAAAAAAGCTTTATTAGCATCATTTACTTACTTAAGATCTCATCAATATTTCATACTTTTCTCATTATCCTGTGAATGAATCTGTGCTCACGGGAACCGGATGAGCCCAAAAGGTGCCAGCTACAATGTCTAGTGGGCTTTCTGCTGGCCAGGTAACTGGGCCAACAGCACCAATAGCAACACAAAGTGTGAAGGAGAGCTGAACATCTGTGGAGAAATGTTTGCACATAGTTCTTGACATCTCAAAAAATAAAGGAGGCTTCAAGAATATGAAGTCTTGAAAATCAGAAAACAGCAGCTGCAATTCACTCTTAAAAACATGAAATAAAATTCATGCATTAAAGATGTTGGGTAAAAGTGTCATTTGGAATGGAAAGATTTAACAGAATATTAACTGGATTTTATAATCAATCCTGACTTTTCAGCATTTAGGATGCTTTTTTAACATCCATTTCAGTAAGCTCATAGTAGCAAACATGACTTCACTTAGGACTCTATGATTTACGTGACTAAGCAGCAGCCTAACTACTCTCAGGCTCCCTGTATACAAACCTGATCTGCTTTGGCAGGCATCTGGCCTGACACGGAATGTTTTTATCTTTAAGATGTAGGAAATGCCAAACTGGATCCAAGCCTGTGTCCTGGGTTATTGTCTTTGGCAGTGGTTAGCACCATCTGCCTTCAAGGAAAGAAGTCTCTAGCACACAGTTCAGAGAATAAATACTCTTCACTAGGAGATGAGAGAATAGGCTTTTGGTGTCATGGTAGCTACACGTGTTTAAAGCTATTTCAGAAAAAACCGGCAAGTGTCAGCGTCTAAACTGCTTGCCAGATGATTAGCCTAGGTTCCCCTAAAATAAAAATACATCATCTACCAGGTGAGGAAACAAAAGTGACAAGAACAACACATCCTTACAGAATCACTGATGTGTGCCCAAAGTTTTAAAAGGCCATGCTCACCATTAACTACATGGTTACTTAAATCCTTGAAAGTTCTGTTTTGTACCAGAGGCTGCAAGCACGTGGTCTGCTGGGCAGTGATCAAAAGCTACCCCTGCAGGGAAAGTCTCTGTGTATCTGCAGAGAATTGAATACGTGGAGTTCACTACATGACAGGACCTTTACATCACTCTTTAGCTACAAATGTGTCTGAATTGCCTACAAGATTCTGAATACCAATTCATTTATCATACAAGTCACTGCAAAACGACCAAATACCTTGTGGCAGCACTGCTGTCTGAGGGCTGTGCGGATGGAGAGCCCACCCTGAGGCAGCCAGGACTCTGGTCTAAGCTTGTAGATTTTGTTATTTGAGGAGCACTTCTTTTTGATCTCAAGTCACAGCTCCAAAAGCTCTTTGTGTAGGAAGCTAAATTTGGAACACTGACAACACGACTGGGCACCTCAGCCGGTTTCTTCTGGTTTTCATTGAAACAGAAAACATCATTACACACATCTTTTAAATGCATCACAACACAGTAACTCATTCCCAGACACCTGTGAGGAGCACCCAAACATGAAGTTTCCCATTTTTTCCTATAGGCATTTAAAATAAATTCTCAGGGTAGGCTGTGAGGATCCATGGATTAATAATAAAAACAACTTGATTATTTGACCTTGAGGTTTTAAGACACATCACAACTGATAACTTTGCAGAACTCAGGTCCTTGCCAACAACTTCAGCTCCCTTCTTTTCATCATTACTTATAGCCAGTATCATACAGAGGGGCTGGAATGACAAAGGGCAGGTCCTGAACAGCCTGGACACAATTCACAATTTCACTTGATGCATGCAATATCCCAAATAGCAGCTCCCAACTCTGCAGGCAATGGCTGTGCTCATCCCAGTGGAAGACTGACATCTTTGGAGTTCCAGTGTTTAATAGTTGCTTAAACACCTCTACCTACATGCATATACATCCTTCTGCTGTACTTATGTTATACTCAGCACCTGGCTTACTGGAAAGAATTCTACTGAATAACACTATCACAAAAATTTCACAGGACCTTATTGTCCTGATCATCTGAATGATTCAAATAGTAATAGGACATCACAATTTGCAGTGTTAATTGCATTGCTCATCTTACCTTCATGGAAGGAGTCAAGCATCCTGAGTTAGGGTGGAAAGAAAATGATCGATTCCTGTAAGATTCAGTGTTGGCTAAAAGCGAATGCTGGAATTTTCTTCCTTCCTGAGGGGAAAGAAAGTTATGTGCAGGAAAACATCTGTTTGTTGGAAGTTGGAATGGAAACATGTATTTGTCAAAGTATGGTAGGACAGAAAGAATCAATCTGAACTGTGTGTGAAGCACTGAATAAAGCCTTTCAGCAGACTGTGAAATATCTGGACACATAAAAATAAATCTTACCACTAGCTGCTTGCTAATCTCTTCTCTCTCATTGAATTTGTCCTGCAGGCAGCTTATATGCTGTGTATCTTCTGATCTGGACTCCCACTTTCTTGACTTTTCTTCTAATTCTTTAAGTCTGTGCCAAAGAAAATACAGACTGCAAAAAACTTCTTCAGACCAGATTCAAGAGCTGCCTGGCTTGTATTCTACCCTAAACTCCAAGCCTAGAACACAGGAAGGCAGTCAAGCCTTTCTGCTAAAACAGCACTATCAAAATGGGCAGCTGCAGATGGGTTACATGTGAGTATAAAATGTTGTGGAATCCCACAATAAATTGCCAAAAGGGTTAACCCACAACACGTCCAGTGTAAAACCTGTTTGTTCTTTTTTCTGACCAATTGTGTTTAGAATCCACAGGGTAATTCCAGCCACATCTCATAGAGGCCTCAGAAATACTCTGTAACTTTCATGAAAAGCAAGGCTTGCTGCTTTAGTGAACTAAGTCAAAACCTGTAGTGTGAGTTCAGCTCTTTAAATGCTTTACCCAGGGAAAAAGATTCAAATGAGAACTTACATCTTGGAGGTGGTGTGAAAACAAACATTTGATTGGCCCATGAAGGTAATAAATTTTGCTCCTTGAGAAATTGTGTGCTATGAAGTTCACCTGCATACTGAGCATTAGAGAATACAAAGAGCCTTTCTTGGCTGTTTGGGGGGGGGGTTGTGTGTGTTGTAAACATTTCTGAGAGACCCTCCTGCCAATCTTATATTCAATTTAGTGTAGCCCAGAGTTTAGATAAAAAGATACATCTTTACATCTGAATGGGCTGAGACCTGCTTACATACAAATTGGTCTCTCTTTTGGACCAGTGCCTCACAGCTGGGATCAGACCAAAGGACAAGAGGCATATACAATCATGGGTTATTTCTGAGTGGCCTCTTCTGGATAGTCTGGAGCACCACAGAGCTACTTAATTCCACAGGGGGCTGCAAAGTGCATTTATTTACATGAGTTAATGGGGGCTGGCCTGGGAAATTTTCAAGGGAGTAAGAATGAGCAAGAATTTAACCTCAAAGATACTGCTCTGCTGAAAAAAATGAAGTACAAGATCATGGATGAAGGCCTCTGATATCATCTGTGACAAAGGTGATTTTACACTTCATAAAAGTGCCAAATGCTAGGTGCAGGTTTTAGTTCAGCATTGTAAAACTGTATGTATAGTGTTTGACATTAAGTGTTAGTTAGAGTCTATTGCAGTATGTCTGGGTCTTTCTGTGTTTGCACAAGAAATACCCATGCATGAATATTTCAGTGCCTACAATATTCTGCCTATGAGTAATAAAAAAATACACATCTTAAGAATAATAATTTCAAACAGCATTCACTGTCAGTAGGAGCTAGAGCTTATTGAAATGACTTAGTTCCTAAGGAGAAAACCTTTGCTTGCAGGTGTGCCTGAGTGCTGCTGAAATCAGAGAACAGACTTTCCATTTCTTTCCGGTGCCCTTGGTTCAGTGTGTCCAGTTCTTTTTGGCACTTGATATTGAGGTCTTCTACCAGTAGCCTTTCATTGGTATTAAAACATGTCTGAATTCTCAAGTTTCAATACTAGTGTATTATCATTGTTCAAAGCATGCAGGTTTGAGGTCTTTTATTGACTAGGAAGGCAGTTAAGTGGGCACAGCTCTGGGCTTCTGCCTACTGATTTGACTTTGCAACTTCAGTTGCAGTCTGAAGCAGAACACTGGAAGAGGAGAATTCTTTGGAGACCTTCAGCCTTCAGGAAACAGAGTCTAGTCTATACAATAATGCTATTTATATTCTGTCTATGGTTAGTTTGTATGTCAGTCTTAATAGTCAAACAGGACAATGAAGTCGTAGGAACTAACTTGTACTGAGCAAAATTATTTTGACATCTCTGGGATTTTAACATTTTAACTCTGGTGCTGTATTTGTCACATCATGGCACCAGAAACTGTTAATAATGCCTACCATTATCTTTAAGAAATGGTTTTGTAAAGTGAAGGTAGGCAACATAACAATGTCTAACTACAAAATTTGTCTTTAAACAGACAATTCATTTAAGAGACACTGCTTAACACCCCCAGCTGAAAACTAAAAAATGCCTATCCAGAACATTGCTTTCTGATAGCAACCCCCAAACCAACAGACATCTATTGAAGAATGATTCTTAGCTTGTTGCCTTTTGTTTGCCAACATTTTGTCAAGCCTTGGAGAAACTTTTTCATTAACTCAGTGCAGAGCTGTTCTGTTGTTCACAGATTAAACTAGACTTGTCAAACCCAGGATACCAACAACTGCAATTCTCACCAAGGATATTAAATTTATTATGTTTTCTTTCTTTTTCGGTGTATTTCTAAGCCCCTTTCTGAAATGCTTCAGGAAAGGGCAAAAGGCCCACAGAAGGTTTCTGCCCTTGAAATTACAGCACAGCAAAGGGAGTGACTGATTTGACACTCAGCATAAAAAAAGAAGTGGAAGAGTGAAAATGGGAGTCAAATCCTTGAAATGAATCTTCAGGGAGGGGCTTAATAAAAGCTTTACTTCAGAATGGCCATTTGGGGACTTTACCCTCTCTCCCCATTAAAAACCTAGTCCTTGTAAAAGGTTTCTGCACTGGAGCTGCATTCCACACAGTTCCAAAGAACAGAAATGGAAATGATTACTTCAGGCAGATTACTGGTTTCACTTACTTGGCCACAGTAACAATAATAATTTTAAATAACTGGTTATAGAAATTACCCCCATGCAAATAAAAAGCCATTATCAGCTTTCAGATCAGAAACAACTATATAGCATAAGACAAGGTCACCATTGTTAAAGAAATAGTTTAAAAGCTGCTAACTATGTGTACTTACTAATTCAGTTATTCCCCTATCCAAATTATTGGTCCTGCAAAAAGAAATCAGGAGCTGCAAGTTAATATTCCAGTCTGTCCATGGGTTAATTTCACAGCAGCATGGATCAGGTGCCTAGGACCACCTGAGCTCTTTGGTTCCACCTCTGTTATTTGAACAATCTCTCCTTACATAATTTCCATTAATGCTTCCTTCTCAAATGCTTACTGTAGTAGAGCTACACCATCTAGCCCCTGTAAAGATTATCCTCCAGCCCAGGAGCTTTAGTATTTGAGGCCTTTTAGACCTCATCACTGACATGTGAATAATTCTCTTCATGAGCAGAAGCTCCAAATTCCTTCAAGGTAGCTGGAGGGCATTGATGAAACTCTCTGGTTTGCGGTTCTTTGTGTTGATCTCACTTCAAAAGCTTGAAATGAAAGTCACTTTCAAATAACTCTCCAAAGAATGCAAAGGGAAAAAAAAAAGTTTCTTTCTCATTCTTTAAATAGCTGCTGTCTGGCAGAGAGAAACAGAACTACTCCGGCCACTCTGACAGTCTGCTGAGACATTGTAGCTCTTGAGTGCTTTTCTCTGGACTACATAGGATAGAGTTTTAAAGACTCCTTCTAGGGAATACTCTTCAGAAATCCTTTCATACATACAGCTTGAGTAGTTAGAGGCATACTGTCTACACCACTGCAGAAATTAATTGAAAGCTATTCATGCACCAGATTCCTCCATCTATTTGCAAAGAGAATGTGTGTCATCACCCAGAAATCCCAAGGAATTCAACAGCCATACAAATGCACTGGACAATGAACCTCAGCCTTGTCTCCCATGCAAAATGTAAGTCCTGTGCTTTTTCTGTACACAAATGAGATTGATGTTACTGCAGTGCAACACACGCTCCAAGCCTGAGGCTGTGCTAAGAGGATGCAGTCTGCCTACTACAGTCAGCCAAGACTACAAGTCAGTTTGCCCTTTCTGTGCCCTGACACCATATTACAGCTCCAAGCTTTCATCAGTATCTGCTACCACTGCCCATACTGCCCCAGTGCAAAACTGGCTGTTACAGCCAAAGCACTCTCACAGAGTGCATATGGCACTCTCAAGTGTCCCCTTTAGAGTTAACAACCCACAGGTTCCAGCTACAAAGAGCTCCTATAACAATCTGGCATTTCTCAGAGACTTACAGCTCTTAGGTGAGCTTGAGATTTGTTTATAGCTTCCGGTGCCTTTGCTCAGATCATTCCTGTGGGGCTACACTGGCCACATTTCTCTGGCATCTAATGAACAGCTGGTTCAAATGCTTCTGTTATGGCTGGCAAGAAATGTGAAACGAACCACTGCTCTTGCAAACCCCTAACCCCTACGGTTAGTACGTCAGAAAGTTTCTGACACTCCGTACATTTAGAACACCTCTGATGCTGGCATTATTGTTGACTCTGGATAGCACTGTGAAGTGTGAATTTAAGGCAAACCTTCTGTGCTGTCTCTCCCTATCCTCAAGTTGTGCAGCTTCTTGCTTCTGTGACTCCAACTCAGCACTGAGTAGCTCCATTGTTTCCTTCAGAAGTAAGTTTTCTTTCTTGAGGTCAGAAATTTCATTCTGACATTTCTCCAGTTCATCTTGAAGAGATCTGATCTGGTTCTGGCTACTTCCTTCCTAAGAGAAAGGTCAAATTTAGTTATTCACAGGCTCCTATTATTATTCAACATGAAACCCTCACTGGAACTGTGTGCATTAGGTTTTTGTTGACTGAATTTTAAATTATATGTGCAAGATAAAATCTGTGATCAGAATTTCCTGAGCATGTTTTGTAGTACCCACACAACTGGTTGTATTGTAACACTCGTTTGGTTACTTCTCTTGTAGAGTCTGATCTTTACATGGTGGGGGGGAAAGCCTGCCTATAGGGAAAAGCTGATAAACAAAGCTAACATTTTGAAGTGGGACATCAGGCTAGGAAACCCATTCCATTTCTGGAAGAAAGAAATTTGATGTTAATGCTTTCTCAAAATACATGTCAAGGAAATAAGAACTGGATTCTTGCCTGTTGCTTCTTCAGAGTCTTCACACTCCTCAGCTCCATTTGGAGTTCCTCTATTTGTTTCTTGAGATTAGTGCATGATGTTTGCTGCTCAGAGAGCTCCAATCTTAGAGACCCTAGTAACAGACAAGGGTTAAGGCAGTCAGAGGCCAGTCAGATACAGACAATGAAAATGAAAAACATTAACACATGACGTTTAACTTTGTTGCTCAACTCCTTCCTCATTAAATCCAATGACCTGCAGTTACTGCAGAAGTGTCTCAGCAGTATAATAGTAAGACACAGAGCTACAATTCAGATTCAGAAAACATCATTTCCCAGAAGATGGAAAAGAAGATGAATGGGAGGGAAGTTAATGCTTCTCAGCATATCAGCAAGCAGTAGGAGCTGTGCATGACATGAGACATTATACCTAGCAACAGGGTTTGCTGCTTCTGTATCTGCTCGAGTTCATCATGTAATTCTTTCTTTGCTTTCTCTTCCAAGGTTTGGATTTCCAGCCTATGAGACTGATGCTGGATCTTGAAAGTCTCATGAAATTCCTTCTTCAAACGTTCTTCTGTCTCCTGTAAGAAAAAGGCCCAAACAGAGTAGTTGGAGCCTCTGCATCACTTTGTTTTACAAGTAATGTCAGGATGAATCTTGTCTTTCATTGCAGAACTTTGAGCTCTGCAGTGGCTGTGAAAGCAAACTCCTATCCTCAGTTTAATTTTTACCAGCTGACTGCCTTCAGCTTGGTTTTGTTAAAGCTGGGATGTTACTCTAAATATATAAACAAGATATTAAAGTCTCCTTAGGGTGGTTTTACTACATATGCTTTATAAGCAAGTTTTCCCTAAGGTGTGTGATATCAACGAGGCCACCTCAACTCCATGTCACAATCACATGTAGATATTTTTGTCTCAGACAGCAGCATTCCTCAGAACCTCAATATACTGCATTGTAATTTTGTCACTGAAATAAATGCACCTGAACCCTTAAAGTTTTGGTGTCCACTTAGAGAACTGATTTCTTGAAGGTGTCTAAGGCAACACACATCATTAAACATATCTATTATACTTATTATAAGATATTGATGTATAAATTGATAATGGATGAAAAAGAATAAACCCAAGTCCTGTTAATAATACAACTAGGAATTCCCTTTTATTTCTGAAGCAAGAGCCCAGCTAGAGGAGCTTGCATTCAGCACAGCCTAACTGTACAGGGTAGGCTGTATTTTTTTAAACTATTTCTGTGGTTCTGCATTCAAATGTTAAAAAAATAAAGCAACCTAAAGATGGTGAGGTTTCAAAATCACAGAATAATTCTTTGGGTGAAATAACAGCAACCTACTATTGAAATAAAAAGAGAAAACTGAGCTTCATTACTTATCCCTACCTGATATGGTTTATCCCACAAATACATTTTTTTACACTAGTATGTAGTAAACTGACCTTGAGCTCCTGATTTTTGCTTTTCTCCAGCATTTTTAGGACTTTTTGATGTGATGCCTCCAGCTGCAGTTTGACATTCTGGTTTTCTTTAATGGTGTTTTGAAGATCCTGCAAGAGCTTCTCTTTTTCTGTGTTGGACTGTAGGTTATGTTTCTTTAATGACTCCTTGAAATTATTTGCTTGTTGATCTAACATTTGCTTCAGCTGATCCACCTTCCAGAAAAGTAAGCCAGCAGGACAGGATTAATGGCTGCATTCACAATGGAGAGGAATTACATGAATTTGAGCACATTTGATGAACTTGTGTTGGTCTATGACAAACAGCAAGATGCTTGCCTCATGCAAGAAGAATGGCATCCCTCTTGTATATCCTTTCTGCAAATATTTCAGCAAGGATTTTTCTCAAATTACGTATTCTCAAATCTCATCTCATTCCTTTTGTGAATCAAGTCTTTTGTTTCACTTTTTTGTCCCTCAAGCAAATGTTTTCCTATACAAAGAAAGGCAATACTGAAGTTTTCAGGCTCTGCAGTTCCTTTTAAAATTAACCTTTGATGTGAAGCACTTCATGCTGTACAGTCACCTGCACCAACTGATGTAAAACGCAGCAGCATTACTACATTCATGAATGCACTTTTTTTCCCTGGGCTTCCTGAAAGTAAGCCAGTGAGTAAAACAGATGTGCCAGAAGAATAGGCAGTATGTTTTGTAACAGAAAAAATGAACACAGGGAAAATGTCACTGGGAATCGTTCCTTTGCAGATTAAATACTCATCTAGGTAGTGAAGATGAAAAGAGGTGTCTATAAACTTCAGCTGTGGTCACAACATATTAACCTTCCAGACTCTCTTCATAGACAACTATTGGCAGCAATGGTTTATAACATCTTCATGCAGCAAAACAAAATCTCTTGAAAAAAAATGTACCTCTAATATCATTATTCAGTCACTTTTATCCACCAGAATTGCACAAAGTGGTCTTAAAGATGCAACTAATACCTATCTACAGTATAAGGCCCAGGCAACAGTATTTTTCTAGGCTCCCACCGTTTGCCAATAAAGAACACTGATCAACTATTACTAAAAGATGACAGGTAAGTTTTGAGATGTTCCAAAAGTCTTTCAAGTCTCATTCTTTTCTAACCATAATTACTGTCCTTCTCCTGGGAAGGATGGCTTAATTCTTCTGACGAAGTACCTCTCAGACTTTCATAGCCCCTGGGCAAAAATACTGGGCAGGTATAAGGCCTTGCAAGCCGTCACAGTTGGCTTTCCTGTTTGACTTCTGCTCTGATTACTTTAATGCACTCTGTTTGCAAGCACTATGAATAACTGAAGTCTATCTCGAGTCTGCCTGCTCTCCCCTTCTTTCATTTATTGTACATGAGAAGTGTGAAGTCTCAAAGGCAAGATCTTATGTTGGAATCAGAGAGAATATTTTGACTTTCTCTATCTTTTAAGAAGAAAGATCTGAGTTTCTCAGTGCATTGCTACAGGAAGAATGTATAGAAAAGACTTAAAACTGCCTTTGGATGTAGTACAGAAGAGTCATCACAATTGAGCATTCGTTCATAGAGTCAAGGCACGCAAGGGCTTTACTCATACTATGAGGTTATTACATCAAAATGGTAGCATGGAGTAAGAAGTAACAACAAAATAGTGAAGTTATAGTTTGCCATTGTCTTTGGGCTTATTTGACAGTTACTTCAATTAAGTTCACAGGGAAGTGCCTTCCCAAACTTATGGC
This sequence comes from Dryobates pubescens, assembly GCF_014839835.1. NCBI lineage: Eukaryota > Metazoa > Chordata > Aves > Piciformes > Picidae > Dryobates > Dryobates pubescens. Next base: position 18,094,096 of record NC_071634.1, on the reverse strand, counting down.
AATTCCTGACTGGAAGGACAGGCACATCTCTATTGCTCCTCTTTGGAGCTACCTACAACATCTCCATCAAGCTTTTGGCCACTGCTGTGCTAGCATCGCTCAAGGATGTATCACGACAAGGTGATGCCTGTGCCTCCATTTTATGTGCTTTCTCATTCCAGAATAGCAGCTTTAAAACATGATAAAGAGATCCTGTAGTGCAAAAAGCAAGGAACTGGATGGCTCCTAATGAATTAGCATGCTACTCACAGAATCCTTCCTTCCACAGGACCAATCAGGTCCCAGTGATACAGAAATTCCACCTCTTTGAAGTGCATCCCCAGAGAGATGAAATTACCATGATTCTGTCTACTCTGCATAGTGTTCTAGCTGTCTCAGCCCAACCAAAATCTGCCTTCTGCAGCCAAGGAAGCTATTTTTAGACTGAAATTGTACCCAGGTTAGAACTGGATTAGTAACAGCACATTGCCTAACCTCTGAGGCGTAAGCTCTGGGCTGAGCCATTGCAAAGGTTCCCAGATGGGAATCATGCCCTCAGTGATGCATAATGTTGTACAGTAAATTGTGGCTTCTTGCCTGTGAACATTCATATAGTTATAGAAGGAAAGTATTGTGCTTCTTCACTTCCCTGGCAATACTGCCAAGCAATTGATTCAGAAAGTAACTGATAGAGTAAATCAAAAAGCAAAATTTCTCTTCAGAAGGAGCCCTTCCTCCCCTTAGGGAGCATTGTTAGATTCCAAAATATTTTTCTGCCCTGAATCTGTGACTTCACAAGAAGTAATTTGATGACCTACCGTAGAAACACGGACATTTAAGGGAATTTAGAACAGAATAAAGATGACTGAACTCTGAGAACTCATTTTGCATGAGGTGCAGGGAAGTCACTCTGGGTAGGTCAACACAGGCTGGCCTGACTTGAAGTTCTCTCAGAGAAGATGTAGAAAACGGTAGCATACAAACATCACAGCATCACAGAATGTCAGAGGCTGAAAGGGACCTCTAGAGATCATCCAGTCAAACCCAGGATTTAGCCAGAACTTTAAAAATTGCAAATAAATCCTGTGTTTCTTAGACTGGGCAATGAATAGAATGTCAGACTCAAACTAGGATACCAGAATGCACAAATGTGGTTTACAGGCGAAGTGTAAGCAGTATATTCTTGAACACTTGAATTTTTCTTGAATGGCAGCAAATATGATTTAAAGCTAATCAAGAATGTCTCAAGTAAGAGGAAAAATGAAGAGCCCTATTATTACCTGGGTTACATTCATGCACAGTTTACCTCAAGAGAAGAGTTTTGAAGTTTCCCAGTTAGGATTTCCTTCTCTTTCACTAGTTGCTTTAGTTCACACTCAGATTTTCTTTTAAATTCCTCTAGCTGCATCTGGAGCTCCTAAAGTTAAAAAGATAAATCAAATTAATATATAAAAAGGCATGTGATAGGTGGAACAGAGCATACAGCAAAATAATCTACGCCCACAGGTTCCTTTTTGAGAAATCAGATAGCACAAATGTATAAACTTCAGTAGTTTCATAGGCAGGAATGAATTCTTCTGAGAAGCACTTAACATTATTCCTACTCTCCAAAAATCTAGAAGGTCCTGTGGAGCTTACTGAATAGCAATAGGAGCTGCATGCTTTCTGTAACTTCCCAACTTGTCAGCAAGTGATTTGCTTACTCTCAAGTAAATGCTGGCCTTGGAAAGGTACAGCAATATTAAAGCTGAGGAACATGAGTAGCATTACATTCTCAACACCAAGAAGGGCCTAAAGAACACTGGATCAGCAGTCTGATTGTCCAGGTCTACAAACTGCTCTAATAATTTACTTTTTTTCCTGTCTGGAAGATGTCTAAGATAACACAGTGGTACATTAGGAGACAGAAACTGAATTCCTCCTTAATTTAACTATCCTTAATTTGTGCTGAAATTTGGCAAGCCACTTGGGCAGGCACTGAGTTGTAAGCTTCACTGTGCATTAAAGTATGTGCTTAAAACATACATTTCAAGGTTTTCTATTTGAATAGATTTCAGTTCACATTTAGATTCCCACTGCACAGAAACACTGCAGGTTGCAATGGTAGCCAAAGGATACAGCCACCCATGGCTCTCATGAAAGTGCCATTCTTTGAAAAACCTCTAAAGCAAATCTCTGCTAATGCATACTGACAGCAAAAATTACAGCTCAGCCACCTAAAGCACATTGAGAAAAGGTATTGCTCAGGGAACCTGTCTGCATCCATGAAAAGATGAGCTTTGTTTCAGATTAAAGTGAAGTAAGACACAGATCTGTGTGTATTTGTAACTAGTCGTCATGTTATTGGTAAAACCTGCACTCTGAAGCCATTTACCAGCACTCTGCAGAACTTGAGCCTCTGCCTACAGAATGCAAAATTTTGATTAAATGTATCTGAGTATTTCACAGCAGAAAGCTATAGAAATTTAAGTCAGAAATTGGAACACACCTACGACACATTTTTCTTCAGGAGGGACCTTAGATTAATCACTCCAGCCGTCACATGCAAAGCACGCAAGGGAAGTGTTGCTAAGAAGGTAATTTATCACAGCAAGGGTAAATTCACCTTCCTGCCTGGGGAGCTTTGCACAGAAATACAGCAGCTTCACTCTTCTGGGGGTTTTTTCTGCTTTTTTTTTTTTTCAGTAAGGCCTAGCAAGAAAAATCCTTGCATTTTATGTTAATTCAAAGTGCCTCCAGCGAGGATAATTCTAATGACATCACTGTGACCAATAAGATTAAAACCAGATGAATTGGAGCATCTATAAATAGAATTCCTACCTTCTGTAATTTTTTCTTTGAGCTGCCATGAAGTTTTAGACTGTCTTGGTTTCCTTTGTGTGCTTCATTACATGATCTCCTAGCCCTTTTAGCAGCTATTCCTTCAGACAAATCTTTTTCTTATGGGACTGATGCTTACTTTACAAAGGACATTCCCTGTGTCTTTTATTCATCCCCTCTCTTTAAAAAGCCAGAGTTTCCACAGCCTACAAAACACACCAGCTCTGTAATACGATAAAACCAGGGCAGGATTCTAGGGTTGCAGTAGTCTTGCAGCAGAGTGCTACCATAACAATATTTTAGGAGAACTAAACATTGCAGGAAAGATTCCAGGTTGGACAATTGTTTAAGGGGAGACATTATACAGAGGGAACTCTCAGGATACAAACATTCCTCATTCCTCAACCTGAGTTTATTCCTTGCATTAGGTCCACACAGCTTTTCAGAAGAACTGGTTTCTATATAAAAACCAAAACCAAACAAAACCCAACAGTATTCCAACCTGACCTCAACAGAGGAAGTCTGCCTTGGACCTTGCTCTCTTTAAGGTTTTGGTTACAGAAGAAATGGAACACTCTGTCCTGGTATAGCTCAGGATGTTAGTATTTTTGCCAGCACTGCAGCAATTCATGTACTTCAGGTATAGGAACGCGAGCTGGTGTTCTAATGGGTGAGTCAGAAATCTGGGAACCTTACAGGACTGACTGCTGTAGAATAACCCAAAAGCCATTAAGCTTAAAAAAAGAATTACATTGATTTCAGTATTCTTAGCATGCCATGCCTTTGAATATTTGAGAGCAAACCGTCTGGTTAGGTTCTTGCAAGTCTTCAGAGCCACTCTTGCTCTGACTCCGTTTGGCACCAGTCATTTGCTGCAGCGGTGTTATTTGATGTTTCTGTTCATCTACTTCAACTGCTTTGTTTTGGGAGTTCACCACAGTTTCTATAGCTTCTTTGGTACCCACATTTACATTTCAATAGCATTAATAATTTGCAGAATTTCCAATGTGAGTGAATACTAACATGAGAAGTACTTCAGAACAACATCAGTGAGCATCTTACCTGCTTTTTACAGGATTTTCTTCTCTTGAAGTGTGCTTCTGCCTTTGACTACACTTAGATCTGCCTCCACTTTTTTCACTCTGTCTTTTGATCCCAGAATTTCTTGTTGTGATCCTTAAAGCTACACTTCCAAATGCTAAAATATGCATGACATTACTTCTACATTGATTATACATGCTCTTTTTTTGTCATCTGAAATAAATGGCATTTTTCTCCCTTGGTGTAGTTCCATGATGTAAATCTTTCACCCACAGAGCTGGCTTAAATGCATTTTTTACTCTTCCATACCCTTAAACTGCCTCTGTTCCCAAAATGGTTGTAATGTAGAGCCATTCCTTCAGATGTAGTGGGCATCACTGTAAAGTGAACACTCATAAGAAGTTATCATCTACAAGGTGTCTGAGATTATCCTAACCTTGGAACAGGATATATTTCTGTTAATTTCATGACAATTTGTGCTAAAAGTTAATGAATATGTTGTTCGGTTGGTTGTTGTTTTTCCCCCCAGCTGCTGAAGTACAACAGTTTGCAACAAAAGCTATAATACAGATGCCTAAATGCAGAAAAATCAGCTCCCCCAGACTTTTCTGTCAGTCCATGCTAAAGGCAAAGTCTGAACTGCATTCAATGTTCTATTTCTGGAGGTTCTAGCCTTAGTTTCCAGATGTCTTAGATAATACTACAACACTCACTCAGGCAAAATTGCCATCTGTTCCTGTGTGAATGCTGAGTAAAACCTCATGGGTTAAAACTAACTTGTACTTAATGCTCTCTGTAGTTGAAAACATAAAGGTAATCTTGTCCCTTTTACCTCAGCATATGCCAGAATTCCTCCAGAACTAGGCTGAACAGACCACACTTGATGACTTGTCATCCTTCGTGTTCTCTCCTCCACAGAAACAGTAATAAATGTGCACTAATGTGATGCCTTTCATCTAAAGGTCTCAAACCTCTTGGCATACACTAAGGAGAAAATAGAAAATCCATCTTGCTTAGACATCAGTCCTTTTATCTATCAAGCCTTACCATAACTTTTCTTGACAGTATTTACTAATGACCAGAGGCATTACTGATCAATGTTTGTTTCCCAGTCTGCCCTTGTCCACAGAATTCGGGAAAACAACTTAGTGTTTAATGGTGGAATCAGAAACAGCCAATTTAGGAAGGAAAAAAACTCCACCTTTTTATTTAAATTGGAAAGAAACAGAAAATAATATTGTGCCTAACTGTTTTCCTCCTTTCAGATTTATCCTAGTCTGAGGCTATCTCCTTAAACATTGAGGGCAATATACCCCAGTGGTATGTACATCAGAGTCATGCCATAGGCTTTGAGGACCTGCAGCGTACAAGTTGAGCACATCTTTCAGGAAATATTTCAGTTTAACCCAGCTGGTACTGAATTTAGAAATTAAATTGCTAGTGACACCACTTTCTTATTTCCAGTTCCTATCACGTTTTGCATTATCTGTTTCTAAAACACTGCATTTCTTATACAGTAAGACAGAGCAATAAAACATGAGCATGAATATTCATGACTCCATTCATAGTTTCTCCCGAATGCTACTTCAAGAACACACAAGAAATCAGGATCTTTCTTTTCCCCTCACTTTGAACTTCTACAGAGCCAGAACACTCTTCCTTATTGAAACATATACTCCAGTTTTCCCTGACTCAGCCTTAAAATTGGCTTATCTCCATTTCTGACATTCATTATATACTCTCCAATTTTCTGCAGAAGACAGAGCTTGTTCTGCTCCAGATCTGCAAACTGAGAGAATGGAATCTAACGTTGGGAAAGATGTGTTCGATTCACCCTCTGACCTTGTGAAACAAAAAGGTGGTGACTATTGAAGGCTTAACTCTATCAATATATCCTCAAAGAGGCCCAGAACTCTCCACCAGCAGCAAAATGATACTGAGAGGCAAGATGTGAGGGCAAATGGTGAAGAGAGTCAGAGCTGTCTTGGAGGAACACAGCTGACCAAAGTGACCCTGCTCTCCATACGATTCTGAGGTTCTCCAGCTCCAAAGGAGACAAATCTTTCCTATCGGGAACAACGGTTGTGATTCTGAAATATTCCAAGTCTGGACCTTCAATATGTTTTCCTATACAATATGCAAGATTGCTGCCATAGAGCTGGGGACAGGTCTGGCAGGTGAGTTTACGTGGTGGGAAGGACCAGTAGTGTCGGAAGGAAGTTACTGTTGAGCAGCAATTAAGCACAAAGTTGCTGCACAGCTGTGCTGCAGATGTGCAGAGCTGACAGGCAAAGTGTGAGGTGAGAGCTGACAGTGAAAGCCTCATTGCTTGGCACATGAAACTTGGTAAGTGTAAAGGGCACTTCATTAAATGTCACTTGGTACAAGTGTCACTGTTGCTAGAGTCACACAAGACACATCACTTGATTCCTATCCTGCTAGCTCAAGTCTCTTGTCTTACCTATTCACATCCATATGTACTCTAAATACTCACTGCTAGTCCTGGGGCCTGCTTGGTGCCTTCTGGGCAGTAAAGGTAAAACTCTGTTCAGTCAACAAATTTTACCTCACTCCTCCTTCAGGGAAGACAAAGTCTAATGTTCAAAGAGTTCTTCTAATAAGTTAATAATCATCCTAACTCTCTTTAAAACACATAGCACTATATCCCTCCTATTTCTCATTTAAGCCTCTGAAACTGCTTTAGTGCCTCCAAAGCATTTGATTCAAATCTATATTTAAAAGACCCTTCCTCCCATGAATTTTGAAGAACCAATAACTTGCACTTTTATAGCCAGAGATAAGGATCACAGTCTCATACTTAACCTGTATTCTCTCCTTAAGCTTTTGAGAATGCTTCTTCCTCTCATTTATCTTCTGGCTTTTCTCCTCTAAGTCTGCCTCCAGCTTCTTTACCTGCTGTAGCAAAAAGCCTTCCTCAGCCTCTGAGCTCTTCCTTTGCTCCGTTTCTCTTTGCTGACAGTTCTCCTTTGTTTCTGTCAAAGACTGCTGCACAGCATTTTCCAAACCCTCCCCTTCTCTCTCATATGTGGCCGGTAGTTTGCTTGGTTTCCAAGTACATGTTTCAGTTGCTCTGTGCTTCTCAGTCTTTGTGTTTTCCATCTCATTTATTAGAGCCTGTCCTTCCATACTGTGTTTTTCATCTAAAATAACTTTTTTATCTAAATTTGCTCTCCTTGATGCTTTGTGTTCATTTAGCAGTCCATCAGGCTCCTGATTTAAATGCAGAAGCTTGTTTTTAAAGTCTGCATTGGTATCTACAGTGTCTGTAGAAAGAAATCTCTGTGATTGTTTGGCTTCTGTTCTCCACTCCCTCTCTTCCACCTGCCTCTTCCACAGTGTTAACTCTATCAAGGCTTCTTCCTTTAGTCTCTTGTGTTGTTCTACTTCAATTTCAAGGGCCTGAATATGCTTTCTCAGCTGTTGTTCTTCTTCAGCTTTGCTTTTGCACTGGAGAATTGTTTCCCTTGTCTCAGCAAGAATGTGCTGAATTTCTTCTTCATGAGCCTCCCTCAGAGCCTTCATGCTGGCCTCCTGTTCATCATTCTTAGTGTTCAGGGCGTATATCACCTATGGAACATGAAAAATCATAGAAAATTAAAAGTATCTGGTAAATGGTAGTAATTAATTCAATTTGTCAAGGTGTTTTCAGTATCTTTCCTTCCAGCACATAGTCCCAGATTCATTTCATATAACTAGTCTCTTAAATGAGGTATCTGGAATAGGAATGCAGTGGCTATATTCGGTAGGGAGCGAAAGGCATGTGTGAGTGGCTTAAATTTCATAAAGCACAGAGCAGCAGCCCTCTAAAAAGTTAATCTCTTAAGAAGGTTAAGATACTGAAGAATCTGTTTTCAGAACTCAAGTTTGAAGATTAGAGGGAATACATTTTCAATTCAAAATTCTTCATTGTGCTTCTACCACCACTGAAGAGAAATGTAGGAATAATAGAACACTACAATAAATAGAACACTACAATAGAGCTAGGAGGTGGCAGGTTAAAATAAACAGAAAACAGTATAGCATGTTGTATTCAACTAAATACAGGTGTCCTGTCACAGGAGTCTGCAGCAGTAAAAGGTCCCAGGGATTCCAGAAGTGTATGAATAAATTTATTGAAGAAAAATCCAGGCATGACTATGAAGTTCTACAATACTTTGATGGTCTCTGGAAAACTTGCACAAATGACTGGAGGCAGGGAGAATCCCTTACACAAATGCACTAGAGGCAGGCCACATTCCTCTCTCTGGGCATCATCAGAGACAATCTACTGGCAATCTACTGTGCTATTTGAAAGATATTTTTCATTTGGTTTCTCTCTACCCTTTCCAAGCAGAACTGTGGGAGCCAGAATCAACATATTATGCAGTTAATGGTCCACATAATCATATACATCATAACACTACATTCATGTACTCATGTAATTTTAACCCAGTGGATCCAGAGTGAATACAGCCACTGCTCACATTCCCATTTGAGCAAAACATTCAGCATATGCATATTAGCCATATGCTTGACACCTCCTAAGACTGCACATGCAGCTCTAGACTATTTAAGTGAGGATGTTTTAAGATGAGTTTGCACTGACTTCTAACATGAGCATAATTTCCTCTGTTGTAAAATATTGCTATCTACAGACTGGATAAAGGAAATGTTGGGGGAGAGGTACAGTTATAATGTCGCTGAAAAGGGAGCTTTTATGCATTATCTATGAAGAAAGGACAGAACACGAAAAAGAATATGACCAGGCAATTTTCTTTTGTGCAGTTAATGGATCACTAGATATTGTACTACCTACAGCCTGTAATGCACAATATTTTGTACATAAACATTAACTAGGGTTCCTTGAAAAAGGAAGGTCATGTACAGTTTCCATTCCAAAGTAGCTTTGGTGGTGACAGTTAGAGAAATCTTTGTCTGCACTTTTCTGTCAGTTGGTAGGCAAAAATAATGCTAGCTTTGAAATCTTGATAGAAACTTGTACATAAAAATCATGAAAGCCAATACATCATCAAGCAAAGTGCATGAGGATATTGATAGCTGACTTTGCCAGTCTTGTTAGTACACAATGTAAGCAGCATAATAAAAAGATTCTTTCTCTTTGCCTACATGGAAGCCAGTTTTTATATTCCTTGCCTAAAGGAAAAATAGTGTTGCTCCAAAAGCATGATCCTAGTTTTTATGCTGCTCCATTTTGCTTCATTTCTGCAGAATACTGAATACAGTCTCTAGAGAACTGAGATCAAAAAGCCTGGAGCACACAGGAGAGCTCTGGTAGCATAACAACTAACTGTACATCAGCTGAGCCACTGCAAGCATTGGTTACAGAGCAGTCAACAGACCATAGTAAATGAGGTCAATAAACTTATCTTAAACTATGCGAAAAAGGCAAGATATGTCAACCAGAAACATCAGGAGGCAACAGGAGTGCTCTGTTACTGTTGCTCAGCTGACAGGTGCTTCCAGAGAAAGCCATTAGAATTTCATCATAGTTCATTCCTAAAACTCATCAGCCACTTTGTAAAGGCTAGGAAAGGTTAAAAGAGCTAACACACAGCCCTGCTGCAACACACTGGAGCCTATGCCCCCACACACCTACCAGGCCACTTGCTAATTCTTCTGTAAATTTCCACCCACAGAGTGAAGCTAATAGAACTAAATATGAGCACATATGTCATATAATTCTGTGCAAAAGTCAGCCATCCTTCCTTAAATAACTAATGCAAGTGGGTTTTTCTTATCTGGCTGATTTTAAGCTGAAGCATATTAAGTAATTTTCATACTTTCTACCCTGCTGACTGAGCTGAGGGGCAATAAACCTCCTGCTGACTGGTGGTGATAAGCAGCCAGCATGTGTAACATTTTCAACTGCTCCACAAAGAGTCATTAAGGAATGTCTGCCTACACTGCTTCTTCTAAAAGAAGAACACACTTGCTCCCCTTCTACATTTGTTTTCCCTGAAGGAAGGGTTCCTAATCGTGTTTTACCAGTAATTATCTTTTCCCTGCATTGCCACTCTCTTCCTTTAAGACTCACAGTATCCCACATACATACACAAAATCCTTGCCATGTTGCTTGATGTTTTGCCTAACAACCTGCTTGACCAGAAACACTGCCACTTCAACTGTGCTGCTTGCAACGAGGCTCTCAAATTCCCAGTACGGACTAATATGTACTCCTAGGGAAACTTAACCACCTCTCCTGGTGTGGTTGACAGCTTTGGACATCCTTTCTTTGCCTTTGAGAGGAAGAGGTAGTCACTACTGACTGTGTAACAAAGCAACAACGTCAGTTAAGCTCTATATCCTACACATAAACATTCTGTATTCATTTCTCCAGGCACAACACAGAGTGGGTGAGTAATTAGATCATTATCTCCCCATCAATGAAAATCTAACATCACCAGGACAGGAAGTTGCAGCTGTGTAACAGTTGGCACTGTATTGCATGCTAGGTTAGAAATGGCAAAACACTGCAGGTGCTTTGGAGTTAAGAGGCATTTTGTCCCAACTGTAATACAAACAAGGGGTCAGTGATTCAAAAGGGAGCTCTCCAAACTTCTTGGCCAAAGGTGATTATAACAAATTTTCCATTTTGTTGTTTTGCAGCTAATGTGGTTTCAGATTTTGCTTCTCAGACATTTGCTACTAGTACAGCATTAGGCCATCCAGGAAGGGAACCCTTGGGTTAAAAATTCCAGTTTTGCCACAAGGGCTCTGTAAGAGAGAGAAAACTGCTTCTTAAAAGCCACACTGCACAACAGAATTATTTGCTTTTCAGAAGTTCTTTTTTTAAACTTCAGATATAAATCATATTTATTTCAGATGACTGGAAAGCATCCAGAGTTCTATCAAAAGTAAAGAAATCATCCCACCTATATTTTAACAGCACAAGTTCAGCAAAAGCATCTGAAAGAAAACCCCACTTCAGTCAAATTTTGCCTTGGTACATGGGTGAGCTACACACACAGAGCTTTTGCTGCTGCAATAGCAGAGCTTTCTTCCCCAACCCAAACCCAAGCTTTTTATAAAGCAGTATAACAGTTTTCAGAAAGGAATGAGAGGGTTTTTTTCTCAAAATTTAGTTATTAGAGACTTTTCAAAGAATCACTTCATATAGAAAGGAAGGCACAGAAATCTCTACAGAAAATTAATTTGGCTTGAGTTGAAAATTCTGAACAAGTGACTCTTTGCACAGATCTCAACATGCTCTACACTGCTGTTGAAAAAAAGGATCATCCAGAAAGAATAAGCTGGTGATTTCTCAACTCCTGTAACTGTAAAGCATAAGCTGTCAATTAATAGAGACCTACCTATTGCTTTCTATTAGGAAAGGTAATACTGTGGGTTAAATGATACTTACAGATTAATTGAACTAGTGTGCAAAACTGATCAAAGATAGTGAGTACCAGGCAGAAAACAAGGGAATAACTTGGGACATCTAATTTACAGTCACTTTTCATCTACATTTCTCTATGGATACAGTATCAGCAATGCTATCAATAAAAAAGTGCTTCTCTCTAAGAATTTTCACAGCCTCTGTTGCTCAAAACTACCTGTGTTCCAAATACTACAGAAGTGTGATGTTTGTGTGGATAGTTCTATCTGAATTGCTTCAGAATGAGAATGTATCTTGAAGAGCGATGTGTGCATTCCTGAGCAGAAGGCTCACACGGTGTACAAGTGCTGTTACAGAAACACACAAGCACAGCACCAGTGAAGTATTGGCATGGTACAGCAAGTGTATCTGTAAACATTGGGAGCACTTGTGTATGAATTTGTACATGATGTGCATGATCACATACAGTCATCATTAGATGAGTATGGCACTGCAACTACAAAGCCATTCTAAATTGAACATCTGGATGATTTCCTATTGTCTGACCTGTATTTTCAAGCAGTTTTGTCATTGCCAGTGTTTTTTCATTCATTTCTTTACCAGCTGCAGTGAGGTTACAGAACATGTAAAAGCTACAAAATTTTTCTGTTTGTTTGCTTTGTGGTTGGTTGTTTTGTTTTCCTCTCACTGCCAAAGGTGCAGCAGAAAAACTGCTTACAAAATAACTGCTACCTCCTAGAGATTTTCTCTTATTTCTTGACATGGTGTAGAAAACGTCCAAAATATTTTGTAGCGTCGCTCAGTGTTGACTGAAAGTTTTACTGCAATATACTACGTAATTTAGTCCTGCCTCTTTTCCAACTCCTGTCTTTCGCGAATGCCATTGAAAGTATCGCAGCTCTTGCACGGGGAACAATCAAGTAGAAGACCACGTGTAATTTTAGTGCCACAGTTCGGCTGCAGCTTTGCAACAATCTGTAAAACGTAAATGAATTGCCATCCGCCTACTTCAGGAAAAAAAAAAAAGGCGGATACCGTCAGTCCCTCCGAGCAGCACACAGACAAACCCTACCCTCTCGCAGGGCCCGGGCTCTGCTCGCTATTGTTGCACGGTAATTAGAGCGGTTAAATTCGAGACGGCGACCGTCAGCCACAAAGGCAGCCCGCGAAGGCTGGTTTGTAGCACCAGCGGGGGAACTGCTCGAAAGGGAGTTCATGCACACCAAGGCTTTCAGCACCCGCCTTGAAAGAGAACCGGCTTCCCTCCCCTCCCATCAGAGGAGGCAGCTGCGAGCCAGCCCCACCGCCGTCGGCCGGGGCAGCCCCCTCCCCCGGGACGGCCGCCCCAGGGAGACTTACCTTGGTGAGCTGGGCGATCTTCTTGCACATTTTCACGTGCATTTCGTGACTGCGTTCCTCTGCCCAGCTGCTGCGAGCGGCTTTAGCTCCATTGCAAGTCCCGGGCTGATGCATCTTGTTTATGCCAGAGGCCATCAGGCTTGACTTTCAACCAAGCCTGTGTGTGTACGCTCCGGGTGCTGCGGTCCCGTCCCTGCTGCTGGCCTCCCCCGGCGCGTTACACGCCCTCAAGCCCCCTGAGTGCTGGAGGGACTTAAGCCCCAAACAGGGCAAGCTCCAGCCGCTGCCGCTCGCTCTTCTGTGCGGATGTCCCAGTCCTTCAGCACAACACGCAGGCGAAGAAGCAGAGAACAGCATGTGCAAGCATCTTGACTGGGATTTTTTTCCCTCCCCTGCTCTTCAAATGGTTGAGCTTCCGCCAGGAAAGATGCCAGTGGCTGGATGCTTCAAATTCCCCGCAGGAGACGCTGAGCCAGCCACACAGGCAGCAGCACAGATGCTGCTGGGGATCTGTTAAGAAAGATCATCTGCAGATTAAATCATGTTGCCTTCTTGGACTGCCAGAGGATTGCTGAGGTCACCAGAGAAGATGGCACTGGCACCTTTCATAAACTCTCCTGGTCTGGCAATCCTCTCCAAGTCCAGATGGACCGATAAAGAAGTGATGAAAACCTTGTTCCATTTCTGCTGCTGTGCTGAGGCAATGGAGCAGTTCTTCCAGCTAAGAGGCACACTTGAGCACAGCTGAGTCTGGAGCCCTGTCCAGGACCTGGGCTGCCTGCCTTACCCAGAGACACTGGCCAGTGGCCCTCAGTCACACTAAAGGCATTGGGAAGAAGCCAGAAGAAAACCGACAGCTTTACAGACTTTGTTTGTTTCTTTGCTTGCTTTCCTTTCATGTGTGAGCTGTTCCTCTCTTCAGAAAAAACAGGCTTGTGTGTGGTTTGTGAAAAAAAACCAACAAACTAGAAAAAGCATGGGAAAAGGGCAGCAAAAAGGCAAACTATGAAGATAATGGGATCTTTAGAGAGGAATCCTCCAGTAAAGTGCTATGCAATAAGAAAATGGTTAGTGGATATGTTTCAACAAGTCTAGAAAAGGAAGGAGAAGGTGGCAAAGCAAGGTGAAGTCAGAGAGGTGGGAAAGAAGAAAAGGGAGAAAGAACAGGTAGGACAGAGCTGCTCAACACCCCTTTGATGTGTCACTACAGCCAGTACGGAATACCCCATCGAGAAAGCCCAATGCCTCCTCTCAGCTCACACTGGCTTGCTGCCTGCCAGAGGTGACGTGAGGCTGCTTCTTCCCCCTGCTCCACACAGCTAAGGCAGCTTTCCCACTCACTTCCTGGCAATGCCTTCTTTCCTTGGAAGGAAGCTTCCACTTTGCTAGAAGGGTTTGAAAAAGAGCTTCCTCAGGACTGTCAGAATAGGGAAGGGGCATTATCTAGGGCAAAAGGAAAAAGGGAAATCCTCAGTGAGCACAAAACGAGATAAAAGTGCTCTTAAGAATAAAAACTCCAAGAGGAAAAACATCAGAGCAGAAGAAGAATGCCTGCAGGCAGTGGGGAGAAAGAGTGGGAAGATGTAAGAGAATCGCTGGGAGAAAAGGAGGGACTCTAAATCTCCACAGGGGCAAAGAATCTTCACTCCAGGAGAGGAAATGGACTAAAACATGCAGTATAAAAGCCATGAAGGAAAATAAAGATGGTCACAGTTGCTGGGAAATTCTAAGCAGGAAAGCAAAGTTCAGCCCAGACAGAACATTAATAAGTAAAGGTAAGAGAGCCTTGCACTCAGGAATGACTACGTACAGGTCATTCATTCACTAGTATTCATGTCCAAGATGCTGCTGCCTGTCACTGAAACTTCTTCTATGACTAGGGCACAAGGCCATGCCATTGTCAGTTGTTTGGTATCTGGTAAGACATCTATTCACACTGAAGTGTAACCTCTAGAAAAAGTTAGCATTAGATTCTGCATTACTCCTGTACTTGTGCACACAGAATCTGATTCCTGCTGTCTCGGACAGAAGGAGATTAGGTCAGAGCCACACATTTTAAAAACGATTACAGAATACAAACGCCTCACCTTTAAAACCCAGGAATCTGTTTTAAACACACACAACTGTATGTGTCTGTACCATGCCAGGAACAGCCCCTGCCTCTGCCACATCTATAAATGATTTTTTAAATTATGTACTAAAACAGGTATTTTTTCTCCAGCTGCTGCCCTACATCCCCCCCACACAGCTCGTACCCCCCTCAACCCTGACACAATTGTGAAGCGAAAATCCTTCCATTCCTTTGTTGATGAACAGCTGCTTGCTCCAGAACACCCTGGGAAGACTCCGCTCTGTAGCAAGACTGACCCCTAGTGCTCGTTTGTCAGCTGGTTTGTTTTTCCCTTCCTGGAAATGCCTTCTTCAGGATAGCTTCCACCTTCCTGACCTGCTGTCAGCCGGTGTTTGTCACCCGGCCTCACCGAGTCTGTCACCGCTTGAGGGAATCGGGCATCTTGTTTTTCAAAGCCCAGATACATACAGACACCAAGTAAGTAATTCGTGCCTACTCTGCTTGCGTTTTGGAGTGCTGTTAACTCTCTCATTCATTTATATGCTCGCAATGCTTCCCCTCTGCCTTGTTTCCCATTCATCATCAGTCGCTAAGTAACCAGTCCGTCTCCAAAGGACTTCCACTGCCTTTAGACACAGGCGCCTCTTCCTTGGCTTCATACTCTGGGCGTGTTGGTGTCAGGCTCCCATTCACACAGCGCAAACCAGATCAGTTCCCACTTCCCCACAGGATCACGTCCAGAAAGGACTTTGGGAGAGTGGCTGAGGGCAGTGCTAGAGCCCGTCAGGCTCATTGAGCTACTTCACGCTAACACACGATTTCGAAATCGCCTCGCTCTTCCTCAGGCCCTGCAGGGCTAATGCCAAGAGCCGCTGATGCCACGAGCCGCGCCAAGAGGCGAAGGCTCACCCAGCCGGCCGCGACCCCGCACCGACAGCCGCCTCTCTTTCCCGCCTCAGCCCAAGATGGCTCCGCGCTGCCCCCCGCCCCGCGCGCTGCCCCCCGCCCCACGGCTGTGTCCCGCCCCTCCTCCGGCGCGCGGAGACGAGCGCGCACCCCGCGGCGTTTCTCGCGAGATCGACTGCAGTTCTGGCGCCGAGTTTGAAGCTGCGGCGGTTGCTGCGGAGGGACGGGCTTGGGTAGCGGCCCTGCGCCTGTGGGCCGGGAACCTCGGGCCGATTCCGCCCCGAGGAGCGGCCTCGCTGCCGTAGCGTGCTGTGGGGGACAGCTGCAGCTTCCCGCCTTCCCGGGGCGGCTTCGCTCTGAGGCACTCCGGAGCAGGAGAGTTGTTACGTGGCCGTCTCGTTTCTTTGCAGCCATGGAATCAAAAAACAAGTGCCTGCAAATCAAAGAGGCCTTTCAGCAGGCCCAGAAGCCTCACCAGAACCACGCGAAGCTTGTTGCGGGTTTGAAGGGCACCTACGATCAGGTAGGTGCTCCCGGGGCGTGCCGGCAGGGGCGGTGACCGGCCGAGCTGCGGGGCCCTAGCCGCGGCTCCGCTTCCTGCTCGGAGGCCAGGAGCCGCTTCAGCCTCGGCTTTCCCGGAGCAAGCATCGCGGCCGGCATACCTAAGAAGAACCTTGCAGCGTGGAAAAAAAAATTAAGCCCAACCACAACCCGTAGGCTAAACTGTCGTGCACATCATTACTACTGCAATGATGCTGTCGGAGCGTGTTTGGATAGCCGAGATCAGGCGTGACACAGGATAATAATGCGTGAGGGTGTCGATCGCCCTTTTGAAACCCGTTAGCAGGTAAATATAAAGTCCAGGATAGAGCCCAGCGGTCAAGATGCGTGTCCGTGACGGAGTTAAAGCAAAATACTCCGTGCAGAGTGCACGACAGCGGGTGTGCCCTAACTGCTGGCTTTAGCTCTTTCAAAATTTAAATGGAAGCTCTCAGCTATACAATTTATTTCCCTCGGTATTGCTTTAGAAAGATGAAACGAGTGGCTCTGTTGTGGTTTGTTCTTTTTTAGTTGGAAGACAAGGAAGATTTTCATGAAAAATTCATTCATTTCCTTAAGTATGCCATGATAATCTACAGGCGGGAACCAGCAGTGGAGCAAGTGATCGATTTTGTGGTTACATTTGTTACTTCATTTTATCAAACGGAGAAAGAGGATGCTGGTGAGGAGGCAGAAGATAATTCACTTCTGAACTATGTGTTTAACTTTCTGCTTCAGGTACAGTCATACTTATTAGATCTCTAACATAAATGCAAACTTGATGCAGTTGAGAAAACTCGCTGGTGCTTGAGATGATACCTGCAGACTAGAACTTTAAAAAGTTCTAGTTCATGTGCTGTATAGAATATTACTTTATTTCCATGTGCATGTTAATCACCTTGTGTTGAAAATGAGAAAGATGTGATTGTAAGAATACCTTTTTTCCGCCCCTGCCTCTTCCCAAAGTCTCACAAAGCCAACAGCCATGCCGTTCGGTTTAGAACATGTCAGCTTGTTAACAAGATTTTGGGAAGTATGCCAGAGAATGCCCAGATTGATGATGACTTATTTGATAAAATTAATGAAGCTATGATGATTAGACTTAAAGATAAATTTTCAAATGTGAGAATCCAAGCTGTCCTGGCCCTGTCAAGACTTCAGGATCCTAAGGATGCAAGCTGTCCTGTTGTTAACAGTAAGTAGTAGTGCTTTTCTCTTTTTAAGAGCATATGTTGATTTTCATTACTTTCAAATGGTTTTAGCTGGGTTTTTTTTTAAGCATTGAATAAACAAATCTTAAAGGGTATTCTTATCACAGTCTGTAAACTGTGGAGACCTTTGCCAGGGAAAGTTGTCGATGCAAGAGGTGTGTATGTTCTCTTGAAAGACAGATCTGCAGGGGGTAAATGACAGACAAATCATAGGAGGCTCAGGCTATTCTATGAACTGAATGGAGTTGAAGGACGATGAGAATAATGGTGTGTTGTGGTTGGGATGGGGATAAGATACCTGCTTGTTCTTAGCTCCAAGGACTCTCTTTTGTACTATGAATTGAATTGTAAAAAACCCAAACGCTTGGAATAGAGAACAGGAATAGAAAACCCAATTTTGTCTCCAATTGTGGCTGTTGGCCCCATGAGAGGCAAACTGGTTACTGACATTGACCTATCTATTTAGGGCTTTTTTGTTGTTGTTTTCCATCTAGTAAGTGACAAAGTGGTTCTTTAAAGGTGGAGCTAAAGTCCCAGTTTTTGGTGTTAACTGAAGATCCTACTTTGGATTGTGGATATTAATCTTGCAGTTGAATTTTTTTTGAGATCATAGCTCAGCTTGTAATTGCCATAAACTCTTGGGGCTGTGCCCGTAAATTGTTCCCTGAATTTGTACAAGCTATGCATGGACATGACTGTTTTTCTTTCAGTTTACACCACTTTACTTCAGAATGATTCCAACTCGGAAGTGAGGCGTGCAGTGCTGTCATGCATTGCTCCATCAGCAAGAACGCTGCCAACAATCATCGGCCGCACTGTGGATGTAAAGGAAGCTGTCAGGAAGCTGGCGTATGAGGTAAACTGGATCACTTCATTTCAAAGACTGCCTTAGGAAAAAGGCTTTACATCTTTGATTAAATGTCACAGGTTAAATACTAAGAATAGTGACATAATTTATTGTCACTTACCAGAATGCCGAGGGGCGGTGATTTAATACAATTTTCCAAGTTCAAATCCCTGAACTTGCCTGCAGAACTTGCTTGATAGGAAGCAACCGACTGTATACAGAACTTGAACTTCTACTGCCTGATCCTGAAGACCTGAGTTCTAAGTTAGGGTCAAAGCAATAATTAAGTTAAAAAAAAAAAACCAACAAACCAACAACAACAACAAAAACCACCACAACCCCCCCCGGCATATTTTTGGTATTCCAAACTGAGAGGCAGGAACTGTTACTTGTGTTTACATGTAAAGGTAAGGGCAGGATGGTATTCTACCATGTGTGTTTCTGCTGCAGCAAGATCTTAAACCAAAATGTTTGGGTTTTATTTCAGTTGAGTATCTGTGCTAGTGGAGTTTAAGAAAAGCACATTGCCATTTGATTGCAGATATGCATTGCTCTTTGAGCCTTTAAGAGAGACAATGGTTTTCACATCCAGGTGTTGCATTCTAACACAGCTTCCAAGCTACTGAGCTATTTGTCAACTTCATTCTTACTGTTTTACGTTTTCTTCCGTGCACAAGAACCTGCTTGTCAATGTATTGGTGCAATGCCTAATGGTCAAGGTGTTACAAGCTGTTGTTGATTTACAGATGGATAACACTAAGAGTTGAAAACCACAGACCGTGAAATCAAATTGTTTCCGTTTATGGAAATGTGGTTTTTATGTGTGTGGTGTTTTGTGGTTTTTTTAGGTTTTGGCAGAAAAAGTTCACATGAGAGCTCTGTCAATAGCACAGAGAGTAAAGTTGTTGCAACGAGGACTCAATGACAGATCTGGTAAGAGATCATACCTCGATACAAATGTTTAAGAGAGAATACTTTCTAATGTTTTGGGGGTGAACTATGGGGAAAGCTGTAATGGCAGAATAAGGAGCTCAAAAGGACTAAGGCACTAACAAATCCTGCTTGCCTCTTTACATTTCCAGTCCTCTTGGAGTGGACAAACCAGAAAAGGATTGGACTGTTCCAAAAAACTTGAAAACCAGTGAGCTCTGAAATAGCACCAAATGTTATTAAAATGGCAATTAAATTGTGATTGTAATTAAAAACAGAAGTAGAAAACTTAATTATTTTTGTGTATCTTTAAACATAATTTAGATATTTTTGTCGCTAGGGTAGCAAAGAATTGAAATGGCCAGTTGCTAAATGTCTGAAACAGAGCAAGTATGTTACAATGCTTCCCTAGAATATTTCCTTCCTCTGTAAGCATTCCTGGACTGTGGATGGGTTTGGGTTTGGGTTTGATCGAGCTGCTGTCTTTAGATATATGTAACTGTTGGGATTTTCTTTTGTTAAGGTAATGTCAAGGTCAACTCCAGTAATTTCTTTCCAAAAATCCTTCTAAAGAACAATTACTTGTGAAAGTATATTTAAAATTTGGTAGTTTTTTGACTCTTAAAATATTTAAATTCCTGTATTATTAGGTGCTGTTCAGGAGGTAGTGAAAAAGAAACTGCTTCAAGCCTGGTTACAATTTACTGAAGGGGATGTTTTGGAATTGCTTCATCGACTGGATGTGGAAAACTGCCCAGAAGTGGGTACCCCACTGCTAAATGCTGTGTTCTCATTATCTCCACTTCATGAACTTGTTCAGAACTGCAAAAATCTTGACAACAGGTATACAGCTAAACTTTCATTTCCAAAGGATGAATATTTTGTATAAAAATATTAAAGATGATCTACAAACAGGGAACAGAGCCCGGTACTCTGATGTGAGCTGTGATGTCTCCCTTGTCACTCACTAAAAAGTGATTTATAAAAAACATACTCTTTTTTTGGGGGGGGAAATATCATATGAAGTGTCTTGCATCCCAGTAGTAGCTTATGACAGATGTTTTGAAATCGGTAGATGCTACACGGACTGCACTTCAAAGCTGGAGATGTGAGCCTGCATCAGTAATAGTGAAGTAACTTTCTTACAGCCTCTGGAAATGTGCAAATATCTTAAGAGGTTCAAAGGGAAAGAATAGGTAGTTATGGACTTGTCAGTCTGACTTGGATTCTGCACCAAATGAGACTTCCATTCTGGAAGATTGGGATAACAGAATTTTTGGGGCAGCAGATCTGTTAGACCGATGACAGTTTGAAAAGTGAGTGAAATATTCAGCTTGTAATGATGTTTTTTGAGTTATGGAAAATAGTAGGCCTGTTCTTATGGGCTGTTTCTGATTCCAGCAAGAGTGGTGCAGTATCAGTATGAGGAATGCTTAGATTTTTGAAGACAGTGAATTCTGTTTCTTAAGTTTATTTTACATAAAGCCTTGTCAGACTGATGGGAAGCTACCAGATGATCAGTTTTTATCTACATGTTGCTGGGATCTTCTCCTTTCTGTTTTTTTCGTATGTGTGAGGGACCTGAAAGAAAACCAAAATTGTTGTTAATTTGCAAATAAAATAGCATTCAAGGAAGCGAAAAATACTTCTGAGAGTGATGTCTTTTCTGATTTGTGGTAGAATTACTGTGCAACTTAATGTTCTGTTTCTTAGAGGTTACATGCCGTGGTTAACATGGAAAGGACTACTATGGATAAAAGGGGTCCTGTGACTAGGAAATGGAGGGTGATCTTCCAGAGATGCTGAAAGCAGTTCTATTGCTTGTTGCACTTGACATGCTTGAGTCCTAGTCACCTATTTTGTGAGAAGGGCCTGTATTAAGAACAGACAAAACAGTTCTTAAACAGAATCTGAAAAATAATTTCATGTGGTTGTTGCATTTCTGCAAATTAATGGAGTTTAGCTCTCCAGATTTGCACAGTGATAACAATATTGTGAAGTGCCTGGGTGGTTGCTCTAGGAGGTCTGAATGACTGGAAAGAGTTTTTCTGCCAACTGATACAAACAGCCTTGGTTTAAAATACTGAGAAATGCTATGTGAGAGGCTCAGGAAGCTCCCATGTCCTCACTTATGAAGTCAATTTTGACAGTCTTCAAGTACTTTTCTAGGATATACATTTAGTAGGCTTTTATGCTCATTTTAGGAAATTACACCTATCTGTGCATTTGTTGCCTTTGACTCTGTTTTACTTAACAATTGCTGTTTTATTTATTGTTGTTTAGGAAGTTAATTCCATTGGAAGATTTAACAGTTGAGAATGTGTTCCATTGGAAATGCCTTTGTCAGTATCTAAAATCAAAGGATGAAGACTTACTGGAACAGGTGTTGCCAGAACCACTTATATATGCAGATTATTTATTAAGGTACACTGCATTTGAAAACTAAACATCACTGATACTGATTAGTCTATTTTTTTTTAAAGTACAGAATATTTCTTTTATTCAACTATTCAGATTTCCTCCAAAGCCAAAGTTGTGCTTGAACAATATTGTGGATTTTATTGTTTTTCTTGGTGGGATTTTGTTTTTGTTTGGTGGATGGTTTTGTTGTTTGTTTGGTTTTGTTTGGGTTATGGTTTTGTTTGTGAGTTTATCTGTTCTATTTGGATTCAGTTACCTTCAAAACATGCCAGTTCTTACTGAAGAACAAAAAGAAGACTTCAATTGTTTTGAAGACCTGATGACAAAAGAATTTATTGGCCAGCAACTGATTCTTATCATAGATTGCATGGATACCACAGAAGAGGGAGGAAGGTAAACTTCAGTATAAAAGCTGTGTTATTAAGCTTACAGCAGTCATAGCCTGTGTACAGACAGAGAGTCTCTGCTGGGAGAATAAGCCTGGTCAAACAGACAAAATACAAAATAAAGCTGGCTGGAAAAGGCAGAGTGTCTCTAATGGAAATGTGTGCCTACTACTGTCTGCTGGCTTGTATGGAAAAGGGAGATTGTTGCAGATACAACATTTGTTGTGGAGAACAAAAATCAGCTGTTTTCATAATGTATTATTGAGATTAGGAAGTCACAAGGCTGTTCCTTTGGAACATAATATAAAAAGTGAAATGGAGGTGAATGGATTACTTTTCAGCACTTGTACTAAGTACTCTGTGTGCTTATGTTTTCAAGCCCATTCTGCTAAGGCCTAAGAGCTGAATTGGACTGTGTTAAATGAGTCATTCCTATCATTTGGGCAGCCTTTTGATTTGATGTAGTACGAGTAAATTTGGAAGTGCATGCCATCACAGGCATTTTATGAAAAATTGCAGTTCTCATGGTACCAACCCAGCAATAATTTCAGTCTCTGTGGAATGCATTGTGTGTGCCAGACTGGGGGGATAGTTTAACTCAAAAGGGTTTTTCACTTTCCATCCAGGCAATTTCTGGGAAGGCATTCTGTAGTATTGATACTCTGACTGTTTTCTGCTGGTAGGAACTTTCACTGGACAGCAGTGACACCTGATTAAAAAGTCCAGCATTTTCTAACCAAGAGAAATCATCAACCATTGCTAAGTTAAAAAAACAATGTGTTCAGCAGTTAATGTAGCTATAATTTCCCTTGTAATATATTGTGAACTCTTCATCACACTCACTCAAATTGGGTAAAATATTACCTCTGATGTTTTCCATTTTCCTGAGTAAGCAAACAGATTGTTACTTAACTCTTATTTCTTCTTTGGAATACAGACAGCATCTGGTGGATACTTTACAAAAGGCTCTCATTCTACCTGCAACTTCAACAGCCCTGATATCTCTGCTTGTGGAGAGATTACTCAGGATCATTACAGGTGATGACAGAAGGATTCAAATTGTAAGTAATTCTATAAGCTCTTTTTTTTTTAGGTTCAACCTTCATATATCAAACATCTTTTATGAAGCCTTGTATCAGAGGAGTTAAAATGTAATTACTTAGGAAGAGTATTTATGTCCATGCCTTGTCCTCCCCCCACATCCCCACCCCTTTGTCTGTTTGTTTGGGGACTTTTTATTTAAGCATCAGTCTTTAAATTCAACTCCTAGAAACAGACCCTTAGTCTGGTTCAAATCTGTCAAATGAATGCTGGCTGTAAGGACAGAGACCACTTCTGTAAAACTGCAGTCCAGTGGGTAAAGCCCAAGATAAAGGTTTGTTACGTGATTGTGATGGAGGAGCTATGGTGATCTTGGTCTTGTAGTACAACAGTCATGGTAAATGTGTGCATTTCTAGTCTAGTAAATGCACTGATTGAGTACATTCCCTTGATTTGGTACAGCTTGAGGGGAAGTTGAACAGGGATGGTCTGATGCAGGACTAATCAAACTAAGAACATCCCATATAATTGAGGCTTTAGTTTTCCTCATGTTTCATCTCAGTTTTTATTAACACAGTGGGTCTGACTTTAAAGAAAACCCCTAACCAACTGAAAAACCTCTCTGCCTAGTTCTGCTTCTAGTTCTGTGCATTAAATTAAGCTTAAATTCAATTGCTTACATGGCTTCTGATACTACCCATGGTGGCCTATAGAACTTTAAATGATAATATTCTTGTATTTTGAAGTCAAAAGGGATGTAAAACCTTACTCTCTTTATCAGTAACTTTCAAAAGTGTGTGTTCAGATCTGAAGGAGGTGGGGCCTTGTGCACTGTTGGCATAGAATCTGTGTCACTTACTCATGGCTATACAGCCTGCTGTTTTCCTGCTCACCCAGCTGAATGGTAGGGAACACCAGGCTTCCATGGACAGGCCACGTATTGTCCAAGTCAGGATCTCTTTGCAGTGAATTCGTCGTTAAGGGAAGCTGCAGAGATGTTCAATACTTTTTTCAGAAAGATGGTGTTTTAAACTGTAAGAGTTAAATGCTTAGGATCTGACATCTGAGCTGACATTAATGGCACTAGCATACTGTCTGTCACAACAGACTGCAGAAATTATCTCAGAAGTTCATGAGCCAGTGCTGACAGTCGCGCAGCCTGTTGATGCCGCTGAAGCAAGGAAGCAGGAGATTAAGGTAAGCATCTTTAACAAGAACAAATATTTTTAAAGCATATCTGTCTAGTGAGGGTTTTATATAGTAGTGTATTATTGGCTAGCTTCAGCAGTGAAGGTTAAGGCACTGTATTGCTTTTCATTTTGTATTTCAGTTGGCTGAAATAAAAGTGAAACTTTTTGAAGCAAAAGCAGCTTTGGAAGAATGCGTTGCTTTGCAGGATTTCAATAAAGCATCAGTATTGAAAGAGGAAATAACTGAGTTGGAACGCAGGAAAAATGATCTGATCAAAGAAGCAGAACAACCTGAAATCAAAGAAATCCATGTGGAGAAGGTCTCTTCCCCTTCCTGTATTCCCCAGTGCTGGTTCTGTTGTGATGTTTATTCATAGTTTTGAAGAAAGTGCAGTTTGACCTTGTATCATCTAAATGTTTAAAACTGAAAATGAACATCTATGGTATTAGTATTCTCCTTCTGGACATTTAGAAGCTGATGCCCTTCCCTGCCAAAAAATGTCATAATGTGTTTTGTTGTTTTCTTTTCTTTCCCCTGGCCCACTCCAAGAACGATCCTGAAACACTGTTGAAGTGTCTGACAATATGTTATGAGCTTCTGAAGATCATGTCTCTTTCCAAAGGAATTGATCCAACCATTAAAGAAATGGTTGACTCTCTGGTATGTAGGAATAAATACTGTTCATATAATACAAATGGATACATCATAGCTGGCCTATAGGTGCTGGCAGGACTGCTTGTGATGATTTCACAATCACTTCATTCTATCTGTAGTGCTGTGTATGGTTCTTTTAAGCCTTCTCAGAACATAGTGTCTTGGAGGTGCAGTCAAGATAGGCTGTTCTGAGTTCTTGTGCCAGAGAGATACTAATCTAAAGCAGGAATAGAGTCAGTATCTGACTGATGTATGACAGTGTTGGACATTGCTGAGTTATACTGTGCCAAGTGTGCTGCTTAGGTATCTGCTTACTGCCCTTGATGGTACTTGAATTACTTGGATTTTCTATCAGCCAAAGCAGTGGAACCACACCTGATTTATTCCAGATGCACACAAGTATTCTCAGAAACCCTAGGTACTGTTGATGTGTTCCCCAGAAGTCTCTTATTTTTCATTAAGGTTTTCTTCAATTTCACATTTGTGGTTTATTCCAAGTTTCTTTCTCCAAGATCCTGCTCTTGTATTGTTCCTGCTGGATTTTCACACGTTACATGATTTGGGGTATTTTACTTGATGTTTAGACTCGAACTCTTCAGTAAATGCGAAACTACAAGCAGGTACTGTTGTAGCAGTCATCCTGTGGGCAGTCTGGCTTTTCTTGCCTATGGATTCATCCCACCATCTTGTCAAAACTGTTCCAAGGGCCTGGGTTTTGTTTGTCCACAAGAAAGACAGAACCTTTTACCAAGGAATGTGCAGGCATTTGTAGTGTGGCACTTCTTAAAACTGCACAAGTGATCAACTGAGTTTTGTTTGAAACCAAACAGTTCTTGAAAGGAAGCACAAAGCAAAAGACATGCTTTTTTCTTGTCTGCTGTTATTTTACTGCTGATTTCAAACAGCATACTCAGTCTGCTTCTCCTTTTATCTAGACAAGCACAACATAATAGTTACCACTCTCCAGGCCTGTACCCAAGTGTGTTATTTTTTCATTTCAGGATAAGCACTGCTTTTAGTAGTCAGTTTTTTCTGTTAAATTTATGTATTTCAATTACAAAGTCTAATATTGCTGCTTCCAGATACTTCCTGCCATAACCAGTGTCCACCCAGCTGTGAGAAATATGGCAGTTCTGTGTCTGGGTTGCTGTGCCCTTCAGAACAAAGAATTTGCCCGGAAACAGCTCGGGCTGCTGTTACAGGTGAGATGTCTGATGGGAAATGGAGCCACGGTCTCTGTGACTGAGACAGTGAAACTGCTCATGTATTTAGAAGCTGCTGTTCTTGGTAACTGCATGTAGAATATTGAGAGTTACATATAGTATTTGAGAACCAGTGGTTCCAGATTTCGGAAAGAGCTGAATATGGGGAGTGTGGTTTCAAGTGTTTTTTTCTGGTGTCTAGTATTATCCAAGCATATATGGTACCTGGGCAGCAGCATGCCTTTCCTCTGTAAGGTCTCATATGCAACTCTGATGTTACTCGCTTGCTCCCTCTTGTCTCTTTACATACTATTTGTTTTAATTCAGCTGCACAAATGTCAGAGCAGGGTTTATCTTGTGTATTTTTTCTGTAGTGTCTAACACTGGAGCTACTATAGGCAAATAGACTTTCTGTTTGTCCAGTGCCTCTTTAGAAGTTAAACAACAAAATTGCATCTCATCTGCATGCTCACTCCATGAGTGAAATGTAATTGATTTTATGTAATGAAAATTGCATAGATGACTTGAGAAATTATTTGTCAGACTGTGTTACAAGTTCAGGTTTTAAACTTGTATCCCATCCCCCTAAAGTCTGAAATTTGTCCCAGGTATTATGAAAAGTTTCCCAAATTTAACAATCTTACTAAAGCAAAAAAATCTTCCCTTAGTGTTAACACTTGTGGTCTACTGTAATGTGATGTATGTGTTTTTCTTATTAAACCTAGGTTTTACAGGTAGATAACATGCAGGTAAAGCTCAGTGCTCTAAAGGCAATCTTTGATCAACTACTACTGTTTGGGATTGAGCCATTTAAAACCAGAAGAGGCAGTTACTCTGAAAGTGAAGATATACTTCTTGGAACTGAAAATTCTAAGGAAGAAAGTGAAAAAAAAGAGGAAGAAGAAAACACTGCTACAGTAAACAGCCTCCTGCAGCTTCTTTCTACTTTCTTAGACAGTGAAGTAAGAAATACTATAGAATTTGCCTTAAAAATTACTTGTGCAGAAGGCATCCTATTAGGCTGCATGTGAATGTTCCATGAGGTGCAATTGAAATGAATGGTCTACTGTTAAAATAGTTGTCCTAGAAAATCACCACAGCATCCTGAGCTTTGAATTTTTGACCACAACAACCCCATGCAGAGCTACAGGCTGGGGTCAGAGTGGCTGGAGAGCAGTCAGGCTGAGAGGGACCTGGGGGTGCTGGTTGACGGTAGACTGAACATGAGCCTGCAGTGTGCCCAGGCAGCTAAGAGGGCCAATGGCATCCTGGCCTGTATCAGGAACAGTGTGGCCAGCAGGAGCAGGGAGGTCATTCTGCCCCTGTACACTGCACTGGTTAGGCCGCACCTCGAGTACTGTGTCCAGTTCTGGGCCCCTCAGTTGAGGAAGGAGGTTGACTTGCTGGAACGAGTCCAGAGAAGAGCAACAAAGTTGGTGAGGGGTTTGGAACACAGCCCTGTGAGGAGAGGCTGAGGGAGCTGGGGTTGCTTAGCCTGGAGAAGAGGAGACTGAGGGGTGACCTTATTACTCTCTACAACTACCTGAAGGGAGGTTGTAGACAGGTGGATGTTGGTCTCTTCTCCCAGGCAGCCAGTACCAGAACAAGAGGACACAGTCTCAGGCTGCACCAGGGGAGGTTCAGGCTGGATGTTAGAAAAAAGTTCTATACAGAGAGAGTGATTGCACATTGGAATGGGCTGCCTGGGGAGGTGGTGGAGTCACCGTCACTGGAGGTTTTCAGGAGGAGACTTGATGGGGTGCTTGGTGCCGTGGGTTAGTTGTTTGGGTGGTGTTGGATTGGCTGATGGGTTGGACGCGGTGATCTTGAAGGTCTCTTCCAACCTGGTTTATTCTATGTATGTAAAAACTTGGATCTAGGAGAATTCTGCGCAGGTGCAAGTATGTCAGTGTAGAGTTGATTGGCAAAACAGCATGGAGGCTACTGTTAAAAAATGCTAGCCAAAACTCCTCTTTGGTGTGTTGTGACTGATGGATTTTTTTCTTCAGTTTTCAGAACTCAGGACAGTAGCTGCAGAAGGCATAGCCAAACTGATGTTCTCTGGGAGGCTGGTTAGTGCCAAGCTGCTTTCTCGTCTGGTGTTGTTGTGGTACAGTCCCATGACTGAAGAGGATGCTCGGCTTAGAAACTGCCTAGGAGTGTTCTTCCCTTTATTTGCTTATGCAACTAGGTATGGCTGTTGAAAACTATCATGTGAAAATAGACATTGGTGTAGCAGCTTCAGGAACCTCGTTTGATCTTGCACAAGTAGAAATGGCAATGCACATCAGACCTAAATGTCCAGTTCAACCTTCTGTCTATTGCTTTTGAGCATGCATATCTCAACCTATGACTCTTCAGAGGACTTTTCATAAATTCCCTTTTATCCCTATGGCCTTCCTCATTTTCCCCCCCTTTCCTATGCCTATAATTGCAGCTGCTCCTCAAAATATTGAAGAAAAGATTAATTAAAAAATATGTGCTTTACTTATTTATGCTGTTGAGTACTACAGGTAGACTTTGAAGTGGCTAAAAAGTAGCTAGCAGGAATGCTTCAAAGGAAAATACTGGGTGCCCAGCAGATATCAAAGCAGCAGGCTAGCTGGTTGTGGTTTTGTTTTGGTTCTATTTTGTTAACCAAAGAGTACTCCAGTCTGAATTCACAGCAAGTTCAAACATCTCCTGTTTGTTTTCATAGTGCACAAAGGAGGTCAAGAGCTTATGTAAGGGGGTAGACTCAAAAAAATCTTGAACTTTTCAGTTGCTGCTGGTTTTAGCCAGTCTGAAGCAGCTGACTTTTTATCTGCTTCTTAAATACAGTTATAAATGATTTTCTGAGAAAAGAAAACACAAGTATTTCTCAAAAATCTTGCTAATCACTGCCTTTTCTGCCACGCTTCCTTCCTTTCTTACACAATGAACAGTACCCCCGAAGGAAGATGCCACCAGGAAGGAGGAGTGAGCAGCAGACAGATAAATCTAAACAAGAGACTTAGAGAAATGAATTTTCTGAATATTGCTGTACAGATCAGTTAGGTTTTCAGTATTAAGGATGAACTTTCAAATTGTTACTTAAAAATTGCTTGCAATGTCATGTGCTAATACTTAAAAAGTTGGTTCAGTGAAGCAGTTTCATATCTTGATCCTGCTGGCTGTCTCTGCCGGGGCTGGCCGCTTGCACTTGGCTGAGACTGGTACACTCTGACAGGTCTGTGAACTTCCATCACTGAGGAGCAAACTGAATCGAGGCAGTAAGGTCTAATTTTGTCTCCTTGTGCTACCAATGTTTGACTCAATTGAAACAGGTCTAACCAGGAATGCTTTGAAGAAGCTTATCTTCCAACTCTGCAAACACTGTTAAATGCTCCTGCAACTTCACCTTTGGCTGAGATAGATATCAGTAATGTTTCTGAACTGCTAGTGGACCTGACCAGACCAAGTGGACTGAAACCTCAGGCTGAAAAGTCGCAGGACTATCAGGTACAGTGTGTTAAACTGGGGAAAATTGTGTCTGGAGATTAAGGACCGTTCCTCTTCACACAGTACTGGCACTCTGGGCCCCTCTGAGACCCATTCCTAGTCTCAGAAGCTGGATTAAATGAAATCTTTTATCTTGACCTCCCTGTCTCTGCAATTTCCCCCGCCTCACAATTGAAAAGTGCTAGTAGGAACTTGCACCGTGGCCAATGGCCTGCTTTGGGCGTTTCAGAGATCAGTTTGTGTATGTACACAAAATTCTGCATGTTAGGAACATGTACAGCTAGTCATTAGCTGCTCAAATCGGCCCTTTGTTAAACAGTTTGCTGTGGACCCTCTGGTGCCTGCTTTCTTGTCTTTGCAGGAGTTGACAGTGCATGACAGTTTAGCAATGAAAATCTGCAATGCAATCTTGACGGACCCAACCGCGCCAGACGTTCGTATCTACGCGAAAGCTTTAAACTCCCTGGAGCTCAGCAGCTCTTCCACAGAGAGTCTGCTGGTTCTGCTCAATGAGATACTAGAGGTACTACATAAACAACGTGGTTCTTTTGGGGCCTCAGTTCCTGGAGCTGCAGAGGGCTTCTCCTTTCAGCTTGATTTACCTTCACATCACACATTGTATCCTTTGTGCAGTACATTTAACTGATGCTATTAGGGCATAAATTTAATCTGTTCAAGAAAAAAATGTAAAATTGAGTAGCATTTAACATGAAATATCTCTTCTCCAGAAAGTGAAGGATAAACTCTGTCAAAGAGCTATTGAGAAGATGAAGATGAACTTGACCAAAGGTCCTAATGTGGGCAAAGAGCACTCTGAGAGGACTGAGGAGCCAGGCCTCTCTGGAAGAACGCAGGAACCTAACATCACGTTATCTGAAAACGCTCTTCAGAACGAAGGAGGTAATTCAGGAGAGGTGTTGGTCTATCTTCTCTTCTGAGTCTCCATATTATTCTAGTATAACTTGTGCTCCATCTTCAAGCTGCAAAGCAGAGCTTAAAACTCTCTGTTAACAAAGACAGGATTAAAATGGACTTTCTCAGCTCTCTGGCACGCTCATGTCTGCTGAATACTAGTGCCAACTTATCTTTAGACTGTGACTCCATAACCTGGAGCAGGAAACAAGTACTTTGCCATGCCTGTGCTCGTGCAGAGTGTATTATAGTAGTATATAGCTGATCTCTTCAGTGTTGACACCAATGTCTCCTTGCTGTGAGCTCATATTTTGGAGACAGATTTGGTTTTATTGCTATTTAAGAGCTTGAAATAGAAGTAGCTGGAAGACTTTCCACCACCTGCACAGCTCATGCAGCTGCATGTGCCTTGCATGGGTGGCACAGAAAGCCTGCCCAATTGGGTAAAACATTTGTAGGTTCACTTACAGCAGTAAAGCAAAGATATTGATCTGCAACTGTTTTGAGCAGTTCATATTTTCTTTTAACCTATCTTTGAATTATTTGTTCATATTTTCTAGTGTATTATTTTAAGGCTTTAAACCAAACTGGACTGCAGCCCCACCTGCTTGACTTGCAGCACAATGGAAGGGGCTAAACCATTGGCAGAGAGAGCTTACATGTGATCAGCCTGTGTTGAGGCAGGGTTATAGCTGCGTGACATTTTAAGCTTTCATTTGGCCTTATCTAATTTCGAGTTTAAGGAAAAAGTGATGTTAAAATTGTGTGGCTTCCTTACACAGCAGCCAAAATTTAAAAAGCTGGTACTGAAGCAGCTGATTATCTATGAGTTTTGCATGTGCTATTTTCTTTAACAGACAACAGTGAAAATGCTCCTCGTACTCCAGTAAATGAAGCTAAGAGTAAAGCAACTGCAGTATCAAAATCCACCAGAAATAAAACTGGCAAAGGTATTCACTAGCTTTTTTTCTGGCTACAATACCAGTTGTTTCTAATAAGATAACTTCATACTAACTCTTTGTGAGCTTATGGGTACAAAACCCACTCGGTCTTCAAACTCAGTTGTGGTTTTACAGATGTTATTTGTTAAGAGATACAAATAGTCTGTTCTGTGGCAGGTTTTGGCCGCTCCAAGCACAGCTTTAAAAAGCAAAACCTGCTACAGGATTTCAAGATAATTTGGCTGCAGTCATTCCCAGTAACCTAAAATGTTCCTGGGAGAGCCTGGACATCGTGGGCTTTTGGTTGTTGGGGTTTGTTTTGTCATCACATTCTCTGTGTGGTTGCCCTGAAGAAAGATACAGAACTAGTTTAAGAAAAGATGATGATGTCATGATATGGAAGAGACTTTTGCTTGTGCTTAGGACCACGGAGAGGAACAGAAGCCAAGTCTGTGAGCAGAAGGAAAACTGGCACCTCTGCAAAATGCAGTGGGGATAGGTAAGCCCCTCTCCACCACTGAGCCCTGCAGACCTGTTCTAGCAAGGGAATCTAATGCAAATGGTTTTCTTTCCCCAAACCTGCATCTTTATCCTTGATCCCTAATGGGCAGATAGAAGAAAAGATTGAGCTGGCAGAACTCGGTTCCAGTGTTTATTGCCGTTGCTGAGAGCCTGTCGTTCTTCTTTGTTTTTTCACATATCATTCTGTGTGCAGAATTGACAGGTTCTAGCCAACAAAACTCAAGATTTTTGGCTTACGTTGTTATTCCTCTTCCAGTCACTTTTCCACCTTTTTAAGTAACTCTTCTGTAGAGGAATCCTTTTATTTTTTTAAATTAAAATTCTTTTCCCCCTCAGTTTTGTTATTTTTCAACTTGAGCTTCTAGAAATGAAGTGAATGTACACCAAGCATTCCTTTCTTGATGGGCCTGTGGGATGTGAACATGAAACCAGTGTGACATTTTCAGCTCTGATCACTTTCTGAAGCAAGTCACCCACAGGCTGCAGGGTGGCTGTTTGCCTTTGCTGTGTGTCTACTTCCATCCCCCCTCATCTTCCTGGAGTTTTGCTTGTCCTGCTACTGCCAGCACTTGGTTATCCTTACTGACACTGCTCTGTCACTTGGAAAGTGCTAATATGTTCTCCAAAAAAAGTTTATACTTTGGAAGGAGTACTTTGCTCTCAAAGCCCACATTTCAAGTTTGTCAATATCAAAAGTGGGTTTGCTTAGTCCTCTTGGCCTGACTTTCATTTTACATTGCAGCGCTGATGAAATGCCAGCGTCGGTGCCAGCGGCAAGCTCCAGGCCTTCACGGCGAGCAAAAACAATAGCACTGGAGAAGACAAGGCTGAATCTTTCCAAACTTCTGAACAGCGAAGCCGATGAATGAAGACAACAGTGTCCTTTGCTAATAATGCTGGTAGCCAATGAGGGACTTGAAAGACTCGAGATGTGTTTTGTTCTTAGCCATATTTAACTCTTTTTCTCTTCTGGTCATTTCTCATACTAGCTTTTTCTGGGACCTTTATAATGCTTTAAGATGAGAGGCTTCTAATGATTTCCTCAGTAGGAAGTCCTTCCCGCATGAAATAAAGAAATTAAAACCTGAACAAAACTTGGGTTACTCTTTTTTTTTGGGAGGGGAAATGGGGGTAGGTAGTTCATAAGAATGATTTTCTCTGCAAAGATGGCTGGTGGTGCTAGGTACTAAATTGTTAAGTCCATCAGGCATTGTTATGTCCATCAGGCATTAACTAAGTTTTGATAATTTAGCTTTCAGAGAGAACCTTTGGCCTCAAGTGGCTGCTTGTGATGGCAGCAGGTTTGAATGTACCTCCCTTCCCTGCACCTGTGTTCCTCACTTACTAGCCTCTGCATCTGCTGACCAGGTTTTATTCTTCATGTTAACACAAAATCCTGCAGCTCTATCAACTTTATTTAAAAGAATCTCAAAAGGATGAGTTCCTGATTTTTCCAGACCTGGGCCAGGAAGTCAGCTATGGCTCTTGACCTTAGAGTGTATAAAATCAGTAATGTGCTTTCAGAAAACCGTAAAAGTATTTGTGGTACAAAGTAAGATCCAGTAAGGAAAGCAATACTTGAGTGCCAAAGGGGCAAGAAAGAAATGCTTTACAACAAAGTGGGGTACAATTGTCATTTCTTTGGAGTTCTCAAGTTCACAAACCCTTTTCTAATGACATTTGTGGAAGTATGAGCTCTAAAGAGAGATGATTCAAGTGTACATACATAGTGTCTGGTGGCTGAGCAGATCTGCTCTGGAAGTGCTCTGTCAATCATGTCTGCCTGTGTTACAGGATAGGTAATTTCCAAGGCAGCTGGAAAAGACTGGTGTGCATTGCTTGACTCGGGCGTCTCAACTGTTGGCACTGAGTGTAGCTTTCTATGGACCTGGCATCTCCAATAGGCAAACACAGTGTACATCATCTTCTCTCTTGGAAATGGTGTGGGGACCCAAGTGAGAAGGAGCATTCCCAAAGTACAATGCCTCAACTATTAGGCTCTTGCCAAGCTTGTGTATCGAAAGCAGAGAGGGTTGTGTTGCTTTCCCAGCCTTCCAGCTGGTGTGGAAACTTGTCAAACCACAGAAGGCCAGGGCACGCTTTTCTGCTGACATTTTGCTGCTTGGCAGCTTACGTACTGTGAGCAATGCTTTTCATTCATCTTTTCAAACACAACTCTGAAGTCCTGAGCTCCCTCTTTTGACAATTCTTTTCTTCAAATCCCCCACTTTTGTTCTAGTGTGAATTTGTGTATGTGCAGCCACTTCAGAGAGACAGCATCTGTCCTTGAATGCTGTTTGAACATAGTTCAAAAGGCTCAAGCATGTATTTTGGTTTTTCTCCGTTGATTGTCAGCCTTTTACTTGGGAGAAGAGACCAGCACCAGCCTCACTACAACCTCCTTTTCACATAGTTGTAGAGAGCAATAAGCTCTCCCTTTAACCTTTTCTTCTCCAGACTAAACAACCCCAGCTCCCTCAGCTGCTCCTCACCAGCCTTGCTGCTCTTCTCTGGACATGCTCCAGGACCTTGATGTCTTTTCCACACTGTGGCACATAGGACTGACCGCAGCACTCACGCTGTTGCTCACCAGGGCTGAGTCAAGGGCACAATCACTTCTCTAGTCCTGCTGGACACTGGTTTTGATACGGGCCAGGATGTGGTTGGTGTGTGATGGGAAGACAAAAACCAATGGGCCCCAGTCCAAACTGACAAGAGCATAAGGAGAAAAAAAACAGTGGACCAGTTTGAGATCAGGTGGAACAGGTTGCTTGGAGCCTTTTTGCCTTTCTTGCCCCATAGTACCCAATTGCATTAAATGGTTGAGATATGTAAAGACCCTCTAGACAGCGTGACGTGATGAGAGATGTTCTGCACTGTCTGACACTTCAGTGACTTGGTATCCTTGAGGGATCTTGTGAGACCAGAATTCACAACCACCTTTTAATTTCAGTTCCTGGATTGCACCTGCAAACCAACAAACTTCTGCAGAGAGGAATCACACCTTCACCTTGTTAGGTAAGACAACTTTCAGTGAATCCTAAACCCTTTTGTTTTACACAATACATTGTCTTCCAAGGAAATGTCCTTCTGGAAGGACTTCTTGGCAAGAAAAGGACAGGTAAGTTATTAACAAGCAGAATGATGGAAACTCCTCTCCAGCTGTTGAATGTATGACTCCAGAAAAGAGAAACAGATCATATGGTTTTATTCTAACACTTCAGTTATAGCTCTATTCATAATAAACTTTTGCTGAATGAAGTACAGGAACCTTGCTAAAGCTGATCAAAGCATGGAATGTCTACAATGTCCTCAGCTACAACCATTTACTACTTCTTTGAGTAGAGTTTTAGAATGTGATGCTTACATTGAATTTCCAAAGTACACAAAAACAAAAGAAAGAGGGAGAGCATTTACATCCATTTTAATTGGTGGCAGGCATAGTCATAAAACAAAAGGAGAAGAAAGACCATTTAGCAGAAACCTCAAAAAGTGCAGATGCAGGGTTGCTGAATGACAATCTTCCAAGAGCTTCTCCTGCAGGCTTGGCCTTTCTTTAGACATTTATGGTCATTAAACATCGTCACACTGCAGTTCTCGAGAGAAATGAACTCACAGCGCAGAAACAAACCGCTGCTTCGATACATTTCGATCCGCTTGGGAAGGAGATCTCAGATAACTTTGACCTTTTCTTTTTCCACTGCTTTGCTTCGAGGTAGTTGGTCTCCACCTGTCACAGAGTCGTTTGAATCGTTCTCACCATAAATCTTTACAGGGTGACCTATGCCACAAGGTACAGAATATATTAACTTTTCGTGCACAAAAATAAAACTGGGAAATAATAATTAAAGAAGATAGAAAAATCACAATACTGGGAAAGGGGAACAGCTGACTCCCATGGAAATGTACTGCCAGAATTTCATGATGGTCAGATGGGAAACTTTGATATTTAAAAAAGAAAAAGTACATCAAAATGAGTAATACTAGGAGTAATATAAAGCCAAATCACACGAGATAGTGTCAAGATCCATGTAATAAATGCTTGTAGTATTCAGCAGAAAAAAAAATACCAAGAACAATGTACAAAATAATAGTGCAAGAACAGCTGCAATCTATTTGTTCTCATCGGGTTTGAGATTTTGGTTAAAAACTTTACAGCTGGCGAGAGATGCTGCTGAAAAACTCAGATTCCACTCAGTGGGCTGATTAAGGCACATCTTTATGGGCTTCAAATGTTCATTTTCTGTGTTCATGTCTATTGAATTCTGCGGCTCCGAGACTTTCACTTGTAGCGTGCTGTGAGGAAAGAAGCAGGGGTGGGAGAGGGAAAGAAACGAGAAGAAGTTTAGTACACTTGCTCTCGCCCCGCCGGCAAGCAAACGGACACGAGGCGAGATGAGGTGGTGGCAGACTGCACACACTGGTGGCTGGGGTTGTGGCTTTACTGCTCTACGTTCCAGAAACACCATGACAGAACTCAACTGTGCTGCACTCACTCTCTGTGGTGTGAAAATGGAGCAGGCCTGCCTGTGCTGAGGTAGCTGAGGTGCTGCTAAGTCCTGGAGACTGTCCTGGGCCAGGCTCCTGCCAGAGCTGCACAGGAATGGGTGAGGTCTGCAGGCTCACGACTGTGAAACCAGAGAGCAGCAGCAGGGCAAGATTGTGGGGTGGTGGTTTTTTCCCTTCTGACATTATTTACTGCAGCCATGAAAGGATGCATGCATACACAGCTTCTAGCTTGCTTCAAATGCAGGAAAAGAAGTAATACAAGGCAAAGGAACTCAGCCCTTGGTGGGGATCACTAAGCAGACCAGGACGGCTAGGCTATCAAAAAGATGTTTAAGGAGCAACATCTCTTAATGGCTCTTACTTGCTGGTTTTCAGGACCATCACAGGCCTTAGGGGCAAAGGGATTGACTCTGCTGCAGTACTTGTTTGCCTGGATGAACAGCCTAGCTGCTGCCATTCAGCAATCCTAAAGCTCTAACCTGAACCATGCTAGCTTCTCTTACTAAAATACTATCCACTCACTTTGGTTGAACATTTTCTTACATCTGGCAAGAGAGCTGAGTACCAGCTGAAGTGACTAAGTCATTGGTTATTTTTCACTGGTCACCCAAGAGAGTTTTCTTTCTCTGACGTTTTGATGCAAGCTCTCTCCAAAGGCTGCGTGCCAGACATTTCTAATTTACTAACCCCAGCTTCTAAGCCTCCATAACTGGGGTGTTGCTCCCAGGCACAGCATTCCCCTGGGTCCTCATTCTTCTGCCTCCGCCTTTTCAGTATTTTTGTCCTGTGTTGCCTTGTACCCTCTTCCTTCACTCTTGTTTGCACGTGCTCTCGGTGCTCTGATCTTTCCCTTCCCCCAGGAAACAGTGCAGACACAGAAGACTGCATCCAGGTTGCTCTCCTGATTTTACAGCCTTGTCAGACTTGAACCTTTGCCCTCACTTGCAGTGCAGAAAGACAAAGCCTTTTCTTATGACCACGGGATTAAGTGTCGATGTGTGTGTTTTACATGGACAGAAGGTGGGAGGGCTGACTCCTACAGCCTTGCAGCTTTCCTAATTCCTGTTGGTTATGTGATTTACAGCTGTGGCCAGGTAACAAAACTTAAACCACTTAGCTGAAATGTTGGTTTGTTTTGAGGTTGTTGTTTGGTTTGGGTTTCTTTTTGTTTTGGCTTGAGGTTTGGGTCTTTTGTTGTTTGTTTGTTTTTCACGGGTGCTTGTTGCTATCTGACAGGAACATAAGTGCCCTGGGAATCAAGAAATTGCACCTGCAAAGAGTTTCACAGATTCTGCTGTCTTTAAGCAGTAGATACATTAACCTTCCTTAGTGCTGGGCAGGTGTCGGCCAGCAAAAGCTGAGGGTTCAGCTTCTCAAATGGTTTGGCATGTCCTGTGTATAAGCCAGGAACTGTACTGACTGGGAATGGCCCAGACAGCACTGCCAGCAGTAACAGAGTGCATACCAGGGTTTGATGCAACTGTGACCATAATTCCTTCCCATTTGCTTGGTCAGCAAACGGACCTGCAGGGCTGTAGTGCTGCCGAGCAGCACTTGCTGAGTACTTCTCTCTGAAGGACTGTCCTCCTCTTCTAGTTTTTGTACAGGTTTCTGCAGAAGGCAGGACTGAGTTTGCAAAACTTGAACTGAAGTGTATGCTGGTAATTGTCATGCAGTAATTTACCTCTTACTGAAGAGCTCAAGGAAACTCAAGAGTTTGACATTTTAAGAGTACATAAAGGAACAGGAAAATATTCAGAGAGTGTTTTGTTTGGTGGTTGGTTTTGGTTTTTTTCAGTTGCCTAGTCTGGGTAACATCACAAAAAGCTCAGGTACTTGAGGCAATTTTACCTTGATAAAGCTGATGTGCAAAATAGTCTGGCTAGAGATCTGCATTTAATGTATTCATTAACCAAGAACCCAGCCTTGCATCTCACTTTTTTTTACCCTGTAGTGATTTGCTTTCCAGCTGTGCTTCCACTGGTGCATTTAAGCAGAGAAGGTAATTCATGCATAAACTTAAATAGAAACAGTTGGATTTCTCCAGCCGGAGCCATGAATAGATTCTACTTAAATCTGAGTCTGCTCTGCTTACAGAAGGTGCAAAAGAAACAGCAACCCTCCTGCCTGGAAGAACTGCAGGTTAGAGCCTGATGCTGCCAGGAGCTGTGAAGTGGTTTTGCAGAGCTTGGAATGAGGCTGTAGACCATCTCTACTCTTTACCCTCCTGGTGTTTGCCCCTGCCACTGCTTGCATCAGTAGGAGGATGGAGGTGCCTTTAATTTCTCAGAAAACAGACATTTATGGATCTTATCTTAGCGTCTCTAACCAGGTTAGAATTTCCAATTCTGAAGCCATCTGCCTACTGTTCCAGCAATTACAACATTCTGGTTTTATTCACTTGGGAATTTTATTCACTCAGCTAATCAGCTTTTTTGGGCATGTGACTTGTGGGAGTCAGCTTCAGGTGCTTCTGTAACGTGAAAGACAAATTCCAGCCATGGCATGTTGAATTGTTCTGCCTTCGCTAATGAAGCTGAAGACAGGCCAGCAGCGCTAAAAGCCCAGGGGAAAGGAAGAAAATTGCCTTTGTTTCAGAAAATTCTCTTCAGGATCACCTAGTGATAGCTCCTGACAATTCAGATCCTCTTTTGCTTCTTTAATTACACTAGCCTTTATTTACCCAAACCATTATCATAACAGAAATACTGATTTTGAACAGGAGGGTGTGAGAGCAATCCTGCATGCGTCGATGGGCTGCCAAGCACAAAAAGAAAAGAATGGCCTCCCATCCTCTCAATTTCCGTGCAGTTTGGAACTACATTCTTCAGGAAAAAACAGGAATTTGATACCTATTGTACAAAAATAAAGTAAAAATCTCTTGGCAAACTCAAGTCCCTACACCTGCTGAGTTAATCTGTATCTAGGACATGTTCAAGGCCATGCAGAAAAAGCAGGGGTAAATGTTTCTTATCTCCTCAGCTTCTCCTATCCAGGAGATTACCATCAACTGCTCTGTGCCTGTATGCTGTAAAATAACTATGAGACTATCACTGGAGGGTTATGTTTCTCTAAATCTTTTGCAACATTTATGTCACAGACAAATCATCCCCTTCTCAACGAGCTGAGAGCTAGATCAAACTGGGTTTTGTCCTCCTGACTGACAAAAATTCTGCCAGCTGCACTTGCTAAACCTGGTGTGCAACGTGATAGCTTGGAAAGTGTACGAGCATTTGTGATACACAGCACTGGCTCCAGGCTCTTGCAGAGAGGTTTCAAAAATACTGAGTACAAATAGTAAAACTTGAGCAGCAGAAAAGAGAATTTCTCTGAACAAACTACTCAAACATTTCCCAGAAAAGGAAACAGTGGAATGCATGAAGGCTAAAATCCACAACAACTCTAGCAGCCTCAGCATGCAGAGCCAGATTTATGGTCTCTCTAATGTAAATTACTGTTGCCACAATGCCAAACTGCAGCAACAAAGAAATCTACAAAGAAACTTATTAGTGTCTCACTTCCATTGCTCAAATGGATTTGTGTTTTTCAGCTGAGTGGATGGAATCCCATTTGGCAATCTGAGAAAGAGAGAGAAATGCCCTGGAAATAGATGGCACATTTGATTAGATCAAGGCAAGCTGGGATACAAGCAATATTCAAGGAGTCTTGAAAATGAGAGGCAAGAGCGAAGTTTAACACAGCTGGAGTACTAAGACAAAATAGTACACAAGGCAGGACCAAGATGGAAGATAAACTGAATGGAGACAGACAGGGTGAGGAGTCAGACCAGCCATAGTCCTAGACTGAAATTGTGGAGGAAAAGTTTCTTTTGCTCTCAAAATTAACTCAGAAATGTTTCCTTGGTTTGGGGAGGGGGGGAATGGAGAAAAGAAGAAAGGCATGAAATACATAGAAACAATATGAGAAAGGGAACTAAGCAGGGATGTGGAGAACACTTGTGGCATGTTAGTGAAATAGGATTAGCTACTGCTAGCTATTTTCTGCAGCTGTACATTGAAATACCAATGCAGTGTTGAAGCTTGAAGTTTAGCTCGCGCAAGAGAAAACTATGCAGCAGTTACTGATTGTTGCACCCTTTACATCACTAACTCATCTTCAAAGAACACAGCAGAATGTGAAACCCAAGCAGCGTACTGTATGTATTTTCAGGTAAAAGTCTGGCAAGTGGATTAGATTGCAACAGTTTGAGTGCAGAGAAATAACAGCAGCAGGCCAGCGACAGGAAGTGTTCTCACTCTCTTAAGCAGAACAGATCATAGCCAACAGAAAAGGTTTAAACTGCAGCTTCACTGCAGAAAACAGGAACTGAAAAACACAACAACAAAGCAAACAGAAATAAATTACTCAGACTTGCTGCCATCTCAGTGCTGTGATGAATGAAGCTATGCGAATCTCACCATTTGAGCTGGATTAATCTCACATCTTTAATTTATAATAGTGTGTGTGGGGGGGTGGTATTACAAATGCAATGATGTTATGGAGGGAGATCACCTCAGAGACAGTCCCTGGGTGATTTATAACCCACCAGACTTCTGAATTAAGGAAGGTCAAGCATTGATTTACAAATAAGTAATTTCCTTTTCTGAGATTTCTACTACTTCATTTAAAAGCAGCTGTGAGCAGCGAACTGGTGAACATGAAATGTAGGTTTCTGGAGGATTCATATCCCAAACCACAGTCTGATTGTGAGCCCTCTCTATCAAGTGACCCAAGTGGCTCAAATCACTGCATTCATGAAAGAAAGCTAAAGGAACTTGATAAAACCGATCGGTTTTGTCGCTGACTTGTTGGTATGAGACTGATCTGCCACAGCACCAGGAAAGCAGCTCACAGCCTCAGCACTACTGGATGGCACTGCCCTAAGACAAATGAGCAAAATACTGGCATATTGATGCCACAGCAATAGAGAAGAGCAAAAGGAGTTCACAGCTTTTCCCCTCCCAATTTTAAGAAAACTTATGATAGCTGAGCTTAAGAAAAATTTCATCTTTGGTGAGAGATGTTATTTTACTTGCACAATAAAGAGGATATTTAGCCTCATAAAGATAGCAAGATTTCACAGTTAAGAGTCCTAACTGCTGTAGCCAGTTTATGAAATGATTGCAAAGACAGCAAACACTCATTTTAAATACTACACTAACTTGATCTGACTGATAGCATTTAAAACCAGCATGCAAACTGAGCGACAAATTCAAATGTACACTCTCTGCTTACAAATACAATAGACTTGCTTCTAAAACGCCAGGCTACTTGAAAGAAAGCCAAATCATAAGGGAAAAAATGAAAAAGTTGATTTCAGAGGAGGAAAATACCCTAGCTTCAAGTGACTTGAACTGATTTTTAGAAGCTTCTCTGCGTGAATCCCCCACCCTGACAGGAAGGGTCAGTAAACAGGTAGGTGACGTCACCACAGCACACAGTGCTGCCTGCTACTGAAGTAGGTCTCAGTCTCCTTTGCATCTCTGATAAATCCACACCCTCTGAAGCAGAATTGTCAAATGCTCAGAACATCGCAAG
This sequence comes from Dryobates pubescens, assembly GCF_014839835.1. Classification (NCBI taxonomy): domain Eukaryota; kingdom Metazoa; phylum Chordata; class Aves; order Piciformes; family Picidae; genus Dryobates; species Dryobates pubescens. Next base: position 18,052,238 of record NC_071634.1, on the reverse strand, counting down.
TTCCTAAAAAGGAGCCTTTTACAGTGTTCCATTTTATTGGAGGATAGTAGGCTCTCTCTTATTTTCGCTTAGTTCTCTGGAAGCCTTTTTGGATCTAGTTTGGCCAAGCCCAAAGCATGTGAATGATGTCTTCAGTGTTGTAAGGGAACACTAAACCACTCTCGTGGAAAGTAAAGATGAATGCTTTCCTATAAACATGGGCTTGTCATTTTCTTCACCTTCACAGAGGTTAATAATGTTTCAGTGTTGCTAAGGAAATGTAAATGGTCAGAACATAGATTTACAGTAAAAGGGAACTGCCCCTCAACACATCAGCAACAGTTCAGCAGTCAAGTAGTAACAAAGAGCATAGGGACCAACATATCTACCATCCACCTTATCTTGCATAAACCAAGCAGTACGAAAGAGCGATGATCTCTCTTCTGGTGCCCCGGTCAGTACATGGCTAGCTCTGCTTGCTGGGTACTGCTTTGAGCTGTAAGAACTCAACTGCTTTCTTCTCACTTGCATGTTCTAACATAAATCGAGTACATGGGAAAATTGGATGACGTTCTTCTGCCTACCTGCCACAAAGCTTCCCAACACAGCTGCATCACACCACCTCTCCTGAGTATTTGGTAACACACCCAGAGTGAGAAAACTTTAAATGTGGCCCGTAAACGCGCAAAGAACATTTCAAGCGTGACAACAGAACAATGATACAATTTATGATACCACATCAACAAAAATACAGTCCAAGGAACACAGAAATGAATAATGATGTTCTCATGTGCATTAACTTCCAGATGCAGGAATTACGTTTAAAAACAGGTGCATGCACAGCTAGAAATCGTGTTCTTGCTTTTGAACCAGCAGCTATACCCCAGACTGAAAACACGTGCATGATTTCCTTGGCTAGTGCCAAAACACAACAGCCTTTTCTATGTCAGACAATTCCCTGGTACTGCTAACAGTACCCCTAAAAGATCTGGGATTACAAGTATGGAGAAAATTCCAGCATTGTAATTCTTTTGTCTTTTAACATTTTCTTTATCAATGAACTTTGTTACACCTTTTCTAAAGACAACGATTGATATGAGAAACTATGAGTAAAAGGGAAAACAACAAAAACTGTAAATGAAATAATGTAAAATATCAAATAGTTATCAGATTTCCTAAAGATCCAAAACTAAAGGAGGAGAGTTATCAGGTATATAAAACTGAGTCCCAATTAAAACTAACATGAGACCGTAGCACAGTAACAGGGCTTACATTGCCAGAGCAAGAGAAAAGTTTCAAGAGGAATATAATTTGAATGCAAAGTTTTCTCAACTACAGTTAAGATTATGAAAAGTATGAGAGAGCTCTTTCTTCATTTGTAAAACAGAAACAGACAGATGTTACCTCTTCCTTTTCAAGTTCTGGCTTTTTTTACAGCAATCTGGTGTCCAGATTTGAATTTCTGGTTTTTTACATTTACTTTGGCCTCAAATCGGTGAATAAAATACAAAAAGATAAGAAATGCTGCACTTTGGAAGAGCAAGGTTACAATGAATGAGCTTAATAAGAAGAACTCTATGTATCACATAAAGCAGAAAGGAAACAAAGTGTACAAGAGCCACAATATTGTTTATACTAGAGTTGAAATTCAATGTTCAGTTGATTATCAGGCATAGTTTTCTACAACAGAGAATACCAAGGGGAACTTAAAAACTTGTTCTGGTAGAGTTCTTTCATTCTTTGGGCAATATAATCTGATTAGCTAACAATATCATTTCTACAACTTCTGCAGTAACCGAATTCCTATTGTAGCAATTATTTTTTAGTTGGTACTTCACACCTTAGTCATTTTCCTGGAATGAATTGAGAGATCCTTTTAAGGAAATCTTTCACCCAACGGAGAGAATAATTGCACAAGTGTACCCTCTTTGGAGGCAATATAATGGCCTTTCTGAGATCACAGTTTGATTACATTATAAATACCCAGCTTTAAAAATGGATTGAATTTCACACCAGCCTAGAAAGATTCCAAGCCAATGCCTTTCACACAGTAACTGTCTATTGTACTTGCATTTGCAACTCTTCTGCAAGGAGTCAATGCACAAACCCTTTAGTCAGCAGGTTTGATTTGGCACTGAGTGGATACTAAAACGGATCTCTGAACGAATACTTCTCAGAAGTGCTATTTTTTTACTGTATAATTATAAACCCATTACAGATTTATAGTAGAAATCACTCAATGACAACGTCTTTACACAACTATACGTGAATACATCGACTCTCCGCTTCATTTTGTAATTTACCCTCCCTCACAATATGAGAAACCACAGTGGAATACAATTCTGTTTCAATAATCACTTGTGGCTGACTTCAGACATGCTGGATCTCGATTTACTGTCTGCCTGAACTATGTTACTTAGCTCTTTCTCTTTTATTTTGGCGTGTTATAGCTGTATTAGAACACAACACACCTACTGTGGCTGAAAGACTCCTGTCAAATGCAGCATGTTTTAAAATTGCACTTCATACATTCTACACAATGTTGATTTCCATGACTGCTCTGAAACTGAAATGAGGATCATGCAATAACATAGTAATAAAAAATTATTCCAAGTGCTTAGTTGTTTGAATTCTCTAAGTTTGCAATTTTAGGATGAAGGGGGGAACAGGAACTTACCTACTTGGTACTTTGGGTAATAAGTTGCCATTTGTCCACTACTGCATGATTGTCTCTTATGTCTTTTTCTTATGTTTGTGTCAGTGGCCTCCCATTGCGGGTTTTTTCTTTTGTTTATTCTGATAAGAACTTCAGAACTACCAGCGGGATTATCATCATGGTTTACAGCACTAAATGTTCTGCTGTGAAACTGGTCATCCAGCTTTTCAGTTACTTTAGAAGAATTAGATCCTTTTGGTGTTTCCATGTCAGGTTCTTGTTTCTGTAATGCATTTTGTTTAGTAGAATGGGACCTTAAAAGAGGATGCCTTTTATCTTCCATACAGGCCTGATTGCTTTTACTTTCAACAGCTTCAGAGGCATAAATGATGTTATTTATCTTAAATGAATTGTGCTGCTCGACAGGGTTGATTTTTCTCAGAAATATCCTACAATCTTTAAATTTTTTGGCTTTCCAAGTATTTTGAAACAGTTTATCTTGGCTTTGTTCTTTTCTAACATTTCGCTGGCAACAAATCGTTCCATTTGTCTCTGCATGCGACTTAAGTATACTGGCTAAACCAGGATGTGGGTTAAAGTCAGAGGATCCCAACATCTGTTGAACAAATGCATCTCTGGCTTCATTTTCAGTTGGCAAGAGGCTACTCTGAGACTCTACCAAAGTCTGAGCGGGCTGGATTTCTACTGTATTTTTTTCCTGGAGCTTGGGCATTTCATCACTGGTTTCCCCACCTGCACTTTTAAACAGCTGGTTCTGGCAAAAGAACTGCAAATTTTTCTGTTTGGATTTCCAGCCTCTGGGAGCCTGATTATAGAGCTTTCTCGGCTGTCCCCACCTATCACACTGTAACTTCTTAAACTCATTTCTTTTTAACCTGGCTAATGTGAAATTACTTTTCATGCTTAAGACTGGAGACCTCACCCTGTTATGTAGTATTTGTAATTTCCCTGCTGGTTTTGAAGGAGAGGATAGTGCAAACTTTTTAAAGTGCTTTCTGAAAGGGCAAGTACTAAGATCAGATTGTTTAGCTTCCACCTTTACCTCTCTGGTACTAACTACTTCTAATGGATTGCGAGCATTTGCCTTTCTCACTAGAGAGAGAGACTGTGTTTCTGTAGTTTGCATAAACCAGGTGCAGAGCTCATTCATGTCACACTTTTTCTGAAAAAGCATTTTTATAGGTGATGTTTCAAGTCCTACAAGGCAGGAGTCTAAAGGGTTTGACATTTCAGCATTACAGTCTTGTTCAATGGGATCCCTCTTTTCACATACACGCTTATCAAACTCATTTCCCCCCACTCGCAACCAGGTATTGGTTATCTGTTCGAACCTATGGTTCAGTTCTTCCAACAAAGTGTCACTGGATGTGGAAGCAGCCCACCACCTGAGAGAGGGATTAGATGAAAAAATGGGATCTAATGATACTTCACTAATGGGCCCAAGTTCACCATCCTTAAGATCCACTTTTGCGTGTCCTGAATTTCTCAGTTCTGAGGTATCTTTGGACGCTGTGCTCTGAGTCGATTGCCTAAGTTTTTCCTTGCGATCTTTAGCTTTTTTCAGATGGAGTTTGTAAGATTTATGCAGTAAGGCACTTCTACAAGTAAATGCACTAGATGAAGCTAATGAATGTAAAAAATGCAGTGAGGGCTTTCTGTCTCTAGCAGAATGTCTCAATGGAATGTCACGTTTCCTTGGCACTGCAGCAGTAGCACTGTTTGAGCCATCCTCTCCGGCAGTTTTCTGCATGCTCTTTACTTGACCCATATTATTGCACAGTAGATTTTTTCTCTCCTGTGGTATGTTCTTTTCTAACACGTTGTGCTGTTGTAAAGGAGGCAAACAATTGCTAATACTCACTTTTCTTTCCTGAGGTGAAACTCTATTAACAGTCACAGATATGCCAGAGATCTTTACTTTTGCTGGCCTACCAGGTTTTCGAATGGTGGTCAATGGTTTCTTAATTGGCCGTAGAATGTTGCTGCAAGGATGTGGTGACGCCAGGTTACTCTTGATGGGTCTGACATAGTCATAGCCACAGACCTCGCTGTCAGTGGAAGAATTCTGTAAGGCTTTTACTATTTGAGTCAAAGCACTCTCAGTTTCTGCATTGTGTGCTTTGCTGTGGCCACTGGCAAAATTAGAATCCACGTGTTGCGTGGGCAGAACGCCAACGACGCTCAGGTTACCTTCGGAAACGTGTCTCTTGGTTCTTCGTGACCTCCCAAAAACAACTGTCACAGTAATGTTTTTGTTGCCCTTAACTTCTCCCATTACTGCTGTGTCACATTTGGTACTTGTACCATCACTGCTAAATTCAGGTCTAGGTTCCATGCTTTCAGTCACATCTATTTTTGGTTTTGGAGGCCGTCCAATAGGTCTCTTAACCTGCTTCACAACTTGAGGACCTATCTTCTTTGGTCTACCAGGTTTTCTTTTCAAAACTAATTCACTGCTACTGCTCGATTTCTCCAGAGCTTCGTTATTTTGTTTCGAGTCAGTTAAGTTAGCTTGATCAGCTGGACAGGAGTTTGTAATCACTTCCTCATAAACATATTTTGGCTTCTCCTTGGTTTCATTCTCACTGTAATCACAACCCCTGACACAGATTGCATGAGAAAGGTCTCCTGTGGCCTGTTTGTCTAACAAAGTGTTTGAGTGCCCCTGAAATGAACAAGTGTTTGTGCTTCCTTTAGAAGATGCAGCTGCAGATGTCAGAGTATATTTGACTCCTTCACTACTATTAACCTTGGAGACAAACATAAGCTTAATAGGACTAGAGTAGTTTAAGGGAGATGACATCTCCCCAGCTGCAGAAGTTGCATGCAAGTCCCCTTTACTGGAAGTTGAACTGGATGAATCAAAGATCAGAGATTTCAAAAGACTGTCATTAATTTCTTGATCTACAGTCATTTCATGTTTGCTTGTTGTCACACACAGAGTTTTGATCTCACTGTTGCTTGGCACATGTAACTGTGGAAGGAAGCGTCCTGTGCATCCCATTCCACTCAGAGTGAAAGGAAAGCTTCTTCTAGCAGCTGGGCTCAGAACCTGTTCATAAGCAGTATCTTTCACTTTTTGGCTTACTCTGTAGCTATCCAGCAGTGAAGTGCTGGTCTTCCTGGCTAAGTTGATTGTATCTTCTAAACGCTCTACCACCACGTGCAGGTTTGCATCGTTCACTATTCTGCTTATATTTATGTCACTGCACTGTTCAGCATCAGCATCTTTATTGATGTGCATTTTTTCCAAACTTTCTAAAGACTTTTTTGCATTAGATGACTTTCTAAACAAAATGTTGTTTGTGACATACACAGAGTACCATCCAGGAGGCACAACGTTACGTTTAGTTCTGCCCAAGATCCCATTACTCTCATCCTTGAGAGGAACCTGATCAGTCTCTTTTAAGGCTGTGGAACCTCCTTGTGTTTCTGTGTGTTTGGCCTGGCTGGCTGCAGGGGCAGTGTTTTCTGTAAGAACTAGAAAGCCAGAGCTGCTTTGAAAATTGGTGAGAGGTAGTTTGAAAGACTCTGGTTGGTGTGCTGGAAAGCACGTGGGTTTGGTCTGGCAGTTCACGCACGGATTGCTTTCGAGATGCTGCAAAGCTTCCTCTTCTATCACAGTAAAGCTGTGTCTTTTATTGGGATCTATTTTATCAAATGTCTTTGTGGATTTCTTTGCATTTCTCTCAGAAATTAACCTTTTTCTTACAAGGGTTTCATCAAGGCTGGCAAGCTCCCTCTTGATTTGCAGCGACTGCCGGCGAACGAAGGGCGAGTCAGGAGGGTTATACATGGCAAATAAAGTTTCCTGCCGCTTGCGGAATCTGGTTTGGATGATTTTATTTTCCACTTGCTTGTCGTGTTGGCGAAGTAATTCCATAAAGCTGTAATCACTCGCCTTAGCGTTATGCAAAAGAGAGGTTATGAAGTCTCCCAGTTTGACATCATTTTCTGGTGCCCTGTCACTGCTAGAAAGCTTTACAAGATTTGTTGCTAGGTCTGTAGTGTCTATGGACTTCAACTTCTCGTTAATGCGGTCCATTAAATCTTGGACAATGGCAGAGTGCTCACCTTTCTCAGCCTTTGCAGAATTTCTGCCGTAACTGTTGCTCCCTAGGTCTGTCACTAGCAATGTTCCGTCTGAATATTTGGTCTCTTTACCTTCGTATTCAAATTCTCTTTCGCTTCCTTCAGCTGGCAAGAGGGATGGAGGCTGGGTGATGGGTATTTCAAGCTTGTTATTGTCTAAAGTTGGGAAATCTCTAACTGATCCTTCTGATATTTCAAATTCTTTACTCTGCACTGGTGAGAGTGGAGGTGGCGACGGGCTGCGAGATCTATTTGAGTTTTTAATGCTGCTCAAGAGGTCAGAGTCCTTGGCTGAGTATGCACATGCTGCTGCTGTTTGCCCAGAGTGCCTGTTGCAATTCTGCAGTTGTTCAGCACAGTATTTATGAGAGCTGCTACATGCTTTGTTCACCATTGTCTTAATACATCCAATCGCTACAGTTTGGCATGACAAAGAATGGAAATCTTTAATACAAACAGAGAGAGGTGGTAAGCAAGGGGTGGGTCTTTGATTTTGTAAACAGCACCTTTTTGTCAGCACATGTCCATTGCAATTACAAAATGAAACGTGAACATCCTCTTCAGTAAGGGAACTGGGAGTTTCAGAGTGGACCAACTCTGTTTGCTTGCAACTGCAAACTATAGGAACAGTTTCATCTTGTATTAGAAATTTTAACATAGCCAAAGTCTGTTGCCAGTGATATGAACAAAAAGACTCCAAAACTTTGCTTAATGTTGATTTTCCTTTTTCCAAATTAGCTGTTTCCTCTGAATTTGCATCAGCTGTTGAGCTTGAACTGAAAATGAAAACAAATCAAAACAAAATATAAATTACAATAAAACACCATATCTAATGTTTGTTATAATGGTTAAACTCAAGCCTAAACCCCTGAAGTTTGCAAAACAGTTCTGCTCTATTTGTGCTATTCAATCATACTCGCAGGTGTCACTGGCAATGATGTGCACCTTATCTACAGCAGTGATAGTCCTGCCACAAGAGAAATAATCAGGAAGAAATTAAGGGATTAAAAAAAGAATGATTTGTAGCATGGCTTCTTGTATCTAAATATAATTACAGTGATGTTAACTTCCTGATATTTCAAATGACTTTAGTCATTAATGAAGGCAAACCTCACTGAGAGCCTGGGGAGCTTAGGATAATCTCCCATTTCTCAGACGGAGGCACTGTGAGGATAAGGCACTTGCCTCAAGTCCTAATTCAAGCTTGTGTCAGAGGCAAGAATGGATCTCTCCTGAGTCATATGACAAAGACTATTGCAAGCTCTTCAGAATACTCTTAAAGATCCTCCTGAAAACATTTTTACTTTTAAAGAACATTTAATAGACTGACAGAATATGGGGGAAATTGCCCCCTGCTACTCTTCCTGCTCTTTGCAGATCAAGTTTCCCTTCTAGTTTTAAGTAAGTGGCAGTGGTGTGGCACAGGCTCCTCCTCGCAATCCTCTACACACACGCACACACACACGCGTGCACATACACATAGATACCTTCATCAAACAGAAACAGAGAGAATCACCACTGGAATAAACAACTTCTGGGACAAAGATCCTTTAAATCTTAGATGGGGGCTATGCCTATGCCTATGGCTAAACAAGACGACTGCTCAGAAGTCCTAAAAGATATTAAGTTAAAATAACTTATAAAGTACTACTATAACTATTTAATTAATTTCTTATACATTATTTAAGCTAATGTCACTACTTACCTAATCAATCATTTATATTGAAAAGCTGAAAAATTTTCCATGGTAGAAACTAATACAGATATTTCTCCAATTAAATACAACATCCTTATGCTGGACAGCAAGTATCAATAGAGAGCTAACATCTAATTCAAATGTTTTACTGAAACCAATTGCATGAGTAGAAAGTGTTAGAAGAATTCTGTTTTAGAAAAGCATATATTGTTTAAACATATCACCAAACTCTGAACATGACACTAACTTTTTGTCCTATTACCTCCTCTAGCTTTGTGTGTTTAGGTCTCTGCTTTGGAAAGAAAGAACAATTTGCTTGGGTTTCCAGCTGTACTGACCATGGAACAAACATGTAAGATTTAGTGTGCTGTATTTAGATAAAGTTACCTATTTATTAATTAATTCATACTCAGTGTTATTAGTGTCATTAATATTTCATAGCTTCAGTTTCTTGCTGGAAGTTATACAGGAGAGATTTGCATATTTGTTGTCCCCCACAGATTTCAAAGCCAGCTATCCTTAATATAAATTCCTTGTGCTCTTTCCTTTTCCTGTGATATTTCGGATTAAATGGTATACATTCAAAATCAAACATCTAGAGGATAGTGACTCGTAAAAGCAGATGATGCTTGTGATGGTACTGGTTGAAACTGCAATTAGGTTTTAACTGAAATAATTGAAGCTTTTAAAAGAAAAACAAACAAACAAACAAACACACACCTCTTTGCATTTTTCAGTCTAAAATAAAACCAGGGCATGTCACTGTTTCTGAAACACCACTTCCCTGAGGAGAATCTAAAGTGTGACTCACTTCAAACTCAGGAGTCTCAAGGTGTTGACATGTATCACAACAATTGGGAACAGGAAGCTTATTCTAGTAATACAATTATGGATAAACACTAATTGCCCTCCCCCCTGCCCCGACTTAAATAATGTTTTGAAAGGCCAGATAGAAAAAAAAATGAGCATTACTAGCTCCTCTCTGTTTCTCAATCACAGATAATTTGCCAAGTACTAATTTGCTAAAAAGCTGGCTATAGGACAGCCTGGTTAGGCAATCTCTATCCAGATCTCTTTGTCTGCCTAGACTTGCAATGGAGCTTCACTGGAGAGATTTAATTGTAGAGAACCTATATCCATAACTTCTATTTAACATATGCTCACCGGTGGAAGAAACTTCCATAGTCCTAAAGCCCTCGCAAAAAACAGTAACCAAAATTTCTAAAGGCCTCAAAACTGCTGTGTAGAGCTCAACCTGTTGCATGAAATAATGTCCTGGTTACCACAGACCTACTGGACATTCTCCTAACACAAGTTCTTTGCGGGGTGTCTACCCTTGTGTCATATCTATAGCCTGCTTCCCCCTAGCATGCGTTAGTTTCCTAAGCTGGCAGACAACCTCATCTGTTCTACCGGAACACTACCGCACTCCAAATGATGGCCCAAGGTTGCAAAAACACATCTTGCAAACAAATTAAAGTAGTAAAGCAACACATTTTCATCTGCAGAGATGTCTGTGTATTTAAGCAAACCAATTTTTAGTAGCTTTTTACTACAATTACGGAATTCTACTTGTTTCCTTTAATTCTTTCCTATAGTCCTTTACTTCTGTGCTGTCCCACAGTAGCTGAGACTCTCCTCAAGATAAAAAGCCTAAAGAATAATTCCACAATTGCATGCTTCCTTCACAGAGCAGTCTGGCACTTCTTCCAAATCACTGAAAGGGCTAGAGAGAGGGGGTAGGAAATGCAGGAGCTGGGGAGGTGGGAGGATCAATACACACTGCTCACCCTGCACCTTTTGTACAGCATGGAATGTCATTATTTCCCTGATGGAGGGCAGGGGCCGTTAGTATCATGGAGTGAGATCTGACCAGAGAACTGGCACAAAAGCAGAGTTGTGATAAGTACTAGCCCTTCATTATTTTATGTAGAAAAGAGTAAACTTTTGCCTCCTTCAAAAATGAAAAAAAACCACCAAAAAACACCTATCAGGACAGAGATGTATCAGAGGACTCCCACATGATGTCCTTCCCTAGTGTTCCCTCCTCTTTTGTCTCAGCCACAGAGAAGGCAGAACCTTTGCAGAACTGGGAGTAGAACACAAGTTCAAGTACTGACATGAACAGCACAGCACTACTATAGAAACAGACACTTTCCTTATAGAAATGTTTGTTTTCTGACTTTCCTTAATCAATAAATCCCTCAAAAAAAAAGAAAAATGTTATATATGATCTGTAATAGCAAAAAATCTTAAGCCCAAAACTGCTACAAAATTAGTTTTGTGAATTTCTTTCCATTTCTGAGTAATGCACCAATTCAGGGAAATCATCCTTCCTTAAAGCTGCTATTTCTGATGTATCAAAATCTCACAGTAAATTAGTCATTGTGCACTGATTTGTACAGATCTTGTTCTTAGTCCACTGCCAAAGAGCTTGTGCCTTGGGAGTAAGTCAAACGAGTCAGTGTACAGGGTTTTGTTTCTTTCTTTCCTTTTTTTTTTTTTTTACTGAATGAGCAAAAATCAATCACACATCAGTGTTGTAAATTTATGTGCAAAAGCATTGAAGTGCTTTACTACAAATTACAACGTAGAAACACGTTAACTAAACAATTAAATCCATACAATCAGATTTAGGAATATAACAACACAAAGAAGAAAACAGAATTACAGTACGTTTACAACACAAGACAAATACATGGAATTCATTAGAAAATATTGTAATAAATAATTCATGAATTATAGTGCAATTGATTTATGCATAAATATAACTAATTGCCTAAAAATCAGTTAACAAAAATCTGTCAAAAATCAAGGCAGCCACAGAGTTGTACTAAATTACTGCGACAATGGAAATACTGCAATTAAAAACAAATACAAGTATTTGTACTGTAAACAACTAAAAAAATGGGAAAAAAAAAATCAGTCTCACTAAAGTTAATATACAATTTAATATAAAATTGTCATTAGCTACCAGAAATGGTTTCAACAGCTTTACTGAGCAGTAGTTCTAAAAACAGAGGCACTGTTTTTTTAATATAAAATACTTGAGAAACATTCAAATAAGTAGAAAGCATGTAGGGCTTGCTTTCGCCTTCATTTAAAATTCTGCTGAAACAGGAATTGTCAGAAATCCTCAGTGACTAAGCAGTGACTGGTAACTGAATTTATAAAACAGTTCAAAACGTGTAATTTCAATGACTTTCTGCGGAACACGTAGGGGTTGGGGGAGGAGAATCTACACATTTCCCTGCCTTTCCTTAGTTGTGTAATCAAAGATTAGCCTAATAATTAGAAACAAATAATTCTGTTCTTTTAAAACACTTACAGGTTGAGTAGAATCTATAAACTATCAAAAAATATCTTAATATACTATTTCTGACCAAAAAATAAATACAAGTACTAAAATGTTGAAAATTAATTATAATATTACATACAAAACTACTGAGTACTGTTAAGTCAATAGTAAAATGATCCCTGATTTTATGAATCCTGGTTTTGTTTGTGGTTTTTTTTTTTCTTTTTTGGTCAGGTCATCTTTGAAATGATACAAAAAGAGTACTGCAACTTGGCTTCAATACAAACTTCTGACTCAAATTTATATCCTTGTCTGAGGAGTAGAAAATATCAGCATGATATAAATATTAGGCAATGTACTGAAGCTCGAAAGTTTTGCAAGTAAAACTGTATAAAGACAGATCTTGAAGCAGTTAAGGGTTTTGTTCAATTTCATTTCTTCACTGGGGATATATTCACAAATTAATCCATCTGCTTCTCACAAAATATGGCTTAATTCGTCTTTAAATGAAAGATGACCCTGACATCTGCTGTTTTATCAAGTAGAGTTCTGCTTTAAAAAAGGATTCATTCTGTAATATGCAAGTAAACCTTAACCACTGAAAAAAGATTCAGTATAGATCTGAGAGACCAAAGAACTGGTGGTGCAGTTTCAAAGGACTATTCTGTGTTAAAATGTGTAAAAATGGAACCCGCTGTTTTTCAGTAGCATTAACAAATCAGGGCTAGGTTTTGCCATCAATATTGCAGTGTGTTTTGCCCAATTACCTGATGTGGCCCATAGGTATGTAACATCCCCTTTCATTTATGTAGTTCACCTAAACACATGCAAGTTTAAGTGGGGGAAAAAAATTGTATGCATGTGCCCCAGATTTATAAAATTTGAATAAAAATAGTTTTCTATGCCAAGTTAGATGTACAAAGGAAAAAAATACTTTTTGAGAGGAAAAGGGCACTCGTGTTCAGTATTGAATGTATTAAGCAAGCCCTCATTCTTCATATGTAGACACACGCTTTGTGGTATCACACAAAAATTATGAGTTACATAAAGTCCAGTGTGAATGCTTTCAAATTCCTGTGAAAACTGCAATATGAGGGTAATTGGTCTCCCTTAAGTTTTATTAAAAGTTAAAGTGAACTGCCTAACTTCTACCTACCAAATGTATAAAGAATTTCTATTATTGAAAGTTCAAAACAGCTTCACTGTTTAATATTTGTATTTCTATCAAGACCCTGAACTGCAAATTTGGTTATTAGCAAAATGATAATGTAACTTGGTATTCATTTTGATAAACTGAAAAGGTTTTGAAATGTCACAGCAGCAAATATATTACAGTTACAGTGAGGTTCTTCAGTAGGAGTGTGACACAATCCTTAAATAAATTTTAAGTAGTCATAACATCAACTAACCAGCACGTTTTAACAAAAGAACCTAAACAAACCCAAACCATTCTCAAGCTCATTCTGTGCACATTATGAACATGCTCTAAGTTGCATTCCAACTTTCTCTTTAAACCTTAATAGTTACCTTATTTGTCAAACTAAAATGGAAAATTATGTTAAAAGTTTAAATTATTTTATGCTCTTAGTATTCCATCTTATTTCATATTTAATAGTTCTATAACTACAGTAATTTCTTCAGGTTTCGTAAGTGTACACTTTGTAAACACCAATTTCCTTCTAAACCAACAACAAAATCCTCTTAAAATGATAAAAAATGCAGTTTATGCCTGCTAAACACACATTTTTAGTACTGAAATATTTTTCTTACTTGTATTGGATATTTAAGATGAACTTATTCTCTTTCACAGAATGTACTATATCCTACTAATACTTCACAATTCCACCTCCTTGTAAGGAACTAGCTTTTTAAAAATAAAAAAATAAAAAAACCCTTGGTTTGAATAGTCTGAGTTACTTACAAATTTATTGCAAGTATTCTGTGAAGTATAAAAGTCTGCTAAACCCTGGTTGTGTATTCCGTACTCAGATGGATTATTGAATGGGTAGAGAGTGGTTCTTCACCAATTCAAAATTATGCTTCACATGACAAATACTCGTTTTCCCCAAAACATCTTTATGCTATTGACTACTAAATAAAACCTGAATCTTTTCACCTATTTATACAAGGATTATATTAAATACACACTATCAGAATTAAGTGAGCAACTCTATAATTCTGTCCACAGTGAAAACCCTGAATAGAACTATTTTTCAAAAGGCATGTATGTGGTTTTTGAACTGTATAGTTTCACGTCTTCTGTCAGAGTGAGCATGTGTATTTCTCACACTGTGTGTGTATACAGACATACACACACACACGCACACAACAATTCGCTAACAAGTATTCTACACAGGCTTGCTACTACTTTTGCAGCTGCCAGTCCCTGAATCTGTCATATTAAATAAGCCAGTATCTGGTAATCGGAGTTTCTTCTTCGGCGGAGTCTTCAACGTTCCAGATCTTTCTTTTACTTTATATTCTAAAGTGCTGTGAGGTACCCCATAAATTCCTTGTGCTTTGGAAACACTCATTTTCCCACTCATTACCATTGCAATCGCTTCTTCCATTATTTCATGATCGTACTGCCGATAGCGGCCACGTTTTTTTCTTGGTTGCTTATTATCTTTACGATCCAAACTATCTTCTGTATTTTCTGAGGTTCCATCTACTGTCCCATTCTTAGCATTAAGACACAAAGGAGAGAGGTCCCCATGCAGAAAGTAGGAGTCAACACTTGAGTGAGTTACAGGTCCAGAACATTCAATTTTGTTCTGTTTAGGGAGTATATTTTTCAATTTTTGAAGAGCTGATCCTTCTAAGACTGAGGAGGTTTTAGAAACGTGGTACATAACATCCAGAAGACCAGCAGTATCAGACTGTGGTTTGGACACAGAACTTATTCTTAGCTGAGGAATTTTTAATTGTACAGTAGGACTTGAAGTTTCATATGGTAGATTTTCACTTTTTCCTTTAAATTGAGTGACCATTCTCTGTAGAGTTAACTGGTGGAGGTAACTGGAAGCTGTTGGGAATTTTAATTCTGAGGTTTCAAGTAGACTGAGTTTACTTTTTTCTGTGCGCTCTGCTTGAGCTCTTGCCCACAAGGCTACTTTTTGTAGGACTGCACAAGTTTCTTTACTGTCTTTAAATGAATAACTATCATTGAAATCTCGAGTTTTGTTTTTAAAAGGTGCAGGCTTTCCTGCTGGTAAGGCTTCTAAGTGGAGAAGTAAAGTTTTTTGAGGTATGCCATAAAGTATGCCTGCTTTATTTATGTCCAGTGCTCCAGACTGAATGTCTTTCAAAGCTTTTGAGAGCAAACCATCTGCAAACTCAGCACTTCTTTCCACATAGTCCTCTCTGTGTCTGTGTAGTCTCCTGGATGGATGGAATGAAACGATGGTAAACTGATGTATGAGAGACTCTCACACAGCTATGGAAGGGAAGGGTCCACTCCTTTATTATACTCCTTGCTTCGGTAACATCACTGCTTCTGATACTTTAAAGCCTTTGAGATGTGGTAGTTAAATGATTATCCTATCAAAATGTTACAGTTCTGGTAGGACAGTGCATCAAAAATCGTACGGTGGCTTCTACAGCAGCCCTTCCAAGAACTTTATATCCTAGCTCAGCATTTGATAATAGTCTCATGTGCTTGCTATATTCCCTTGGTCACATGCTTGCAGAGCAACACTGTTATAATTTTAATTATACAATTAACATTCCGTTAAATACCCAAATCCTGAAGGAGTTTTTGTTAGTAGAAACGTGACGTTACCGCTAAACGAGTAATAAAAGAGTCAACCCCCTCATAGAAAGTTTGCAGCAATAAGTACATAACTACACACAAACACCCCAGACTTACACACGACTAGGCTTTCTACAACAGTCAGAGAAAGTGCTGTAGCTGCCACCGTTTTGGCAAAATAAAACACACTTTAAAAAACACAACAAACCAACAAAAATCTCTAGCCACTACTCACAGCTCTCTAATTACAAAGGCAAATTCAATCTAAAACTTCTTCATATCAGCAAATTAGTAAAATGAAAGTTGCACAACAATTTCAACAAATACTGCTATCGCAGTCCTCTTGGTAGGAAGTTACTTGGTAAGACGTACAGGTGACAAAAAGGGTCCTGCTATGGCTAGTGGATGGGAGGATGCCAAGATTGGAACGAAATCCAACAAAACAATAGGTTTCACTAGATTTGTGGTAGCTTCAGCAGAGGCAGTAACGTTTTTCTTGCTGAATAAAGAAATTTAACCATTTGCCACCACACACCATAGTCAGAACCATGATGTAAGTATAAGCATGATGATCAAGAGCTCTCTCTCTCTCGCACGCTTGCTCTCTCTTATTAAAGAATAAGATAATCATTTGACTTGTTCATGTTAGTTGAAGAATACTTTAAATCTGAATATTAACACGGTCATTTTTGTCCAAAATTGTAGTTTCCCAAATGAGTGCTGAAAGAATATATTTACTTTTTCTTTTACTGTCCTATTGATGTGTTATGTTATCAATTTTCAGTTCACTTTTAGTAACATGAACTAAAGTTTGGTGATTGTTCTGATAACTTTTCTTTAAACAGAAAAAAAGGAAAAAGACAAATGAAACATATGATATATACATAGACACACACTTATGAGTGACAAAAAATCTCTTGAAAGCAAAATAGGAACCACATGTGTGTGTCAGTATATACAAATATGTTATGAACATAAAAACCTGACTTTAGAGAAGAGAAACCTGGATTGTCTTTCACATAAGCCAAAGAGTCCTAAATGTTGCTTACCCAGACACTGAGTTTTCAGAACACAAGGGATCGTATTTCGGTTCTTCCAACCTCGCGCTTTTCTTTGTAGAGAGATCTAGCACTCCATCCCCTGCAAAGAATGAGTAGTAGTGATAGCATCTGTTTAGGGATCTCAAATTTTGTCAGCAAACGTTTGTACCTATGGCACAATTTCAACTTTCACAATGTCAGCTGTCAAATAGGTTTATATGTTTGATTTGTAACAAAAAGATTTATACTTAAGAATATCACACTGTTTACTTGCAAGACAACCAAAGCAATGGCCTTGATATTATTCACATATGTATATTTTCAAACTTTAACAAACAAGCCTGATACTGAAGTTAAAACTGATATCACTAAATCATAGGCTCACAGGGTAATTCAGGCTGTTGGGGATCCCAGGAGTTCTCTAGCTGTCTCCTGCTTAAAGCAGGGTCAGCTAAGAGACCAGACCAAGTTACTGGATGAAGAAGCAGTACCCCAATAAGTGGAAGGAGAGTTTGAGCCCAATACAGTGCTAAGCATATGACACTTGGGTCATTAAATGTTCTAACAGTTTGTTTATACACATTCCCCCTGCTGCCTCCACTACAACTAGACTAGAGAGATGGAAAGACCTGCACAGGGGTGTGAGTCTGCTCTGGGAATTCACTGGCAAATGTTAAATTCAAGATTTATAGCTGGCTGTTGTAGTCTAAGACATACTGCATTACAAACCCTATATATATGAAAAAGATTTAAATACCTTAATCTCTCTATACAAGTTTTTCTTGGACAAAAGTTCGATGGATTTTCCAATAGTTGAGGCTGGCAGCAGAACTTCATTCTCATCCCTGCCCTGTTCACTCTCTGCCTTCCCTTTCGCTTTCGTACATGAAAGATTTATTTAAGCTCGGTGAGGAGCAGAACTTGACTGGGGACTTTGCTCCCTCATGGACACTTTCAACTAGTTATTCTTCATAACTGGCTGTTGAAGCAAGCAACAGGCCATAGTGCTGATATCAAGAAAGTACTTTTCATTGCCCTTGCAAAAGAAGTCTGCTTCAGTACGGCCCATTTATAAATCTATCAAATCTGCAACTCATCCATAGCAGAGAGATGTCGAAGCACAGAGATCAGCACACAGTATTTGCTAAACCTAGGTATGAACTGGCTTCTGCTGACCACGTAGAATAAAAGCAGGAATTCCTCAATTTCTTACTGCTTCTGCTGTTAAAGAGAAAGGATGCTTAAAATTTAATCCAGAATAGGTATGTTCAGCAAGGTAAATCCACGTCAAGAGTTCCTCCCTCCAAAGGATGTGTCAATGAAAGACTACACACAGATGAAGTTCATTTTCTTTCTGATGAATCCAAGTTTCCACAAAAATGTAATTCGTCAGTTCTACTTTTTAAAAAGCTTTTTAAATGTGACATATAGGTAAACATTTCCTTTTGCTCTGTGGGATGATTGGATTAAAATGGACCCTTGATCTGTAAAAGACAAAAGCTGTTTGTCACTGTCTTCAGCAGCGTGTGCCAGCCACAACCCTTACTGAAACTTGCTACTAATCCAGATCAATTTTAAGTCCAACACACTTGTACTCATATAGTTATCAGTTTTGAATAGCAATGTTCCTTGAGGAAAATGAATTATTTCCTTTCTGTAAATGGACTTCCTCTTTTTTTCTAGCTTTACTCAGTTAACAAAGTTGCACTGATCTATAAAGGACAAAGCAGGAAGTATGGAAATTTCCTCCCAAATTAATCTTCTCTTTCTGGCATTCTAACCAGCCTGAATTTAAGAATCGGTGTCCAAGGGCTGATATAAACAGAATGACCTTTGCTCTCTGAAATTCCAGGATCTCTCTTCTCTTAGAAGCCTTCTTAACAGGTATTTCTTCAACAAATTTTGAACCACTGTTACCTGTGAGACACAGGTGAGTTGACTTAGATTCAGTATTCTGAAGCTGGGAAATTCCAGTGCCACAATATAAGAAATGTTATCAGAAAGAATTCAGTTTGGTTTTGTTTGTTTTGTGGTCATTTTGTTCTGGTTTTTTGCTTGGTGGTGGTTGGTTTTTGTCTGGCTTTAGTTTGTTTCTTTAGCAATGGTATTTTTTTGTTTGCTTGGGATTTTTTACCTCTTTTTTTTTTTTAACAGCTCTCTTATAGAGTTTTTCCTGATGATTAAAAGGAAAATCTGTGAGTTTCCTTTAGGTGTTAAGTTGATGCAACACCAAATTTCCTTAAACATTATTTTAATCAAATGGGACAATTTGTTATTTTACCATATATACCAACTACTCCTTTGGAAAGACAAAGCAGAGATGTTTCACCAAGACTTTTGTTAAAGGAGTAAGAAACAATAAAGTAACAAAGGACATCAAAACACAGATAAGCAGATATAGACATTTACCTTGCTGAGTATTCTGCTCTTGATTTCGATTCACAGTGAGGTCTAGAGGGCTATCCTGTTCTTCCTGAAGGGAGTTTTCCGTTTGGTTCATCTGGATACTTTTACATATCAGACCTGGTTCAAAGGATGAACCATTTCTGTTCTCTTGAATTTTGCTACTTTTGGAAATGTACTCAATTGCAAACTGACGGATCATTTTCTTCATTAATTCCTGAGCAACTAGGGGAATGTTAGGATCACAGTTCTGAGGAAGATCTAAAAACAAAAACAACACAGGCAAGAGATGTGTTAAACCCCTCAAACTTAATTACTTTTCTTTACATAAATATATCCCATAAACACAAAAAAGTGTGCAATAAGTACATGTATAATGAACACATTCATTCAGATATTTCGTAAGTTTTTCTTACAAGTGTGCCTAACTGGAGGTCACATAGAAGAACATGTTCAGCACATGTTACCAGTCTTTACCTTATTCCTCTGCCACAGCATGCAAGTAAACCTATGTAGACAGATTAACAATGAGAGTCTGGGAGCCAGAATCTGTTTACTACTGGCAAATGGAGCTTTAATTTGCAGACTGCTCATTTTCAGTTTTGAAAGGAAAGATTTGTAAATAGAAAAAGTTAAATTCATCTATGAATTAATGCATAAAGAATTTACTTTCAGAGAACAATTATAACAAAAATAATTGCAAGTGTAGTTCTACAGATTAGTCCTTTCCATAACATGGAACAGTGAGGCTTTTGAGAAGCTCAGCCTAAAGAAAAGAGTTGTTTCACCTTTACAACTTTATTGTGAAATTCAGTTGCTTGTATTACACGATTTGTATATGACATTTCAAGTAGCATCATCGTCAGTTTTTACATCAATCCTTAGTCTACAGTGGGGATAAGGAAAATATTAAGTCTCTATGCTTAACATTAGTAGCAAATATTTCTTAATTATTATCAGCAGATGGCACCAGATATACTTTGTTCGACCTAAAACGTTTTTATTCTCAAATGTTGTGTTGGGAGTCATGACCATAGCTGCTTACAAAGTTTTAAATCTACATGCTTACATCTGCTCAAACTGTTGTTTTCCACATAGTGGATTCAAAACACAAAGCAGCTGTATTTATTCTACGGATCATGTACATGTTACTTCAAACCCAGCAGAACAATCTCTTAAGTAGACTGTTCTCTAAAAGTAGTTCTGACACTCCTCTAATTTCCTTCAAATCACTGAAGGCCTCCAGGTATTATTAAGAGAAACCTAAATGACACATTTGTATGATATAATCTGGTATTTTCTGCTTGGGATTGTCAAATTGGCAGTCAGAATGCAAGAAAAGGCAGAAATGTAGCTCATATGCAATTCTGACTAATTGCAATGATTAATTTTAATTCAGATCTCACATTTAGGATTAATTGTGTGCAATGAACAATGGAATGGCTGATTTAACTGATAGTTCTGACTTACACACGTGTTTGGCAGGACAAAGAACAAGCAGTTAAAAGCTACCAAAATGGTGCTCCACAGCAGTATTCTATTCTTAATGAAAAGAGACTGGTTTTCAAGAAAGCCAAAATACTGACTTAATTTCTCTTCTCACACAACAGGAAAAAGCAGTGAAAAATCAGCAGGGAATCACAAGCCCTCCTCACATCTTACAATGCTGTTGTGTGGATAGCAGAGCTAAGAACACCTGGTTGCTCACCAGCATGTTTCCTGTATTCGCTCAAGCTCTGCCCTTTTCACAAAAAGGCCATGTTTTCTAGACTGAGCCCACCTCAACAGCACCAAACTGTTGCAGCAATACTCTTGGCTCACTGTGAGATCACCAGCAAGTTAAAGCCAGAATACTGCAATTTATTCCATGCCCTGTATCGTGATTAGCTTAGTTAACCTGAGTGAACAAACAGAAGAATTAAGTTCACTCTCATTTTCTGTTCTTGTAAGCATTCATCATTTTTCCTTCCTTTACTCAGATGGTAATTTTCATCTTAATATAGAAGAGGTACTTCCATTACCTTTCTTTCGAAAGAGTGCATTTAGATAGTTTTCTGCTTGGCATTCAATCTTATCAGTGTTGGACTGGCCCTGAGATGACAGTTCCTCTGTAGGCGTTGACTGTGAAGAACCGATAACTGATGCGCGATCCTAGAATACAGATGAAGACCACAAAATCGTTCAGAAATAAGCCTATTGACAGCAAAAGATACAATTAAATTGTTGAGCTCCTAAGTGAAAGAGAACCACCAGAAAGATATTTACTATAAAGCCAAACCACCTCGCTCCCTCTCATACCCAAAGTAGCTTGCGGCAAAATGCAAAATTAGACTACTTGCAAAACTCAGAGTCTTACTTCCAAAGCAAAAATTGGATGCTGAGGAGTCATGCTGATAACATGTTCATACTTACACTGACTGTTTCTTTGTGTAAATTACAAAAGGAACATTTCTCATCCATAGACCAGTCAGTTAGCTCTTCTGGCTCACAGTCTTAATAGGAGGAAAGAAAGACAAACAAACAACAAGATGTTTTAAACGTGTAGAAATGGAATTTGAGAACAAAATGCACATCCTACAATTCTCTTAGTGAAGTACATCATAATCTAATATGCATTTTTGGTATAACATAGTCAGCAGTATTCAATTGTTCAGGTATCTCTGAAGACTTGTCTGTCTCACATGGCTCAACTTTCAAAAAGATAGAACCCTTCTAAAAAGGTTGGGTGAACTCGTGCATTTTAACTGCCTGCCTGTCATGATTATTGGAGGCATCCGAGTACTGTAAATAAAGCACTGACTTCCACTCAGCATTCCATTTCACACAAGTCTATTAACTTGTAGTAAGCTACAGTAGGAATCAGGATACAGATGCCTTGCCATTTGAGCTACACATGCTGTACTTAAAATCTCTAATTGATTTGATACCATAATTATAGGCAACCTGTACCCTATATTCATAGAATGGCTTAGATTGGAAGGGACCTTAGAGATCATCTGCTCCTAACACCAATCTCTGCTCCAGTGCCCATCACACCTCCCCTCATCTCTTCATTCTCTTGCTGTCTGCAAAGTTGTTTCCCGTTCCCCCTATTCCTGCCCCCAACTGCTGAGCTTTTTACTCTTGCTTAAAAATATTACCACAGAAGGACCATCAGAAATTACCAATCTGAAAACGATTAGGTTCTTCAGTGAAAACATACCCCAAGTATCTCTGTATTAGTATTTAAATCCAGTTTACTGAGCTCTAAAACACTAATGCAGAATTCTGTATTAACAACATGCTATATGCTTCCAGGGATGCAAACCAGCAGTTTTGACAGGTTGGACAGCTGATGATCAAAAATAAACATGGGATTTTTCCTGACTGGAGAGTAAAAGATAATGAGTTATTTTTGCTGAATTAACATAGCTGTCTCCGCCTATTAGAGCTATACCTTTACAGTGTCCACAGATGAAAACAACCCCACACTATGCCCTCATAATAAATTCATACATTCTGTGATTCTATTCTTTCCTAATAAAGTCATGTCTTCAGAGTTTTCCTTGCAGCCACAATAAATCTGCTTATGAACGTGGAGGTTCTGCATGTATCTCCAAGACAGTTTTTGTATTTTCAGATAAATTCTTCTGCCTCGGAATCCGGAAGTTCCGCTGTTAAAAGTCTAACTGAAGAGCAATCCCTGCATGTTGCCAAAAAAGCAAGCCTTGCGAAACATCAGCTCTACAGAACACTAAATATATTCAAAGCAGTATAAACCCTGTACACATAGACAAGTAGTATGCCAGTGAGCTAACAGAACTGCCAGAAGATAGCAGGTATATACCAGTCCAACAGTCTCAGGCCACCACCACATGAAACATGCCAAGACCAGTATTCATTTTTAACTACAAATAGGCAGCCATACTCTCAGAAAGATTCAAGGCACAGGTGGCAGAACAAGCTCTCTTAGCTGCATTCCATTTAGGATCATGATTATCTCCCCTCCTCGTTTTATCGTGCTTGGGCTCAGATGATTTACTGACAACCTGCAATGCCAGCCAGGCCATGAGGAAAAATTAAGACTGAGTTAAGAGCATGAATAATATGCATCACTTGAAACCAGCCATTTAATACAAAGCTGTTAAACCTATTCCTTTTAAGAATAAAATTGTGAATTTTGACAAGTATTGCTACATATTTTCAGTTCTTAAGTCATTCAGCTCTTTCCCAAAACCATTTCTCCCAAGGAGTAATACAGAGTTAATTAAATTAATACAGAGATTCTTGGTACTGAACAGATTCCATGTTTACCTCTTAAAATGTGAAATAGTTGGCTAAATGAGGTAGCTTAAGGAACCTCAACCCTTACAATAATGAAGAAAATTGTGGAAAGCAGTGTCCCAGCTATTTGTCTCAATTCTGAACAAACTGCCCCTTTTATTTTTATACCACTGCTTCCTACTAAGTACAACAGAATATCCAAGGTGTCTATCATGTCTCTTCATCTTTTTAACTTATAAAAACCTCAATGAGATTAGAGATTCCAGTTTATGTATTAAGTACTATGTATCATATTAAATAATATGATTTTCTCTACTCCATTACTTCATATAAGAATAAATATTGCAAAACAACCTAAGAAAAAAAAAATTCATCAGGTCTTGAAATAAAACTTTCATCCTATATAAAGAGGGTTTTTTCCTGGCAGAGAAAGAATAAGAGAGCTGCTGTCCTCCCACAAGGCACTGTATTTCCTCTGTCCATAGGAAGACAGAAGCCCAGTACATAACACCAAAAAAGAAAATGCACACCAATCAGATATTGGAGGAAACAGCTAACGCTTTAGTTAACTACTCATAAGTAGAATGTGAAGAATAACAATTTACATGTCAATCTACTTAGCTGAAAATGGGTATAAGCGAAGGATTAGAAAGCCTTAAGGATTCAAGGACACAAGAAGCCTCCAGTTCATTCAGACCATAACCAAGCTCAGGTGCCAAGATACAGAACTTGACACCTTTGCAATCTGCTTCATAGTCAAAGCAGGCAGGAAAAGAAACCTAGTGCTGAATAACAGAGGTGAGGAGAACCCTTTAAGCAAGTCCAAGGTAAGCCCTACATACACAACCGATGAGAATTTCAAGATAATGGGGGAAAAAGCTACCTGTATCCTTTGCTATGGGTGGTTACTTCAGTTTAACTAGCTTGGCTTCTCAGCAAGCTAGTACTACTCATGAAAATAAGATGTAAGCCAAATTTACACGCTTCTTAACAGCTTAAGTCTGACTAGTGGCAAAAAAAAAAAAAAGAAAAAGCTCTTAACACACCAGTAAGGTAACATTTCAAGTTCACAGTGGCTCTTTCCCTTGAAAACCCAGTGTTGTGCATGACACAGGCCAAGGAACTTGCACCGTATGCAGAGCACAAAACTGTAACCAAGTTAAATCAGTCATTCCAAGCATATTCCAAGCAAATGAATAGTATATGCTACTCTGCCTCATGTACTAGTAGTATCTAAGTTACATGCTTTACAAATGACACTATCAGATAATAAACTCTAAAGAAATGAAATGTTTTAAAGAACTGATAACAGAAAAAAACATTTAAGTCAAGAAAATGAACTTGACAGAAAACTCTTCAAAGCAATGTTGTGCTGCGTTTGCCTTCTTTGCTGATGCTAAAGACTGATAAATCATTTCATGCTTAACTAAGGACTCAGGTGTTATTGTCAACTATTCTAACAAAACCAAACCCACTTGGAATAAGGCTAGGTCTTTTAAAGGAAATAAAACACACTCCAGGCATACACACACTTAAATACAGCTATACCTTTATCTACACACTTATGTCTTTACTATATAAATACATAAAAAGAAAAGAATAATAATATAAATAGCTTCACTTTTTTTGACCACTACAAGAAAAACAAACTAGCTTTTATTACCTTCCTTTTCCCAATTTATGTTGATAGGAAGCTGAGCAGCTTGTCTTTCCTTTCTAAAAGTTGTCCAAAAAATGCAGTAGGAGATGCAGTATTCCAGAACAGTAAATCTTTCTCATGAAAGCTTCGCTAATCCAACATTTACCTGCATAGGAACAAAACCTAGGTACCATTTTACCTAGTGTTTTGCCTATGCACAGTATTGGGAAGAACATGATGAAATAAACATTAGAAAGAGAAACAATTGAAGATTTCCTTTTCAGAATTCAGTATATATACTTTAAACTACCTTTAACTAAAAGACAAAACAATTAATGTCAGTGCACTGAAAGCTGACTCATTTACCTTCAAATAAACTGAGGTCTCTTCGTAGCCTTGGTCCATAAAGCCCTTCTAATATGCTTTCAAAACCTGGAGACAAAAGAAACATTTAAAAGAGTAAATGAAAAATTTCTTAAAATAAATCAAATCCAGTAACACTGGCAACAACTCTCAAATCCTGAGTGCAATTCCAAAAATCGTTGTATTTG
The DNA here is from genome assembly GCF_014839835.1 of Dryobates pubescens. Classification (NCBI taxonomy): domain Eukaryota; kingdom Metazoa; phylum Chordata; class Aves; order Piciformes; family Picidae; genus Dryobates; species Dryobates pubescens. Next base: position 18,026,849 of record NC_071634.1, on the reverse strand, counting down.
TCACACAAGTATTTACTCCTTCCACATAGTACTATTCAAAAGAATCAGATGATAAAAATAAGACAAGGCAACTGCCATCTGCACACCATCAGCCTATTAAGCCATGCCCCAACAACCTCATTAGACTTAAAATAACTGCCACAGAATCTTAAAGGTGGGAGGATTAGCCTGGTAGCTCAGCATCAGTGAAGTACTCTCTCTTACGATTAGCAGCTGGAGGGTAGAGAGGGAAGGAGACCACCTTCAAAATCATAAACACCACATTTACCATCACCTGTAATCACTTTATCTGAGTAGGGCATTTCTTCCCCAAATGCTGCAAATACAGTAAAACACAATTCATTTTGCTTCTGATATCATAAAACTCTCTCTAGTTTTCTGTATCTGCACACAAATATTGTAAAATTAAGGATTAGATAAATCCAATTGTTTTCAGATTTACCAGCTAGTCAGTTTAGGCATTTGGTAGAAATTACACACTGTAACAAGGGAGAAGAGACACAGTGCAAACCATGTTATTAATTAATAAACAAACAAACCCCCCCCCACCAACAACCAAAAAAACCCCAAACAACACAGAGGAGATGCATGACAAGTGATGAAATAGAGTAAGCACTTATACCATCAATACAAGTTCTGTCCAACATCCGAACGGTTTGCAAGTCCCCCTCTTTCCTTCTTGCAAACAAAGAAGATTATTTTCAACTAAGAGGATATTTGAAGCAGTACTTGAAGGTTCTCTTTCTTCATACTCACAACTTGTCTGTGTTAAAGATGTAGCTAGTTACAGTATTCTGCAAACCTGTTTTATCATCACACCACAGAAAAGATCCCAATACCTTCAGAAAACAACTATCACCAAAGGCCATTTATTTGGATCATAACATTTGCTCATCAGATGCGATGCCCACAGACAATGCAACAGACTGCTCTCTCATCAAAAGTGACATTTACTTTTTGGTTTAGACTGTACAGAAACATGTTAAATACCACATTACAATACAGAAGTGGACAAAAGAAGCACTCAACACATTGGTGTTACTCAGCTTAACAGGTCACATTTTGTTAAAATTTATCTTTCCATTTTGTATTATTTTGTAATTTTAATGTATTAATTGTATTTATGTTATTGAATCATCACTGACAATAGGCCTGCCTCATAAGGAAGGCTTCCAACTAGGGTTGCCAGGGAAGGTAGAGACTGAAACTAGAAAGTCGGAGATAGTCCACACAACTGGAGAACTGCAATGGATGGCTACTGGCTTCTAAGAAAGGAGAATGAGGAAGTCAAGGACAATGTTTATACTTTATGCAAAGAACTTGAACAAATGGACCTTTGGTGTGGAACAAGCGACAGGACGTGATTCAACCAGAAGAACATCATGATGAACATCTGTTACAGACTGCCAAATCAAGGCTAAGTAGAAGAAGCCTTCAAAACACAATAGGAAGAAGTGCTGCACAATCACCTGCCTTAGCTCTCATGATCACTCAGCCTGACATCGTCTGAAGTGCATCACGGTAACGCACAAGCAGCCCAGGATATTTCTGTGCTGTTTGGACAACCACCCTGACTGAGGTGGTGGACAAGCTCAACGGGGGAGGCACTCTGCTACTCATGATCAGTGATATGACAGTTAACAGTGGTCTTAGGCAGAGCAGCCATAATGCAGGCCTCTTCCACCCAGAAACCAGTAAATAGCTAAGTGGTACCCGTCACTGTGGAAGCTCTATGTTCTGTTGCATCTGAGCCTAGAGGAAACCACAAGGTGCACTTAGAATTTTTAATACAAGGTTAGTTTATGTTAACAAATGTAATAATTGAACCTTTTCACAATACACACTGAGGTCAGACAAGTTCAGTTATACATGTTTGAATTTTTTTTTTCCTGAGAAGCAGTATCTTCGCAATGCTTCTAAGAAATAGTGTTTAGCCTCACAGCTGATCCCAACTCAATACCTTCTCAAACTGCCTCCTTCTCCTTCCATCCCCACATTCTCTAGGTGATCATAACTGAGCCTGTGAGTATGTTTCCAACAAATGTTTGAATGACTCAGACTATGTGCTAGGAGAACAGCCAAAAATAGGCTAAATATCATTTATTAAATGGAAGCTGACATTTGAGTCCTGCTTTCAAATGCACCACGTGGCAGGTCTGAAGGTAGGAGAGGCAGAGCAGTAATGTATGCACAGGTTACATGAAAATTATTGTTAGCTTTATTACATTCTACTCCATACTAATTTCTTGATTCCCCTAGCCCTGTTTATAGCCATACTAACTCCAGCTTTCAAAAGAAAGTCTGTTTAATAACACCAGAAATATTTCCATTCACCTTTGACACTTTATTCCTTCACAAGAGGTCTTTTTCCTTGTTTACATGTTTCTGTTTCAGAAGTAATCCAGTTTGAGGGCTTCAGACACAACACTACAGTATCATCCTTTTTACTAAAAGAAAATCCTCCAAGCCACCACCACCTTACACAGACAAAGTTTTAATGGAAATGGGACAAGCTTAACAACACCGTTCATCTGATTCATAATTACTGCTCCTACTTTTCTTCTTAGTTCTGCGAAGTTATCCATCAGAGAAGATCATGTTGCTTTCCCTCACTGTGTTGTAAGAAATTCAGAAATACCAGGTGCATGCAAACTAAGCTCTGGTTTTTCCCTTCTTCTCCAGCATATCCTCAGGCAGGCACAGGGCACACTGCAGGCTGCACAGTGCTCTGCCAGACAGGGCACACATGCTTTTTTCCCATGAAATGAGAATTTTAGCTCAAGCACTACAGTTTCAGAAGGCACTGCAGATCTTCAGGCTCTGCGAAACACACCTTTGTTAACCCACCTAACAAAGTTCACAGAACAATACATTGGAACCTTCTAGCTCCTGAGTGCCAAAACCTTAACATCACAAACTTCCATCACCCTCCACTTTGCTGCTTCAAGATGATTTCTGATAGAAGTTCAAATCACTTGTTATTTAGCTTCTTCAGTAAAATTAAGCCTCACCCTTCCGCCTACTTAAAAAGATGACGCTGTTAAGTACTATGCATCAGCAAGGAAGGTTCATGTCTTGTTTTTCAAACATATTCAATATTCTGAGTAAATGGAATTAAAATTACACATTGAAATTACAGTAGAAAAAAATGACACATTCTAAGCAGTGTGGAGTTTAGCCCACTAATGATGCTCTTTAAATCAGAAGTAATGTGAAAGTAGGCTCAGAACAAATGAGTTCAATTCTTAGAGGACTCTAAAATTTAACCAAGGGTCTTTAAAAGGTCGTTAGGAAATTCCAGAGAATAGGATTACATTTAATGAGATGGAGCACAGCACTGCCATGCAGCATTAAAATGAAACTTTCTAGATTTTTATAGTTAGTATTACTTTCATGTCTTTAGTTAAAGAGACTTGATTGAAATTAAGAGTTGAATTTTTGATTCTGCATTTTCCTTTGACCACACACACAGAGTTATGTAGTTTTCATAGAAATTCTGCTCTGAACTCTTACAAATGGTATTTTGAGGTGGCATTTCTTAACCTGTGAAGTCTATTCACAAAGTGTATGAGGAGTCTCAAAAAATAAAGTCACGCTGGAAAGAAATTATGGACAAGGACTAAAAGACAGATCCTGCACACTCTAGTTTATTACCCATACCAAGCAGGTTCACCTTTACTGCCAGCCTCCTTTGTCCTATATGCTTATTTAAGCAGCAGTAACTTCAGAGCAAAACACCCAAACAAGGCAGTTCTAAGCTAAACCTTGCTGATATAACTGAAGGAAATATACAAGCAGTTAACAACATTAAGCTTGGTTTACCCACACCAGAGCAATGACTTAGGAGATTTATTTCCCCCTCCTCCCCCCATTTCCCCTTGATCCCTTCCGAAAACATTTAATTCCAAAAAATCTGCCTTTCTTGGAGCTCATGTTCACTTCTCTTATAGTTTCTCATCACACAACCTCAGAGCCTTCTGAAATATATGCCCTTGTTTTACAGGTACTGCTTGCACTGTGTTCCATCAAATTTGACACTGTAGAAGGCCACTGGTTCCCCTGAAAAATGGTTATCAGTTTGCAGGTTTTACATTTCCAAAGGAAGAAATGTTCACCTACTTCCAAGTGATAGGGAAAAGACTATAAATTGCATCAGAAACTCAAACCCTTTAAAAATACCTGTGTTTATTACTCATCCATCATCAAGCTCCTTTGATATGTCAGACCACACTGAATTTAACTAGATGTCAATATCTCTGTTTCTTCTGCCTTTCCCTTCCACAGGTAGCAGCTGTCCTCTCTGCCCACCCACAGAAGGATTCATGATCTTGGTCTTGTTGACAAAGTCACAGGGGTTTTGTTGTTAGGATTTGGTTTTGCTTAAATCCACTGTAACAGCAACCTGGAAAGGATTTAAAGCACCAAAACACAGACTAAAAAACAAACAAACAAACCAACCCAAACCATAAACAAACAACAAATAACCAAACCCTCCACCCCCTAACCCCCCCAAAAAGGCTCAAAAACCGAAACCAACAAAAACACACCAACAGAACAAGCAAGCACTTCATTTCCTTTGGTAAATAAAGTAAAACCCAACCAAACAAAAAGCCAAACAAACCACAGCAGTAGCTTGCTGGGCAGAACACACAGGACATAGCATGACAACAGAAGCAAGTATTAATCATTTTTTAGTTAAATGCTATCTTTTTCCTGTTCATAATGTCACTTCAGAACATTCATTATTTGATAAAAAGAATGTTAGCCAGGTTCTCAAGTGAAAACCAGCCCATTTCTTTCTTGTAGAAAAGTCTTGAGCCAATTTAGGAGGGCTTTCAAATAGAGGTTGGGTAGGGAGGCAGCTTATGTTTAATACCTTATATCTACTATAGCCTATATAATGCCTATAGCACAAAAGTATTCACACTTCATTCACTCATTTTCTTTACTATATTGATTCAGATCTCTGAGCAAACAGGAACCAGCATACCAGAGATTCCAATGTGAAAGGGAGGAAATCCTCTATTTAGACTCCAATACAAATTCTGAACCATAGCTAAAAGAGATACTTGTCCTTCTGTGCAAACCTTGAGGACGCTGCTGCTGCCACTCAGAAGACGCAGCATAACCAAAAGTTGCAGTGAGACTACAGAACAACTTCAGTTGTAAGCAGCTACTTTTCACTTGGGATAAACTCCCTTCGTTTCAACTCTCCACACGGTGCTGCACTGTGGGGATGCAGGCAGTGATGAAATAGTTTCCAAAAAGAACATATACAGGTATAACAACGAGCTGTTAGAAGCATTAAGCAGAATACAAAGCGGGAGTAGTCTTCCAGTCGGAGGGAGACCAACATTGACCATAACTGAGAGGAAAGACAAAAAGAGGAAGTGTCCTGCCTCCCCTCAATTGTTCAGCAATTTTAAAGAAAAGGGTGGCAGCCAAGGAAAAGATAAGATTTGCAGGTTAAGTAAAGACTGAGATGATCATCAGGTCTGAATTTAGATCTATTTTTCAGGTGCTTAGAAATCTCTAAGAAAAATAAGGTTCAATAAAAGAGGAAACATTGGCACACTCCCAAGTAGTCTTCTATGTCAGTAAGAACGTGTCCTTGCAGACTTACAAGCAGGCAAGCTGACATGACACCTTCTACAGTAGCTTTCAGACACTGTCAAAATTCAAAGTAGATTTAATTTCAACTGTAGTAGCAAGATATTTTGAGAGATTTATGTTAGTTAAAATTTAAAAAGCATCAGCAAAACACTTCAGAAGTGGCTGTGCTGCTCTGAAGATAGTGGACAGAAGAATTATTCTAAGATACAGCTACTAGAACTTAATTTTTGTTCCCTCTTAAAAACTCTTCTTTCTTTGAAGAGTGATGTAATCCCAGGTGTCCCACATGGGCATTTAGATCTGGAATTGGGGTGAGTATCGGTGTTTTTCAGACACTGCAGCTTACCCTAGTGCCCTTTTTCTCAAGGCACCCCATAAAAAATGTGTCTAGACACCATCTCTTACTCAGAATCACGCTGGCAACAGTTTGGGACAGTTTATAGTTTGCCTTCTTAGAGAGAAAATTCAGAGGGCGTAAGTCCCTGTAAAAGAAGGTAATATCCAGCTTGGAAAAATGCTTGCAACTGCCTCATTTGGTATCAGTTTAACTGTTTTACAACATAAGAATAATACCCAAGCCTAAGACACAGAAACAACTGTCACATTCAGAAGACTGTGCCACGTTTTTCTTAACCGTAAGTTTAAGATATACAAGAGAACCTAGTAAGATGTTCACCAAGCCATCCTGTAAAAGCTAAATCCACAGCAAATTTGTAACAGTAACCAGGTCACAACACTGCTGTACTAGTATGCAATATCCAACACCTGAGCAGCATCTGGGAGAATGGCTAGCAGGCAGCTAATGAATAAATAGGCTTGGCACACTTCCTGGATTACCAGAAGCAAAGAATGTGAAGCTTTCTGCTAGGAAGGGAGAGGTAGCTAAAAGCTGGTAGAGAACAGCAGTTACCAGAAATTGCCAGCTCACTAAACCTCCTGGACTGATGGGCGTCTGAGAAACTGAACCACACAGGTCTACAGCAGGGGATAAAGCTGCAAGCCTTCAGGAGTGGTCCATGAAATTGATGCCTGTTTAACAAGTAAGTGGAATTTCCTTTGAGATCCAGAGTTCAGTAGGAACTTTCAGGAAGTTTCTTTTCAATTCATTCAGTCTATTCCTCACAAACTGTTCTGAAATGAACAACAGTAACACGAGTCAGTTACCTCATATTTGTTGATTTCTATTTTATTTTCTTTAAAAAGCTTGAAGTTGACTGAAATCCTACAAGTAGACTACACTAATCTGGTACTTCCCTGAAATCAGCTGACATCTCAGCTTCTGAAGCTACAGAGTGAAAGGTATCTTGTATCTGGGTGCCAAACAACACCACGGTAGGTGAACGATCAATCCTTTAAATCACATTACTGCATTGAAGCATTTACTTCCAAACACTCATTAACATAAAACAGTTTAACCCAAACCAATTTATTAAAAGTACTGTTAATAGTCCTGGACATACCACAATTTCAGCTACACATGAATGCAACATACCTTTAAAGCACCAGTTCATTTAGGTTGGTCACAAGGCTAGGTTTCTGTGTTTTGTAACACCTACACCCTGTATTTGCACATTACATCTTGCTTTCACAAACACCTAGTATTACAGGCTGCATTTGCAGCAGGAGGAAACCTCCTGCAGCACCCAGGGAAACCTCAGTTCCAGCATTCTGGAGACCTTCATATGAAGTTATTTATCTGGTACAAACTTCTTTATCAGTCTCATAGTTCAAGGTCACTCATATCCTACACAAAGAGCAGAACAACCTTTATTACTAATCTGCAAGACTGAGAATGAAGGGAGAGGAAATAATCAGAGTACCACTAGAGATGTACAACTGATGGAGCTGTTGAGTATCCAGCCTGCAACTGTTCTATAAGCCACACAGGAAATAAATAAAAGGCTTTGAGAAAACACATAGTCACTCTAATGCCTTTAAGATACTCTGTTAATATCAGTGATTTCTCAGAAGAAAGACTGAAAAGATGCCAAGAAATTACTTCAAATCACATCAAGTACCAGCCTTCAAAATTCTACTGTATGTGACAACCTGAAGCATAGGTCTTACTGGGCTTGGGCCAGCAAAATCCCTTCTTGAACTGTGGGACAAGTATTCTTTAAGTCACCATTAATTAAGAAGCATAATCAACAGGAGCAGAGATTTCAGCAGGTGAAATTACCCCACTGAAGCACAGGACTGTTTGTCAGGAAACACCACAGCGGGTTTCTCTTACAGCACCTTTCCTGCAGTCCCACTGCAGAAAGCATTGATTAGTTAAATAAGAAATCCACAACCCCTTGAATTTTCAGTTCACTTCCTAAAGGTTTGCAGGACAAGGAGTTCTTGTGAGAAGTTACAGTAATTGACAATAACTCATATATGACTGGTTTGTAGACAAACGCCTTCTCAGCAAGTCTGATATTTGTAGGATTTACTCAGCAGTTTAATGTGAACTCTCCAGCAAACCCCCCAGGTTTGAATCAGAAGCCCTTTTTGAAGAAAACCCCCTGCTCTGTGCAAGTGAAATACAGAAGACACCACATGCAGGAGTATCTAGGACTCTGCTTGACCCAGGTCAGTGCAGAAGCGCAGTTTTTCGCATCAGCACTAAGCTCAGGGCACCCTGGGCACTTCGGGTATTTCAAGAAAACAACTCCTTAAATGAGATGCTTCTCATTTAAAAAGATGGATTTCTTATCAAATCCCACTTCCTGAGGGCAGAATGGATTTGTTAAGGAATCTGTAGAGTTAGACAAGGGTGCAGACAGGAAATAGAACTCTGCAATTTATCCTCACCAGTCTGATGGTCTTGCTGAAGAAATGCTCCCTGAGAAGGTACAACATTTCACATTCCAACAGAGAAGGTCAGTATCAGTTTGGGGAGGGCTGGTTGGTGCTATTTAAAAAGCAGCAAGGAATTACACTGCAGTAAGGCAGATAAGGAAAAAGGTAAAGAAGCCACTCAAGAGCCACCTCACATTTCTCAGCTTCACATTAGAGAGCTGAGAGGAAGAGGAGTCCATGTTCTTGGACACTGCTATAGCAGGCTGGTACCAAGTGCCTATGGCATATATACCAGTTACAAGCTAGGACAGATGTATGAATTGGCTTCTCAAGACAAAACTTTGTCAAGCCTGAGGGGAATTTAAACATTGCATATAAAGGAGTATATCTGAAGTTCTGACTGCATCAGCACAGAATATAAAATCATAGAATAGTTTTGGTTGGAAAAGACATTTAAGGTCATTGAGGCCAACCATTAACTAATTCCTACAGCCTGGTACTAAACCATGTCCCTCAGCATACCTCTGCATCCCTTCCAGGGATGGGAACTCAACTACCTCCCTGGGGAGTCTTTGATAACCCACTCAGCAAAGAGTTTTCTTCTAATTGTGAAGACTCTCCATACAGAAACATATAAACATCAAGAGCTAGGATAAAACTGTTTGTGGAGACAGATACAGCTGTCAGTATTCCTTTGATGTTACTGACAATAAATAAGAGGAAATGTCTGGAAGCAAAGATAGATGGGTGGGTTTATGGACAAGATATGAAAGGACTACTTATGAAAGCTGAAGGATGAAGAGATAGGGTAGTCCAGGAAGAATAAGAATGTTGAAGGAGTATGAACCAGAATCACAGGGAAGGCCACAGTCACTGCATTATTCAACTGGTAGCATAGCAAACTTTTAAGACCGGTTGGCACAGTTGGCACTGGAGCCCCTGTACAGAGCAGTCTAAGGAAGCAGTAGGTCCTATTTTCCTTCCCTCTCATCAGATGGCTAACACCAGAATGACCTACATCTGAATTACAGGTCACAAAGCAGTAGCCATTTAATAATCCTCCCTCTCAGTCAGATTTGGAGGCTTTAATAGCTACCCTTAGGTAAAGTCAAATCTTCCCATTAACTGGGCCTGCTGTTATATGCTCTGTTCTGAAGGAAACAGAGGTCTGCAATCATAAGCCAGAGTTCTTTAAAGCAGTCTTCTATAACCTGCATTACATCAAATCATAGAATTGTTTCAGTTGGAAAGGACCTCTAAGATCATCATGTCCAACTGTCAACCTAACACCACCATGACCATTAAACCATGCCCTGAAGTGAAGTACAGCAACCTTATTAGTTCAGTGAAAATACAGCAGTTCAGTGTTAATCAAAATATGTCCAGCAGTTTTGCATGAGCAGTATTTTAAGCTGGCATTATAAAAGGGTGTAGTGCTTTTAAAATGGAAAATAAAACTTGAAAAGATGTGCAAAGCTTTCTGACAGCAGTTATGAGAAGCAACAGCATTTTCAACCCTAATTACACTGCCCTTTGACCTTTTAGTGACTTAGACTAGAAATGCACTAAAGCTAGTTTATAAAGCAGTAGAATTATGAGGTTGAGAACTATTATTCACATGTAGGATTTTATCTAGCCTTTAATTAATGATTTGAAGAAGCTGGGTACTGTGAAATGGGGAAGATAAGTATTTATCATCTGAAAAGCAAGCACTTTTAGAAGCAGTCAGTAGTATTTTAGAATAAAACAGTGCAAAACCATATTTCTTTTTCCTACCATACAGCTCTTTAAGCAGCGTAATCAATCTCTGGGTGCCACAGAAGCTAGGATGTCTCTCAACTGGAAAGCAAGACCTACCAAGTTAGACAGAAACTGAAGAACAGAGGTCACAGATTCAGTGATCTTTTACCAACAGACTTCATAACAAGAATAAATTTGCTTCTAGTGACATTTACTCAACTCTTACTCCTAGAATACAACTGATATAGAGATGCAAGCCTGGATGGATGTTGGGAACAAAAGAATTAAAAGCAGCAGCTGCCACTCCAAAGGAATTTTGCAAAGAGCAAAACATTCATCTAAGGAGGGGTTAATCCAGCTTCTCAAGACACTACACAGGAACCTGGTCCGTGCCAGAAGTAGAAACAAAGATGACAACACGGGTCTTTGATCTGCAGTCACATGCTGCTGACCACCCTCCATAAAATGAATTCAGCATCTACTGAATCACATGGTGACTTTATACCTTCAAACAAAGTTGGTTGGTAGCTGTATTTATAGTGCCACCTTATTTTTCAGAAGTTTGATATACACAAGTCTCTCAAACTCAGTGTGCCAACCCAACCTACCAAGGTTCCCTCCAAGCACATAGGTAAGTGCAAGGTTCAAGATTAACAAAAGAGTGCAGTCCTGACTGGCACAAAAAAAACTTAAGCTAGTGAGGTCTATAAAGCTCTGGTTGACCTCTACACTTTACATAAACACACTGAACTCTAAAGGTTAGAATAACAGCCTTGTTTGAAGCCCTGATACTTGAGTCATATTCAAGAAGAAGGCATCCATTGTAACTATCTACTCAGAACACCCATATAATACAGCTGAAAAATAAAAAAGGCGAGGGTGGATGGGGGAAAGAGGTGCTCATTTTTCCCATTTTAGCTGCAGGCAGTACAAGCCCTGGCTACTTGCCAGTAGCTGAAACACAGCTCAACAGCCTAAGTATGATTTGATAAATTGATCAGCATGACACAGTCCTGTTATTTTTTCAACATGTATGTTATATTAAATGTTACACAACAGCTGCTAATACTTATTACCAGAGCAAGACAGTTCAGGAGGCTCACCAGTAAACCAAGCCAGAGCAAAACCAACAAAAAACCCTACAGTAGAACCCCAAACCTAAACCAGGAGAGCAGTTTGCTGTTACATCAGACGAGCACCACTAGAGTCAGAACAAGGAGAAAGGTGCCATTGTTAGTTGCACTTGTTGTTGTTAACAATCTGGTTGATTAAGATGCTGTTCTGCTAGTTTGGGTAGCAGCTCATTTCAATGCCCACCCCCCACCAACTCCAAACTTGTTAAAAAAACCCCAACAAACAAAACAAAACAAAACACAACACCGAAGTCTTGTTCTCTCCAGTAATGCTATTTTTAACTGACTTGGGAAAAAATGCAGATATTTGTTAAAAGTGACCCAAGTTAAACTAGATCTAACCTTTTATTTCCTCTCCCACCTGCTCCGTTTCCCCTCCCATTTTCTAGGTTAGTGGTAAGCTAGAGTGGTTTTGCAGTCTAGTTTGAACTGCTTGATACATGAATACCAGTCAACATAAATCATGAAGGTAGATGTGAGTCTAGAAACAGTAAAATTGTGTTATGTATCAGAACAACCCTGAAACTTACCAACCTCAAGCACAAGTTACTAAATACCAACTCAAGAGAAGCCCTGAGACTGAGCTGCAGTGACAAAAGCTATGCCTAAAATCACTAACAAAGATTACAGTAGTTCCTGGAACACTTCAAAATTGAACAGTTTCTACACCAGTATCTAGACATAAGGCACACCAAAACCAGAATCACAGGTTATCAACATCACTGAAGATACATACACATACATGCACGCTCTGCAAGTGTAGCTCTTTTTCCCCTGAGTGCAAAGAATTCCAGCAAAGCATCACTGTATTCTGCACAGCCTATGGATTAATCTGTGCAGAGACACAGCTTCGTCTTGCATCAAATTCTGCTCCCTATACCCGTGCAATTGCAGGTCCATGAGAGATCAGTGCTGCGTCTACTGCTAAACACACAGAACTCTCTTCATCTGTCATTTAAACTAAACCTCTGGGTATCACTAACTTTTATTGTATTTATTCCCCATGAAAAAATTTCTCTTAAGACTCAGACATCAACTATGTCCTCAAAAACATTTATGACAGCAATTACTTCTTTCTCAGAGAAAAGCTGATGACTTGACAGAGACTGTGAGAAGACATGAAGAAGCTGACTTAACAGTAAATATCTGAAACAGTCCAACACAAATCAAGCAAACCCCAAGTGTTTGCTCATGTTTCAGTCTAAAACCAGTTCATGTGGTACACACACCGCAGCAGTTTCCAATGACACACATGCACACATTTCCCTCTTTCATTTAGCCTGCTTAGTTCTGAGGACATCAGGGCTGTGCTCCCTTTCTGGCAGCTGGCAGTGCCATAGGCAGCTAAACCACTCCAGTAGCTTATTTCTGTCATCCATCCTGCTTCTGGTGCTTAGTCCCACCCCTGTCCTTATGCTAGCACCAGCATCCACCAGATTATGGGGTTTTGTTTCACAAGCCCCTAACTACTCTACAGCAGTTGACCAGCTACTCAGTTTAAGCAGATGAGACAGAGGTCTGATGAGAGTGGACACAAGCACACAAGCAGCAGGAGCATGCAGTCGGGATTGTGATTCCTCCATTCTGGTAGTAGTTCTGTCAGACTTGATGCAAGATGGCACTTTACTGTACTCTTAGGTTGTGGGTTTGTAGTAAGTGTTCAATGCTAATGCTGACTTACACACTTCCTTCTGCAATACTAGCTTGAGCTATTCCTCTACACAATATCATCTTTCCCCATTGCATCAATAACTGCTGGTGAACCTGATCTAAATTTAACTCCTGGTCCTCTTTCAATGTTTGCAGTGACAATGATATTACTTCCCTGATATGTTTTATACTGAAATCACTCCAAGAATTTCTCATCACAGCTCCAAGAATGACAGGTCCACAGGAACACCTTACACCACTATTTTTGCCCATCACCCTGGATGATGACATCATAGCCACAGAAAGCTTGTTTGCTGTTCAAAGAAGCTGGAGTGACAAGAAAACAAAGGAGTTCAAAGCAGGTATCATTTTGAAATCATTCTTGCCTACAGTCTGTTCATGGCTTGACAGGTAATAGAGCACCAGGCCATCAAAATAGTCACTAGCAGATAGCCAGGAACATGATAGATGACAACATAATAAACCATTCTACGACTGTATATAGAAAGTAATCTACACTGCAGCAGCATTACAGAAGAACAGAAAAAAAGTGAAGGTAACCTGCTACAAAGTACTTGTACTCCCAGCCACAGTGCAAGACAGAAGGCTTCTGAGTATTTAAAGACACAAAGTAGTTAAGGCAGGAGTGTTGCAAGCCCGGGGATAGTACCAACTGCCGCAGTTACAGCTCTTATGCTGGGAGTGTGTGGGGGGGAAGCAGAATTCCTCTTACTGGAAAGTGCTCTGCACACAGCGTGTTCAAAAACAGTAAGCTGGAACAGAAGTTCAACTATTTAAAAACTGATAATAATCGAAAGTCTATATCCATGCACATGGAATGAGATGCACCAACGTACCCTAGTTCAGAGGGATCAAAAGGTTTGAGGGACGTGCACCAAGCGATGGATTCGCATGCAAGGTTTTGCAAGCTTACAAAAACGGCCCTTTGTCTGGGCAAACAAAATATTGATTTCTTTGAAGTAGCTAAGCTATTTTAAACTTTGATTAAAAATGAAAGCTCCAAGAACGGGATTTTTTTGTTTTAATGAAATTATTTAGAGGCTTTTACATTCTCACAGTATAATGCAATGCCCTAGCAAGGTGATTTCAACATCTATGAATGATGTTACCTGGCAGTTCCCATTAAAAAAATCTTCAAGTTACTGCTCTGAGCTTCACCCACAGGCTACCATGATAACAGTAAACCACATCATCTCATGCTGAAGCTTTTCCTTGCCTGCCAGGAATTACTAGGTCTCTCCTCTGTGGCCATTCATGAGAGTTATGGGGACTCAATGTACTTGCCAACAGCCTACCTGTAAAGTTCAGATGAAATTGGCCAGTGCTTAGAAAAACTGCCTAAAACCTGTTTCTTAAGCCTGATCACAGTACGAAGCTAGATTTTCATAGCTCCATAAGCCAAAACCTTCATAGAGCTACCAAAGCCTCTCAATCCAATGAAATGCATTAAACCAATTCACACTACAAAATTTTAATGAAAGAATGCCAAAGTGCAACTTCTAAGCATTCTGGTATTTACCTCTGTAAGATGTCTGGGGATATAAACCACCACAGAACACAGTTGCTGGCTAAGTTAGATACTTAGCTCTGAGCTTTCTGGCACTTTTACATAAACAAAAATTTAGAACTAAGGTATTTTGTTGGTTAGTTAGGTCACAAAGACTACCTAGCACAAAACACACCAGAGAGTGCTGCTATACATGGTACTTGTTAGCACATATTATCCATGCTACAAGGACATCCAGAGAATTGAGATCTCCAGATGCCTTCTAAAGTCATACAAAGTCATCCATAAGCACAAATCCAGGCATTCTAGGAACGTTAGTGCTCACCATAGCACACACACAAAGAATACCATCTCACAGCCATTCCATGCTGAACACCTATTTGGAACTTCTGCTGATACTCATTTACCATGTGAAGTGTTTTGTACCTTCATGTACACGTAGATACCAAATAAGAGAATCATTAGTAATGCAAATGAAGTTTTATCACTGTTTTTCTTCTCAATGATTAAATGCATAGACGTTTTGACCCGGGACATTAAACAACAGCCCGCAGGTCACATATTGACATAATAGGCTGGGAAATCCAAGTATTTCATTCTAAAGCCTGTGGAAAAATACTCAACCAGTTCTGACAAAAACAAGGCAGCAATCAAGCCCTCCAAGCAGAGGTCCCTAACCATCAAGCAAACAGTATGCTGCAGGCAACTGAGTACTATTTCTGCCTCACAGTTGCAGAGATGAACTATCTGTGACTATGAGTCTCAAGCTTGGCAATCACTGTCTTGGAGGTGCCGTCTCTGGCTCAGTTTACCACTTCCATGAAGTAAGTGAATGAGGAATCCTCTACAGAGAAAGCATTTAAAAATCCTCAAGTGATTATACTACAGACAGCTAAATAACAAATTTAGTATCAATACAGTAAGTGATATATATCAGAATAAGGTTGCTCATCTGAAGGCTTTAAAGGAATAATTAGGAGATGTTCAAGGAGGCTGCACTTTCTTGCTTCACTCTCTGAATATAATGCTAGCAAATTGACAGCCCAGAGAGCCATATCACCTTTGACGTTTCGTTAAATTAGAATAATGCTAAGGGTAGAACGGCATGAGCTTTTTGGTGGTGGTAGCCTTGTTTAATATTGACAGTAAGGTAGGTCAGAAACTGGAGTGCTGGGACTGTACCACATGGTTGCCATCATTTTTCTATAAATTTGTAATTCTGGAGAAAAATGAAGAAAGAAATAAAATAAGTGATGCCAAATGCATCATATTATCCTCTCCTACCCCCACCACGCTGCTGTTTCAGCCATCAGCCTGACAATTGTTCAGACCTTCCAGCTAGCATTAACTTTATTAGACTCTTCAAATCCTTCAGAATACTTTGCCAAACCATTTTTACTTTTGAAGTTAATTTGAACTAAACACAGAAGGTTGTTTTACAGAAGTTAATGCTGCCCAATTTCAAAGGAGTCAAGAAAAAAAAATAAACAAACCCAAACTTGTTAAGTGTACTCTACTTCCATTATCCTGACTGCTCACTTTCTGGCCACTTTGTTTACACTTTCTCTCAGATAAGGGCTGCTCAACAGGCATGCCAAGTAGCAGCTCTTAATTGAGATAGCTCTTGACTAACTATTAAACTATAACCCATGTCCTTCCTCCTCAGCAGCTGCTAATCATTTCAGGGCTCCTTCCTAGTAACTAAATTTTGCACCACAAACACACAAAGAAATCACATCCTAAATAACTTTTATTCCATGGAGAAGAAAACTGAATGTGAAGCAACACCACGGTGCAATCAGTGCAAAATGGTTAAGTAATTAAGTTATGATTATACACTTCGCCATTCTCAGTGGAAGGACAACCCAAAAAGCAACTTTGTAACAGTTCCCTAAACACAACAGATTTGCCCAGCAGAGGACCCATGGTATGGTGAAATTGTGTCTTAAGGAGCATCTGTTCTATTTCCTTGCAGTCCTTGTCAGTGCTGGTTCAGCTCTCTAAACGTATCTGGCTGCATACCATTACCACCTGAAAGTCCCTTCAGCCAACAGCCTCGTAGGATTGTAGTTTAAATTTAAAACTGAAATGCCATTGAATAACCAGAGGAGTGGCCGTTTGTATATTGAGAGAGATCAGGCCATCAGATTTAACCCTTTGTCACCTGTGTAAATTAACTAGCTCTTCAATACATTCTAACGTTTGTTGCAGAAAGAGCGCTGTTTCTCTAACGCAATACCATATGGAAATAAATAAACACTGTTTTTCTAATGCTATCACCTGAAGGGTTAAAAAACAGCTCAGGTATCATACCATCTACACAGGTGCTGAAAAGTATTGCTGGGGCGGCACAACAGGAACAAGCAGCACGTGTGCACGAGCAGCTACCAGGGAACTAAAACCGCGCAAAAACCTCACAAACCCGGAAAAAGCTGACGGCCTGTAATAAGAAGTGCACCCACTTGTTAGGTGTTCACTTGTCTTTGATCTCGTCTCAGGCACAGGCAGAAACACCGACGGAACCACTGCTCACCCTCCCAGCTCATCTAGATGTGTTCCCATCGCTCAGCCACCGGGGAGGATCAGCACTGACACTAACTCGCTCCTTGGAGATCAAGGGCTGTGTTTATTTCCCCAAGAAGGGGAATGTCTGTTCAAACGACACGAATCAGCAGTTCCTGGCATCAAAGTGCTCACACACGCACGCTCCCAGCCCCTGAATGCACAAAGCCCCCGGAGCGCAGCGTGCCCCGGCCGGAGGCGGCACACGTAACGAATGCCAGCAGTCAGAGCGGGCAGCCCGCCCGGCGGGAAGGGGCCGGGCAGTGCGGGCAGCGGCGGCAGCCGTTAGCGGGGGTGCGTGCCGGGCCCAGCGGCTCCGGGCCCCCGGCTGGGGGGCGCTTCCCGCGCGGGGCCGCGGCCGGGCACGGCCGGGGGTTCACGTGACCCGGAGGAGGGGGGACCTGACGGCACGAGAGCCACCGGGGCAGCCCCGGGGACGGGGCGGGTGGGTGTGTGTGTGAACTCGAGGGGAGAACGGCCGTCGCCATGACAACTTCCAGGGGGAGGGAAAACTTCAAATCCCAACCGTCAGTGCAGGAGCGGCTCTCTCTTAAAGGCGCACACACAAGCACAGCCAGGCGGGCTCCCTCCCCTCCTCCGCCCCCCAGGCACTGGCGATGGAGGAGAGGAGGGGGGCAGCCACCGGCACTCACCGCGCTGATGACGAGAAGCCGAGACAAAAGGACCCGAGCCGAGAAAGGGTCTCGGCCGTCGGCGAAGGGAGGGATAGAACGGCCCCAACCGAAGCTGTAACACCCACCCTCCGCTGCCCGGAGGCGGCTTAGGACCTTCGCTCTCCCGCACAGACCCCCGTCTCCGCTTCCGTTCTCCAAGAAAGCCGCTGGAGCCGCTCTTCCATCCCCGCTCCCTCCACTCCGCCCACCGAGACACCGGGGCTTAGGGCTCCTCGCCCGCACCGAGACACCGATCCCCGACTCGCCACGCCGTTCCCCTCAAGGAGCCTGATACCCCCTCCCCCGCCCCTCGGTCCCCCACTACGACCAGGACACCCTGTCGTACTCCCTTCTCTTACCCACACAGTGCATGAGCCGGTGCCGCCAGGAGTCGAGTTCTCGGCGGACTCCCCTGCGCTCCGCCGTGCAGCGGGGGCTCCGGCACTGGGAGGCGGCGGCAGGAGGAGCGGGAGCCGCGGCGGCCATTCTGTCTGTTCCCTTTTCCATCTGCCTCTGACCTCACGCCCGCTCATTTACATACGAGCGCGCGCTCCCCCGGCTCCTCTCCCTCCCCCCCACCCCCCTTGCCTCGTCGAGCGCGTGCCCGCGCTCCCCACTCCCCCCCGCCTCGCTCAGCATCCGGGGCGGGAAGCGCGCGCCGCCCGGCGGGATGATTGGCGCGCGTCCCCGCGAGCCGCTCGGGCCCACCCTTCCTCCGCCGAGAAGGGGCTGGCTCGGTATCCGGGCCCGAAACGGACACGCTCTGCCTCCCCACCGCCGGCCAGTTTCCCCCCCGTGTCCCCCCGGCCCACAGCTCCCGCAGGGCAGCGCGCTACCCGCTGCAGCCCATCCCGGACAGGCAGCCGCAATGCAAGCCGGGAGTTGTAGTTGTAGTTGGGCGGGGGAATGACACCCCTGAAGCCACCCTGACACCCCACACGGTCCTTACAACGGCTCTGCGCTGTCTGGGCCCCAACACCGCAGGACGACCCTCGCCGTACAGCTCCCAGCACCGCAGCTAGGTCGGAGACAGCTCCTGCTTAAGAAGGTTTCCAAAACCAGCGCAGGTCCCGCCCTCAGCCCACGGTCTGCCCTGAGGGCTGCTTGCAGCAGGGCTTCCTGTGGCCCGCAGTCCCCCGCACCCTCTTCCACCTCCTCGCCCACACCTGACCCCCCGCGGCTACTGCTCATCGTGGCAGCCCCTTGTTACCACTTTCATCCCTTATTCCACCACCCGAGTGGACGTGGCTGTCACACGAGAGGAGCGCGATGCTTTGCCTTCCCAACTGTGTATTCATCACACCAATTCACTCGCCAGTTTCACTTCACAGAGAGACTTTTCAAAGTTCGCTGGACTACTGCTGAGTTTACCTGTCCCTTTCCCTTCAGCCTGTTTTTTGTGAGGGTGTTGGTCACATGAAGTCAGATGGGTAGATGAACTGGGGACCAGCATCACAGAAAATACTGTGTTATCTCCCACCACCCCGCTGGAAAAGCCTAGCATGGGAAGCAGCAGCAAGTCAGTTCATCATCTGGGAGCGTGCCTGAGAAAGCTTACTAGCAATCTACGAACGACTTCAGAACTAAAGTCAGTTTAAGATAACTGCAAGAGAGTTAACACACTAATGTCAAATTGGGTTACTTGGAACATTTGATGACCGCTCAGACAGTTGGTCTTGCTGCTCCTCATGCAGTCACCCTCATGCTGTACTTCCAGCCTCCAGCACAAGACATCCTTCGGTGCTAGTCTAATGTGACAATTGTTACCCGTGCCTTACAAGGGAGCAGCAAGTAGCAATCTTGAATTCCCCAAACAGAAAAATCAAGATCTTGCTGTTTTTTCAGATCCTAGTGTGTCTTTGAGTGCCTCCTCCTGCCCACATTCCCCTTCTCAGAGCAGTCTTTGTTTGCAGCATTACTTCACAAGAAGTAAAACAGGCACTTCTGTGCCTGCTTGCAGGTTGTGATAGGAAACAGGATTTAATAGGGCTGTAGAAGAGAAAAGGCACCTTGCCATCTCTCCCCCACAAAGGTTGAAAGAACAATGCTGGGAAGAATCACGCCACCCCATCTATACATGATTGGGTTTTTTATGCTACAGGATGAGCAGAGTTAACAACGGCAATACTGCATCAAAACTGCAGAGGGGCTTCAACTTTGAACAAAGAACGGGAAGCCCTTCCCCACTCATTCATCCCTCTGAGTATCTGTGCAGAGCATCAGTGCAGCCAGCAGCAGGGCTGTTTGGCCTTGGAGCCTTTAATGCCTTTCAGTGAAGCATTTTGGGGGAAATGCAAGGCTGGAAGTGGAGGTGAAAAGGCAATCTATTGCTTACTCTGGCTTTTCAGCAGCCAGCAATAAATAGCAAGCAACACTTTGTCAGTCTCCTGGCTACCTCCTTCTTCACCTCCAATCTGTTGCAAGTACCTTGGCCTTTTATTTGCACTGGACTTCCAAATAACAACAAAAATCATCAGCATTACCCCAGTGCCAACTGGAAAAACCAAGGCAGCTCTGGGGAAGGCATTGACAAAACCCTCACAAACTGAAATGTAACCTTATTTGGATAGAATGCATCAACTGCAAATTAATAATATCCTACAGTAAATGATACATACCTTTTTTTTGTGATAAGATGAGCTAAGAACAACCCAACCAAAACCCAAACTGTTTTGCATTTCCTCCTGCAAACCTTTCACAGTGGATATTTCCTTCTGATCTGAAGGACATTCTTTCTTTGTGGGAGAGGTAGAGCGTGGCCTTGAAGATCAGTTCTGCTTCTGCAGGAATGAACAAAACCTTGGTAAGAGATAGCAGGTCACCTTTTTATTAAATTTCTTTAAAAAAACCCAAAAAAACAAACACCACCACCACCACCACCCCCAACCCCCTAAACTTTGTCACTTCTGTAAAACAGCTAATTGACCTTAATGAATTCAGCATACAAGAATTTTAAATGCTGCTCATTTAACTGAATCCCTAATATGATGAATCAGTTTTGTAGAGACACAACAGTCCCACGTCTGAAGAGTTTTCTTTTGAGATGTCTGTGATTAAGTAAAGAGTTAAGAAGAAACTAGACTATGCCCCCATTTTGTTAACACAATCTTTGGTGGTGGTTTCAAGGTTCCTCATTTCAGAAACTTCTCCATGCATCAAAGATGTAAACCTGGCTAACAAAGATGCTGGGCAGATTTCAGGGAGCAGGAGGCAAGGAGAAAGAGAGAATTTCTGACTGAATTGTTATAGTTGCCCAGATTTTGAACTCCTGGGCGTTCTGAAAATGCTGCCTTGACAGCAGATAAGCTGTAGAGACCACTCTTTCCCTTTGAGATGGTTTTATTCTTCCAAACTTAAAATTAAACCAGGTAACCCAAGGATCCTACTTTGTCAAACTGTCAGTGGCATCATTTTTACATTACCTGTACTGGGTTTTCGTCTCTGTGAAAATGACTTTCCAGCCAAGAGGTCACTCTTTATGTGGATTTGCACTTGATTTTATAGAAGTGATTCAACCTTTCTGAAGAATGGTTGAATCAAAATTCCAAGGCTGATTGAGGGCAGAAGCTGGAGCAGTGAGGGATAATTTTGATTTAGTTAATTTCAGCTGCCTATCCTGGCTAATTTTTATGGGATCAAAGAGTCAGTTACTTAGAAATGGCTCTGGAGGCAAAGTCCAGTACAATTGCTTGAAGCTACAGGAATTATTACTGCTGTTCTTTTTCTTGGTTTCATCTCAATTTGGGGAGAAAGAGAAATTAAGATAGCTATGGTTGCTTATGATTTGATACCACAGTCCCATCAAAATCTGACATTTTCAATTTTTTTTTTTTAACACACATTGGGGAGGTTTAGCTATCTTTTTGAAACATTGCAAAATTGTTCATCACCAAAACCTCTTCATAATTAATCCCCAAAGGTGAGATTCGCTCCTGTACAGACAGCTTTGCGTGGCTTTTTGTCACATAAGTTCTGCTTTGCAGAAACTGCGGGTAAGGATGAAGTATAATTAAAACAGTTTAACTTGAACAGTCAAAACCTTGTAGGAAGCCTTTTCCAGATGCTGTCCTGAAGGGAATGCATTCTGACACGGTGAGCTCCCTCTCTTACATGAACGCGGTTTGTAAACCTGGATATTGTCAGTAAAACAAAAAGAGTTAAATGATGAATCATGTGATAGCTTCATGAATGAGGAATGCAAAGAGTACTCGAAACTTACACCACAGCAGAAAACAGAATTGTTAAAAAAGGAAAAAAGGCACTAGAGGAGACTCCAGCATAAGCACCAACGTGATCACTTAGATACAGGATCTAGTCACACTGAATAAAGGTTACTTGATAATCTAATGTTCACACTGATTACAAATAGGTGACTACTTTATTTGCAATACCCATTTTCTCATGATTTAGTGCATTATCAAGAATTCAGACATGCTCATAAGATAGGCAGGGGGGTTGGAACTAGATGATCTTTGTGGTCCCTTCCAACCCTGACTGATAGTATGACACACCAGGTTATGTGGCAGTGTCAGGTGTAGAAACCCATCATTCTCAGTGAGGTAGGCTATTTTTGAAACCACTTTTTTTCATTATTTTAATTATCACTTTTTTTCCTCACTGATCACTGAGGTCTTAATCTTAAAAAATGCTTGGGGACTTAGTACATAGCTTCCATCAGAAACAGCTCTGAGAAGCAAACCCTCCAGTTCTGTTCAGCTTTTATTCAGGCTTTGAAGACAGGATCCCTACGGTCACTCCTGAAGGCACATTCATACAAAGCATTTAAGTTGCTCTGGAACTGCCTGCATAAAGCGAGTTCAAATTCAGAAGCTGGAAAAGTGCACCCATTCAAAAGCAACAGGATTTTTCAGACACCATCTCATCCTTAGATTCAGGCTGTGATGGGTAGACAGCAGTTTTGTGAGAATCTGTTAAGATGCAAGATACTGCATTCTCACCAGCTAGAATACCATCGATTTCAGAGATTTGAACTGGTACACTCTGCTCTGAAGTGCTGTGGCTGAGTAGGTTGGCTGCCTCCAAAAGAGAGATAAGACAGCCAGGGAGTGATAATTATTTTCTAACACATCTGGATTTGTAAGGTTCAAGGCATAACTGCTCCACCTACTATTTCACCTATTGCTAGCAGATACTTCCACTATTCCAAGTTTGATATACAGCCCATCTCTTTCCAGTGGTGAAGGAGGGAGGAGAGGGGCCATCCTGATGTCTATCATATCCCTGTCTATCGTGGCAAGCAACACAGCCCGGGTGAAAAGATTGTGCCTAATCTAATAGTTTGTTATGAAAATTCCAAGTTTAATATCAGTGTGAAGTTACACAAAAATATATTTAAAGTCTGGAGTAATTTAATTTTTAAAGCTAAAATCCTTCCCAGTTAGGTGCTGGGGCCCCATGAGCCTTGAAACCTGAACCCAAAACATTTCCATGCATGGGTCATGAGTTCTAGCAGGGAAAACCAAAGTTCAAACTCAAATAGGAACAAATGGAGGGTCTAGTTTTGTGAATCTCATCAGCATCAGCTGTTATCACTACCTTTCAAAATGTGTGTACAACTGTACCTGTGCACAGGTTATTAAAAACCCAGCCAAGGTGAATTTCAAAGTGTACAATAACATTTTTAGCTCCAAACTGCCGATTGAATCTCTAGTTAGAGAAAAGTACCAGGAAATTTATAAAGCAAGGCTTTCCTCAGGTAGCAAGGCAGTACTAAGCCAAACAGGTCAGCACTATATTTGTGCCCCTGTTAGTGACCTAATTCTAAGTACATGAAACATGATTATTGCAGACAGGTGACCAATTTTCATAAACATCTTTGTCCCTCATATAGGAAGGTTAAAAAAAAAAAAAAGGAAAATGCTTCTTAGCATATGTGCTAGCAATAGTGCTTTCTAAAGCTGTGAGGATTTAAATAGGTTAAATGAAGTTTGTCTCTGAGTGGATGTTAACTTACCAGAATAATTAGCTTAGCAAAAAGCAGGCAAGCTTTCAAGAACACAAGTATTCTTCATGTCCTGTCTGCTTTAACAGAGATGTCACTTCCATGTGTCACACTAGTCTTGTCTGTAGTGAGCAAGCATTATCACAGAACTCTACAGTAAATGTTTATGAAGCAGATGCACTTAGTTCTATATGGGTAACTAACACGTGAAAAGAGTTTACAGTTTATACCACTTTAGAACACACAGTGACATTTTTGAGGGTTATTTTCAGAGCTTTGTTTATCACTACTTTTTAGTGGCTAAGGGTCTGGGCAATGCTGTGGCCAAAGGGCTATGGTCTCACCACACACATTCCGCTGCCCAAGAGCACACATTTACGGAGGCTGCATTACATTCAGACAAACCCTTACAGCTAGGAAAAGAATAAAAAGTCACAGAACCTTTATGGTGAGCTGAGCACATTTGATCAGAGCAGAATCTAAACTGTTACTTTAGAAAAGTCACTCCTCAAAGCAGAGCTACTTTTCAGTGCCGAGTAAGGTAGGAAAGGTAAGGATTTCAACAATTCAGGCTTGTCAGGAAAAGCTAATATGCACGTTACATAGACGACTCTGTGGTGTTACCTCATAAAAATAACAAGAATATTTTGCAGCTAGAAATAAAACAACTCTTGTTCAATACTCATTTCAAACATTTATTATTCTTACAGTGTTCTTAAGAGGATGATATATCCTATGTTTCAGTACTAGCCTGGCAGAAAAAGGTAAGCGAAAGAAACCAGCTTGAGACATCAAAAAATAACAAATTAGTCTTCTATAGATTAGACTGCTGTTTTAGCATGTCATTATTTGACTATTAAAATTAAATTCAGAAGGATGGCAAAATCCAATATGTACTCCTAAGTGGTGTCTCCATAGCACTATCTATCAAATATGGCTGTTTCCCCCTGCCATTTAAACTGTTATCCTATGTTCCACACAGCTGAGTAATGTCACTCACTCTCTCTAAACTTTCCCAGGTGGCCAAGTAATTTAAGTATGCCATCACCAGAGCAACTCTACAGCTGAAAATATACTGCTATTAAACCCAGAGAGAATAGATCACTAATTGCAGCTTAATATTAGAGATAGACATGAAATAGTGAGCCAGCCGTCAGAGCATGCACTGGTAATCCAAACTTACACGTTTATTGCAATGACAAAGGACTGTTTACTGTCGTCATGAATGACTTTACAATTACTCTAGCTAAGAGCTTGCTAAAGCTAAGCAATACAAAGACTGCTAGAGCTGTTGCAGACCACAGATTAATTATTATTTAAACTAAGGAGGAAGTTTTTTCCGCCTTTCCCCCTTTCTTGCATGGAATATCACGCTGGGTGAGTTTCCCTGTATGGCAGTTGTGCCAACAGAACCTGTGACAAGATACAGCACACATGGAGCACCAAACAGAAGATGTGGTTCCTGAAAGTGCTGAATAAACCCACACACAGTTCACAAACTGGCTGCTCCAATGGAGCTGCCAGGAAACAGAGAGTGGGGTGCCACCTCCTAGGTCTCTAGAAGCTCTCTAGGAGTGGATGTGTGTGATCCTGAGAGAAGGATGGCTGTAACAGGCTTGGAGTTTCGTTTGTTTGTGGGTTTTTTATCACAGAAATTAACATTCGGAGTCCTTTGCACCTCTTTCCAGCTGTGGTTTCTAGCATAGGCTGCAATTTTATAGCCAATCTAACCAATATCCACCATGGGAGATGGTAGGAAATGAGACTGAATGGCTCATTGGTCACCTGAGTAAAGCAGTTTATTTCCTGTAACATTACTTGCAGAATTATTGCCTCTTGGAGTAGAGCTCTTCATAGTTTGATTTAGAATAACTATTTTTATTACATCTCTAAGCTTCATCCTATCAATTTTATGTATAACCTTTCCTTTAGCCGAATTGTCTGTGGCTTAGGTTATATCTTCTGAATCCCCCACTCATCTCTCTTCTCCCTCCTCTCCCACCAATTCCACGCTCAAGCTAAACATCTCCAATTGAAAACAAACAAACAAACAGAAAAAGGTAGAAGAAAAAGAAAAGAGAACACAGTGGATGAAATGTATCACCATTTTAGCAGAATAAACAGAGATGACCCCAGTCTTGCAGAGACCAAATACATGGGAAAATAAGGACCTGGTTGTTCTTGAAATGCAATTATTTCACTAGCTAGATCAGTGCTGTGGAGATTAGTTTGCTGTGGCCTTATACTGCTTCACATAACTGCATTCTTGAAATGTTTAGGGGTTTGTCTGCTGGTTCTCAATAGGTATCTTTTCATGTGGTTTTCATCTATGTCAGTAGTGCTGCAGAAGGACTGAAAATAACCGTTCTATTTCGCAGAGGCAGTTAAATTGATACAACTGAGATATTTTCTTCTTGTCCCCTCTTTGTTTTTGTACATAGATTTTAAACCCAAGCACATGGAATGTTTTGGGGTTTTTTGCTGTTGCTCATGTTGCTTCTCAAGCAGCTTTTTGAAGATTTGATTTTATGATTTTCTTATATTGACTATTTTCACATGAATTTTTAAAGAGTATTTTTGTATTAGGTTAATTTAAATAAAGTAACAGAATAGATTCACATGCAACATTCCTATTCGAGGCTACACAAAGTAATGCCCTCAATGAAGGCAAAATGAAGTCACAGAGGGCTAAATATGACAGACTGAAATATTTCTTACCGGGTTCCTGCTGCGAAAAACAGACGGCAGAGAAGGTCTGCTGCAGAGTGTCAGAAGCAGCAGCATAACATTTCTGTTGTCCTTTCCTGCAATTTTATCATCTCTGAAAAGATCTTTTTAATTCCAAATATCCATGAATTTGGATGTAAACAGAATTCATCTTTTCCTTCTCTGCCTTAAGCAAGCCTACTTACTCTAAAACCCCAGGCGTTTGTTTCTTACACTTTTAAACAAGAGGAGGAAAGGGAAGTGTTGAAGTTCCTACCATTTGCCTTGAAGGATGTTTTCACAGCTAGGTATCTATATTCCCTGGAGAAGCCTCCCCACAGTATGGATCTAAAGTGTTATAACCACTTCAGACAAATGCTGGGATCCCCCTCCTTCAAATTGGAGCACAGTGTCATGGTAATTCAGATATATTTCTTCTCCATCCAGTCTCTCTTTTTTTAACCTTTCTGCTTAGGGTTAAATCAAGGTGTGTTTCCAACCTTTTCTGCACCATTACATCTGTGATTTCTTTCACACACAACTGGTATTTCTTATCAGTGAAAATATATTTTAAAGCATCTTGCATTTCCTTTGCAGAAAAGGAAAGGACAGGAAGAGCATACTCGCTGGAATGTAAATAGAGTCTAAATGACAGAAATTTCGCCGTGCTTTCAGGGATGTCAGGACTTTTAGCAGAGATGTTTTCTCTGTTTGTTGTGGCCTGCAAGATGGGAGCTTGGGCTGCTGCTGGGAAATTCCTGTGTAACTCTGTATAGCTCCTACTAAATAGGAGCTTGTATATGTGTGAAAAATAATCTCCCCAAAACTACCTGATGAGAGAACTTAGCCTGTTAGGTAAAAAACAGTCAAGATCAGCACAACTTGCTGTGATGCACAGGTGACTTTACGTGCGGACTGCTATGTTAGGTGTACAAATTCACCAGGCACAAAGCCCCCACTGCCTGGTGTTCTAGTGTTTATCAGATTTCCCTTACCACAGCCATCATGTTCTCACCCTGGTGATCACTCTCCCCACAAAAGGTCCCTGGCTAGATATGTCAGACCTTCTGCATGGTCTCCACATTCCCTCACTGAAGTTGTGCAAGCAGCAACTGAAAGTCCTCTCTCCTTCTTTTCCTATGTGGGCAATCAGGTGGTTAAGTGCAGGGGAAACTTATAAAACATGTTATCTCCCAAACAAGCAAGCTAATTCTGTGTCCAGTGAGGGATAACAATTTCCTATCTCTGTGTAATTACAAAACATTTCTTAAATTCAAGCAAACATGCCAATTCTAATCTTGTATTTTTGTGTCTTTTCAGAGCTAAATGCAGTCACAGCATTCAGGATTTTTTTTCTCTAACACACTCTCTCCTGTTATTCTCAGCTGCTCATAGCATTTGGTGAAAACAGACATGCTTTCTCTTGCTAGAAGTACCTAGGAGCACTGTTCTTCATGTTTAAACAGCTCCATGTGTACCCAATTATGAAAGCAATTAATTCAGTCAAAGACTAGATTAACTGCCATCTGTGGCCTGATTGTTTGTTAAATTTGAGTGCTTCTGATCAAAATTGTCATAAACAGAGTCCTATACAGCACGTGACCCAGTGACAAATCATGTTGACAAGGACTTCTTGCTATGAAGACAGTTCAACATTGAATGTTACTGTACCACTTCTACCCTCAATTTGTATGGTGTGTATTACTTGGGATGTATTTTTGTTTCACAGAAGTGAAACCTTGGAGTTTGGTAATAAAATAATGCTACTCTTAGTGATGATAGATAGGTATTTTAAGACATCATTTCTAGCTGTTGTTGTTGTCTTGTATGCTTCACAGTGACCATTCATACAGTATTTGAAGCAACTATTCTAACTAACATGGGAATTGGCTACATCATCTACAGCTAGAATTTACTCTCAGAAGCACAGCTGTGCTCCCACTAGAAGCCAAAAGAATGTTATAGTAGATATATCTAAAGATGTGAACTTCAGTGATGGTGGTGACTCTAGACATGGTAAAATGATCTCCTATTTGTGAAGGCATTTCCTCTTAGTTACATGGCAATTCAGTCAGGTAATAACATGCCTTAGAGCAAGGAAATGCATTTAAAACCAGTCTTCTAGAGCCAAGCTGCTTCCTTAAAATGGCAGCTTGTAACATTAATAAAAACAAACAAACCTTAAAGGTGAAGAAACAGTTCAACTCCATGCGGAAACCGGATGACGTGCAACAGATTTTTCTCTCAAAATCAAAGCCATGCATATACACGTACACAGACTCATCATGCAATCCCTCATCATGCAAGCTAGGCTCAGGATGAAAATGAAAGTCAAAAAAGGAATACTGAAACATAAACACTTTTTTCCCTTATTCACATTGCTCCTTATAAATATGAAAGAATTAGAGAAATCGGTGAGTGTAGTCTTACCAATTCAGCAAAAAGTATGTAAAGAAAGGGTCATTATTGCAGGTCTTTTTTCTACTGTATATTGAGAACAAATTTTGCTTCTTTGTATAAATGACAAGCTACAAAAACCTCCAAGCTACATAAACTTCTTGGGGTTTCATTTTAGTCAGCTTTTGTTTCATTTGAATTAGCTTGCTTGAGAAATGCTGACTTAAAAATCACCTTTCCTTGAAATACTAAATGGTCTGCTAGTCACCTTGCTTGTCTCCCTGGAGTTCATGGAAAAGACCTGCTAACTTGTGTCTAACATAACAGTGCTCCTGTCTCCAGCAAGTACTGTGGACTTCGTAGGAAGCATCAGCAGATTGATTTGTTTATTTATTTAAAGGGGAAGGAACAGAAAAAAAAACAAACAGAAAAAAAGTAAACAAACCCAAACCAGAATAAAAAAATCTTTACAGTATCATCTTCAAAAGAATCAGAACAAAGGGAGAAGTATTCAAATACTCACCCAGCACGAGGACTGACAAATGTGAAACATAAGCTGCTCGCCCCCCTTCAACAAGAGGAGCATTTCAGATTAGCAAATAGGACACACAAGTTATTGTTATCTAACCTGACTGACTAAGCTTGGAGTTGTAACCAGTCCTATCACAACAGCCAATTAAACTTCTTTTACACAGTTTAATATATGCTGTGTTTTGCCATAACTGGGCAGAAAGAAAACAGCCATCTTCTGTCCTTCTCTGGCTGTTACACTCTGCTCAGGTGAAGTCCTTAAGGGAGAGGGAGGCAGTTACTCTATTAGCAGCTAACTACGCTCACCTGGGAGAAGGCTCAGGTGTGTGTGATTACTGCCTGATGAGAAGACATCTTGCCTTCCTAGGAGAGTGAGAGAGAGTCTGAGGAAGACAACGCAGTGCTGCAAACAAAAGTATAAAAGACTTGAAATTAGGTTACAGGAGCATGAATGCTCAAAGAGTTAAGTCTCAGAGGGTACAGAAAGAAGTTTTCTTTCTTGGGAAGATTATGGAGCCTGCATTCAGTTCGGGGACCGTCTGGTAGAGGTAAGTGGCCTGCGAGGAGGGTCATAGTCTCTAGGGACTGCACAGGTAGGGAACAGGTTTGTTCTCAAACCATTTTTTAAGCATATGTCTCAATGTTTCTGAGTTTGCTCCAGCTGCACAATTAGCTTGTTCTACTTCAATATTATTTGCCCAACATAATCTCTTTTTTATGGTTTATGGATCTATAGCATTTTTGGGGGAAATCCTCTCTAAGAGAGGCAAAACTGAGCTAACATCAAGCTTCTGGCTGAATTTGGGTTCTTTTTTGAGTAAGTTTAGGCCTTGATCCTACAAGACAATTTATTTGGACAAGAGCTTGCTCTCATAGCAATCTTCCAAGAATTCTGTCCAAGCTTACCTGACTGCAAATTAATAGATATGCATTTAGATGAAAAAGAAAGATATTTATGCTCTTGTTTTGTTGCTTGGCTCTATACCTGCAAATACCTGTTTCTTCTGCCTTCCTGGAGCTGTTTTCAGCTGCTTTTGTTGCAGGTGAACTTTTGAGTAAATCTTGGGTTAGAATGTGCAGGACTAAGGCTATGTGTAGTATTTTTCTGTTTTGGAGAAAAGAGCTACACCAAATCTGAAACACAACTTTCACAGGGATGGTTTTCCTACCCCTGAAATGAAGTGTAGTGAGTGCTTAATGACTTGAACAACAATTTCAGGCGCTCTTGCTCCAAGTGCTCAATTCTGGTGCTAGCAGAATAAACTGCATTTACTGAAACCTGTGTTTTACAGAATAGCTAACCATATTGTTTCCACTTACGAAGTTTGCTGCAGAATGTTTAGCAAACACAAAGGCGTGAAAAAAATGTGTATGGACTCAGTCAACACAAAGTATTCTGTGGTGAACGGTCATTTTCAAGTATAAATGTTCTGTTGTTTACAAGGATCGATGGTATTAGACTGACTCCAGCTCATGTTTCCTTATTTGTTTTGATGGTTTTAATTTGATTTAATCGTATCAGCCTTACATATTTCTTGTCCTTTAGAAATTAACATTTTAATGAAACTACAGCCAAATTACTTCTCTGTAAATATTTACTGAGAAAGCTGCTTCACCAGGGTGAGGGACAGGAAACAGCTCTCTGCCATATACACTGAACAGTTGTGGTTGGAAGTACTGCAAACCTAATAACGTATCTATTTAGCAATAAAAATAAGAAACTGTACAAATTGTTATAATTATGGGGAGGGAAACAAAGGGGAAAAGAAATCTTTTTCCTTACATAAGAAGCTGATTGCTTAGAAACACATCCATCTCAAATGAAAAAAACAAAGAAAACCAAGCAGCTTTCTAACTGGTATGACAGCATTAAGAAAGCCAACAAAACCAGCATGAATAGAATTTACACGGCTTCATTCCCCTTCCTTTAATCTAAATACTTTCCTTCTCTGCTTCTGCATAGGATTAAAAATGGAGCCTATGTAAAGATATAGTTATCAGTTATACCAGCATATGGCTGTAATTCAGGAAAGCACTTAAGTAGGCGATTAACTTCAAGCATCCACTTACCCACTTTCCTAATTATGAACTTAAGCACATACCAAAAGTTCTTTCCTGGATTGGTTTTATGCTATGCCTGTTGACTGCGGCAGAGCAGAGAGCTCTCTGAGATAGCTTAAAAACAGTTTGCTCCTGGGCTGGACATGGTCTATAACCGCAGCTGCCTGGTGCTTGGGGTGATTTCAGTTACTTTGCTTCCAGTGCTCAAGCTGCCTTGGTAAAGCCTGTTAAGTTATGCAGCTTGCAATACACGTTTCCTTCTCTTTGTTCCAGTTTCTGCAGAGCAGTTGTCTCTGTGCTCCCAAGGTCCTGCTATTTCTTTAGTAGAGAAAGTACTAACACACTTCAAAATCAAATTGTAGCTCAAATGATCATGAAACATAAAATATGATCCCCAAAGACCTTGCTCAGTAGCAGTTTCATTCTAGATGGATTTGACTTGCTTAGTTTCGTTGCTTTTAAAGGTATAAATATGTCTAGACTTGGTTTTGTGCATGTCCAAGTCTGCCTGGAGCTTGCCTATATCCTACCTCGGTCTGGCAGCAATCTGGGGACTGTTTCTGTACCAAATCCTCTAAGCAGCTTGGTCTGGGAGGCATTCTCGGTGCATACCTAATACTTACTACAGGATTAGGCCCCTGACAAAATGCAGTTTTAGTGCTTTTTGTGAAACTGGTGCTAGGGAATACTTTCTGTAGTGGCAGCTACAGCTGTGTGCAGGCCATCACCAAGTACTCCTGTCTTGAACAGAAGTTATAATTCAGTAAATTAGAGTTGAGTGCTTTCTCTCCTGTCCAGTTTAGGAACAAAACCCTTCCTGCATGATGTCACCCTGTCAGCATGCTGGATAGAGAGCACCTTTCCCCCGAAATTACACACCTGTTTGTGGTTAGAGAGATTTCTTGTGGTGGAGTGGCCTTAACCCCTGCAGATGGAGCCAAGAGCGGAGTCTTGTTGAGTTTCTTCTTTAAGAGGTGAAGATGCATTGACAGGAAGGATTTGTCAGAGATCAAGTGGAAGCTTAAGTCTGAAGGGTAGCTTATCGCTGGATATTTCAGGAACTCCATAGAGTTGGAAGGTGAACTATGGGTGAGGTAGGACACAATGTTGCACTGAATTATGTACCTCAGAGAGGAACTTCCTGCCATCTGCTTTGGTCACTGTGGTGCTTATCTTAAAATTTCGAGTTTGAGTGGTTTGCAACATCAGACCTCCCAGGGCACTTCTCTGGGCAAAATGGCTACGTTCCCATCAGCAAGGGGCTTCGCCCACTGAGCCTGCGGAGTTATGCGTTGATGGTCAGGTCTTATGTCCCTATTAGTTATATTGTTGTGCTTTACTTTGGACTTCTTGTAGTCTGGCCAGGGTGGACACTATTAGGTGTGCTTCTGGAACATAGCTTCTAGCTTAGTTTCATCTGAAAGCAATACAGCTTTTGCACTCTAAACCAGCTCTCTAATGTGAAGCAATGTGACAATGTTGAAACACAAGCATGATTTTACTCATGACCTTAGGAATAACTGTGATATATTTGAAAGAGCTGTGCAAGCAAAAATAAAAGACAGTCACTCCATACTATTTGAGAGAAAGTAATGAATTAAATCACTAGACCATTAAGTTGTTCTTGTTAGATGAATGCATGCTTTCTGACAGAGTGAAGAGACAGTCTAGTATCATCTTGCAGCACCTAAACACAACTATTTCTTTCCTGCAAAAAATAATAAAACAGTTCTTGTAAGATTTTTGAAAAGTCTTTTTAAAGATTGCTTCTTGTACTTAGCAGTTCTTTGGTTTATTCTTTGGTTTTTTAATGCTTCACCACAGTGTAGTTCAATGTCATCTGATTGCATTTCAAATTAAAAGCCTCTGTGCCCAAAATGACCAATGGAGTAAGCTGTTCTGGATAAGCTTTTCTGAGTTCCAGTGATCTGTCAGTATTTTCATGCTTGGCAATGCTTACAAGTAGAAGGGAAAGCAAATTCAGGGCCGTGTATTGCCATACTTACTACAAGTGGTGCTTACATCTACATTGTACTCAGCTGCATGCAGCATGTACTTAAATCCCCTGTTCAGTGGGAGGCATTTAACATGGTTAGTTTAGGTGCCTGGCCAAACTGCAGCCAAAACCAAGTAGCAGAATTTTTTACTTCAATAGAGTCAGTAGGGTTGAGGACACTTGCACTGATCTTGCAACATACTGCAAATGATTCAGATCTGGGGTAAAATAAGACCATTGCTGATCTGCTCCTGTCTATAGATGCAGACAGTGCTTATATGCTTCTTTTTAACCATGTTATTTGTAATCTCTTATTTCTTGGTTCTGTATCCTTGCTGCTCTGCAAGAGAGCAAGTTTCACTTAATTTAGCAGGGTATTTGCTCAGATATCCTGTTAGTGCAAACCCTATGGCTGTTAAAAGCCACATCTGCTGTTTGGAATGATAATTAACTCAGTGTTTTAAAGACAGATATGATTTCCACCAAAAAAGTCTCTCAAGCTTGCATAAAGTTTGACATGAGGATGGAGTGTCAGCATTAAATGTCAGCTGGGTTATTGAAGATTTTGATCATACAATTGGAATTGTTTCAGTGCATTTTATTGCAGTAAATACGCTAGGGCATGCTCAAGTCAATGTGAATCTTCAGTGTACTATCAGAAAGGTATAGAGTAAATAAGTACTCATATAAGGGAAGCTATAACTCAGAGAAGAGACAGATGGTTGTATACATAAAAGTAACATCCTTGCTGTAAATTTGTCCCCTAGTCATAACTCCATTATCTCTATCTCCAGGTTCTCACTAAAGTTATGATGGACATTAATTTTGCACTCAGTAATACTGTCAGCATCTTCACTTCTATCAGATAATTGATTTGATTTAAAAGTTGGGGTTTTTTTATGTTGTTGTTTGAATTCTGCCTTAGAAAGAACTTCAATTTTCATATTCTTGCTATTAAACTGATGCCAGCATGGTATGGGGCTGTTTGCTGTTGCTTCTAGTTTCACTTCTGATAACTGGCAGCTGCTGCTTTTCCGCACAGTCTCTAAAGCCTTGTCACTCTTCATGGCCCATGTCTTGGTCACTCCATAGCCCAATCTATTTTTCAATAAACATACATAATTATGTTTAAGACTTGTGGAATGTTACTTCAGTGTTATGGGGCTGCATTTATTTCTGAGTTTTCTGTCAGGAAAATTCAGGCAGTCTTTTGAAATGTGATTAATATTATAGACTAATGCAATCTGCAATTATGACCCCCCAAAAAATCATTATTTATACCTTAAAATGTAAGAATATGGATTGAGGGTTTTGTTTGAATTTTGGGGGGATCAGTGCTAAGAATGAATGAAGCATTAAGTAGGTATTAAAACATTGACTAGCTCTTTAAAAGTATATTTAACAGAAAGGCACAGTTTGTGTCTCAGAGCCATCATCTCGCATGGAGAAGTTAAGTGGCAGATTCTGTCTGGTTTTCTCCTTTGACCATGGCACAGTTTAATTCAGTGCTGTGCACAAGGCAGCATATGAGTATTCAGGGAGCAGGGATTAACTGGGGTTTGCCAATGTGCAAAATCACCTTCCATCAGTCTGTGTCTTCTCTTTCTATCCCCAACATGACCTACACATTCCTGTGGTGGTGTGGTAGAGACAGAAGGGATTGGACTGAAGGGCTGAATGGGGCTGACGTTTTTGTCTCTGTGGTCCCCACAACTTCTTCCAGGCTATCCTAGCATTTCCAAGCCATTTGCAGAGCAGGATTGAACAGAGCAAGGGAAAGGGCAGTTTTCTATATACATTATATATATTATATGCATTTTTCCTATTCTTAGATATTCTTGCACCTTGTTGGGAGCTGATTTCCAAAGTTTTATTTGACATGTCACTCCCATTGTTTGTTCCATGAAGCAATTGATGTTTGCAGAAATGAGGGCTGATCTGGAAGGCAAAGCATTTGATGTTGTGTCATAAACTATTTTTGTGGCAAATTGAATGATTTGTAAGCATGTGCAGCATTTCATTACCACAGTGAACGAAGAATTGGAATCGATGATTTGCTTTATTTTTCACAATAAGCACAGCCTCCTTTACTGTAAGAACTCACCCAACAGTAAGCTTTGTAGACAGGATTTCCTAAGTAGCGTTCTCTGATAGCTAATTCAAATAAAAACAAAAAGGAAAAGCACATGCAAACTAATGCAGCATTTTGAGCTCCATTGTTACTTATATTCCATTAGCATTTTAATACCACATCAGGTTTCATCTTTGAAATCATAAAGTTGTTAAATACTTCAATTTTATCTGCATTTCTTTGTGTCAAAAATAAATTTAATATTAAAGGACAACTGTAGACTCCTAATGACTGGAATACAGTTTGACTGTTTTCATGAAGTGCTCTGTGGGATGTCAGAATATTTAATTCAGGATGTTAAAAACATCCCAAAATGTCACAATAATTATATCACAGCAGGCAATTAAAACACTGGAAAATGCCAACTGACTAAGTGTGTTCTCTGTTATTTAGGAGACTAATGAGTGAGTGACACATAAAGCAGCAAATACAAATTATAACCACAGAATCCAATATACACTATAATTAATTTTGGTATAAAATGTATATGAAAATAAAGCAACCTGTCTTAACAAAAGCAAAGAAATACTTCTTTAAGGTGCCATGTGAGCCTTACATTCTGCAATTCCTCAGGACAGGAAATGGGTTTTATGTTTGGCCCTCAAGATTTAGTTAGTTATGTATTTCTATTATGACTGTAATACAGGCTTACTCATGAAACCCTTACTAACTATGGTGGTTCCATTCACTGCACTGTAATAGTGGCTGCCAACTTCTCCACGTGTCCTTAAATTAGTCTAAGGGCAGCTAGTCAAGATTTGTGTGCTGGGAGGGTGAAAAATACTGCTCCCTTCCCAGTAGGGCAGAGACTCTGTGAAATCTGTGTTGAGTCAGGGAAGTACAGTGCGTGTAACAATGCTGATTCCTAGACAGAAAACAATAGAGGCTTGCAGCTCTCCTAGCAGGATTCTTGCCTTTGAGTGGCAGTGGGTTAGTTGAAATGGCAATGCAGCAAGAGAAAGATAGTTTTGATGTAGTTTGGACAGGGATTTGATCCCCAGTTATTAAACCGACATCCTATCCTAGCAGACACGGCAGAAGTAAACTCATCCTATTTAACACAGAGGAAAGAAGTACTTCAGGAAGCATGACTGTTTAAAAGAAAAGGAAATTAAAAAGAAGGGATTTAATAAAGATGACAATTGCAATTATTCTCATTGGTTAATGAGGCAGAAATAACTATTATTACTACAACTGAATAGCTTAAATAACAGAAAATTATATGAAGTGCCAGGAAGATAAAGAAACTGTGAAAGGTGGCTGAGGAATCGCTGTCACTGATCCTATGCAAGGTAAAGTAGGCAACAGTCTGTTTGCTGCCTTTTAAGGCTTTCTGTGGCAGCCATTACCTGGGGATCTAGCAGCAGCTTAACTGGCATAAGGCATCTTTGCTGCTGAAGGGCACAGCCTTGGTTTATCCTTGCCCCTTCTCCTGAGCAAACATGGACGTTCATGCAGCTGCAAGGTGAAATGGACCTGCCACTGATCTGGTTAGAAACTAATCCCCCAGATGTACTAATGCAATTTTCATGGATGAGATCTGTCTGGTGCACCCATGTGTCTTCCTGGGTGCTAGTGCTAGCACAAGAGGGGACAGGAATCAGAAAGGGGGGGATGAGACAGGCTCAACCCCCTCAGAAGTAGTGTAGATCTACACCAAATTTTACTAACAGGGGAGTCATGACATAATGCATCATGGTGCATGCAGATCAGACAGAATGAATTATTGCTGCACTGACCTGAGCACTAGTGATGTCAGTATTTAGTACCCTTGCCCTTTTACAGTTCCTTGTCACAAAATCTTAGATTTTTTTGTAACAGAGCTGCATACTCAAAGCCATCTCAGGAAAAAGAGTGACAGATAATCTGTGTTTTATAGACTCCATTCCTTGTACTTAAAACCTTAAATCATATTTTGTACTTCCTTGGCAGTTTTTTCGCATGTCCAGATTTTAAGCTCTGGTTGGGGGTCATCCATTTGTAACTGAGGTTCCCAGAATCACAGAATGATTGGGGTTGGAAAGGATCTCTGGAGATCATCTAGTCCATCCCCTCTGCCAGAGCAGGTTTTCCTAGAGCAACTTACACAGGACGCTGTCTGGGTGGGTTTTGAATTGCTCTAGAGATGGAGACTCCACCACCTCTCTGGGCAGCCTGTTCTAGTGCCCTTCCACCCTCAAAGCAAAGCAGCTCTTCCTCATGTTTAGATGGAACTTCTGAGGTGCAGGTTTGTGCCTGTTACCTTTTTATCCCTTCCTTTTTGTATCTGGCATCATGGTGTGATCATTCAGCCCATATGAAACTTGCATTGCATGTTAGTTTGTGTGGTGTGGTGTTTTCCTTCTGGCTTCATGGCTATGTCGTTCCTTTGGAAAGCTGTGAAGAGCTCATGTGTCTGGCTCAGCCTCTGAGCACCACTTGCTTGTAGCAGGCCTTTCAAAGCAAACTTTTCTTATACCAACTTATTACCTGTGCTACTACTTCTGGAAAAAAAAAAAATCTCATCTACTCGTCTGTCTGGTTTTGGGTCAGACTGAAGGGAAGAGATCAAAATCTCATACATCCTCATTTGACTGCTGTTAGAATAAGTGTACATATCACACCTGCCTGAAGGGTGATTCCTATTCTCATTGAATCTGACCCAGTGCCCTGAAAGAGACCCTAGTACCCTGGGGGATCTAAAGACTCAGTAGCTGAGGCATAAAAAAATTGTCTTCCATGTCTTCAACTACAGACTAAATGAACTCTTTCCAGTGTGTCAGCTCAGATAAAACTGAGGCTCCTAATCCTGCCACTTTTATCTGTATAGATTGTTGGGGGGGGGGGTGTTGGTTTTTGTTTGTTGGGGTTTGGGTGGGGGTTTTGTGGTGAGTTTTGGTTGTGTTTTGGGGTGGTTTTTTTTGAGTCATCGACAACGGTGTAGGAGTAGTTTGGGG
This sequence comes from Dryobates pubescens, assembly GCF_014839835.1. Classification (NCBI taxonomy): domain Eukaryota; kingdom Metazoa; phylum Chordata; class Aves; order Piciformes; family Picidae; genus Dryobates; species Dryobates pubescens. The sequence continues at coordinate 17,988,445 of NC_071634.1, read as the reverse complement.
GTGTTTTGTTTGGGGTTTTTTTCTGTTTGTTGGTGTGGTGTGTTTTTTTCCAGTGGTAGTTACCTTAAGCAAGGACCACACTGGAAAAACTGAGGGGGGTGGGGGGAGGAAGTCAGGAGAAGAGTATAGCTAGTGAAGATTAGCTTTGAGTTGTTCAGTGTCTTAAATCTGTCTTTCAACTTGCAAAACATTCTGATGTGCTGAAAAAAATGCTCTGCTCTCTTTCCTAGCTCCTAACTCTCATCTCTGGCTGAGCATGTGGCAGCTCATGCAGGGGCTGACTTAGTCCGTACATGCACTGTTGGGGAAACAGGAAGCTGCTGAAGTTACACTGTCTTCTTCCAAAGGGACATGAATTTTGGTCTACCTTCACCAAAGAGCTGTCAATTTTCAGACACATTTGTAGACATTTATATCTTCATATAGCTGATTTTGAAGTGGTCATCAGGGTGAAAAGCTGTGGGAAGAGGGAGTATGGATGACAATGAGAGCGCTGTTATGTAAACCTCATTCACTGAGGAAATCAGACTAAGACTTACTGTCTGCTTATTTAAAGAGTAGGTCTCTAAAATCTTCCAGTCTCTTGTTTGCTATAATTTGACTTGCTCTGGCCTCTTACCCCAACCTGCCTCTTCTGTTCTTCCACTGCTCATCTGTCTGTTGGCAGAAACAGAGATATGAAAAGCAAGAAGATCGAATTAGCCATGACCATGGAAAGTAGGTCAGAAAGCAGTGATAGATTCCTAGTGTTTTTCAGTCTGAAAGCTGTTCAAGTGTAAGAACCTTTGTGTATTAGTTTTTGGGCTAATTGATTTTTTTAGTAAAAAATCAACCTCCTCATTTAATTACTAGTTCTTTCACATTTTGACTCTCATTCATTTAATAGAACTCCAAGAAATCAGCACTGTGGCTGTATAAACCATAAGGAAAAATACATAGGGCTGGGATTTCCCCTCCTGTGCACCTATGACATTATTCCTGAGAGGCTGTTGTGAGTTCATTACCTGTTAAACCAGCTCCCTTTCTGTCTATTCCCATTAAGTGATTTTAAATATAAAAAAGTAGTAATTCTTCTGTCTATGAACTCCTGTTACAACCAATGATAATACACATTTGAAAAGCACTCATTTAATGTGCAAAGGTGAAGATATTAATCTAGCCTTGAGAGGTTTCAACAACCCTTTTCTTCTTTAATGCTCTCTCCTTGTGAACTGAAAGACTTCAGTCGGCTTCAGCAGCCCTGTTCTTGTGCATGGTCTTTCAGGAGGGAATTAGCTTGGTTGCTTAGGTAAAACAGCACAAATAACTAACTCTCACAGTTGGAAGGCTAATGGCACCCAGTGACCAATCAAGTGTCAAGTTAATAAGGAAGTAAAGACAGTTTAATCCATGACTTCTAGTTATTTAAAAGTATCAGCGCCCCAAACCTTCCAGGAAGTCTACTTAGAACTGAGTATCCAAAGCCTTAATGGAACAGTGAAATAAAATCTGTGATTTGCAGTGCTAGAAGAACTAGCTTTGATTTTCTGTGCTGAAAAACCACTTCAGCCTAGCTTTGTTTCCACTGTCACAGGCGATATTTCTTTGGCACTGCAACCTGTAAAACTGGCAAATTGCTGTCATTAAGTAATTGTACTCTCTGTGTGACCAAGGCAGTCTGTTTCTAACCTGCTCCAGCCTTGTGCCCCTTCTCAGCTCTGTGCAACACATGTGCCAGGTTCAGCGATGGGAGCGTTGTCTGCTAGAGTTTGGAGAAAAACCATCACTTGCTTCACTCAGGATAAACAATCATTGATCTGCCCTGAGTTCAAAGGGAGAATGCACACAAGGCAATTTCTGCCTCTTTCAAGCAGCCTTTTGAGAGAGTGAATGATTGTAAAATATTTTAAAACAGCAGCAAAAATGTGAAATGGCCTTTGCGTCGTTCCTGGCAGGTTTGTGCTCCATGCTTGAGCCTGTGCCCTTGTTACCCAGGGAACCAAGGCTCGAGGCATCTCTGCTGGGCACCCACTTGGGCCATGAGGTTGCTAGCAGAACTAGGCTGATGTCTTCTATAGTGATTGTTTGTAATCTTTAGAAGATAGTACATGTGTTTACTTTCAAGCAGTTTATGGCTGAAGAGCAGGTTCTGGAAGTCAATTAGAGAAGATGGCTGTGGAACAGATGCAGTTTAAGTTGGGCCAGTCGGTGCAAGTGCTCAAAAGCACACTGAAGCTTTCCTGACTGCTGCAAAGAATTGTTTAATTGCTACATCCAGAATGCAAGTAGCAGTGAAGGAGTAACTGTGGTCTTTAATCCATGTGTTGCTGTGGCATGTAAAGGAATTTTTCTATACATTTGCAATCACACAGGAAGTTTTGGGAATAAGCAATAGAGAGTCTGTGTGGTGGTGAGGGCTCTGCTGAGAAGGCTCTGAGCAGCTGGGTGCCCTTTGCTTGTGGCACTTGCTCTGGTGCCATAATTAATATTTACAGAAGGCGGCACCTGCAACTTTCCAACTTTATAGGAGGCAAAGTCTTTGTCTCAAATTTGAGCCACCTCAGAGGAATTCATCATAATCTGAAAGTGTAACTAAGAAATACAGTTTAAGCACTTTTAAGCTTTCTTCATTTGGTTAGGTAGAACTTCTGTCTTTCTAGTTTGTGGAGCTGTAGTACTTCATCAGTGGACTGAACAGCAGAATAGATGTACTAGAATTGCCAAGAATTCTCCAAGGACCAGCTCTAAGAAGGCAGTACCAAATACTTTGATAAGCAGCTGCAGTACAAAATTTTCTCATCTCATCTCATCTCCTGATGTCTAACCATGAGTATAGTGGTTTGTGGGTTTTGGTGGGGTTTTTTGTTTTCCTTAGGTCTCTCTGCTAAACATTTTAGGTATCTTTAATTTACATATACCCAGAAATTCTGTCCCCAAATACCTAGTTCTTTGATTTTGTTCAGTTGTACCTGCTATTGTAAACAACTCCCTGGAAACCTCTGCTTTCATTTTGTCTGTTTTGATGTTGTTATTGTTCTGATCTTTTATTTTGTGACTTTTGTTTCCTCTTGTTGGGGGTGGTGAGAGAGAGAAAAGTGCTTAGCCTGTAAATCTGAGTGCTCTGTGAAAGGCAGAAACCATGATTGATTTCTTCAGGGGAAGACACTGTGAGAGACAAATTTGCTTGTCTGCTCTGACCCAAGAAATCCCCAGCAGTACATTTTGGCTGTTTGTGTTGTGCCTTGCTAGACCATCCTCTGCTCTCTGTTGTGAAATGCAAAACTTCAAAATGAATTAAAAGGATTGTCTCTAAAACTGCATGTTTGGATTATATGACTGATGGCTCTAAATAGCTTTATGGTAAATGCTTTAAAAGTTTTGGGAGAGACTGGAATCCCAGTAGTCCAATGCAATAATTTACAAGCTTCCAGTTACACTCTTTTACAAGATAATATGCTCAGAACAGCATGACCTAGTAGTGAGCATTTCCAGACCTGACCTAAAATACTTCAACATCTTTTCTTTCTGATACTTACTGGAGGGAAAGGATAAAGAAGGAATTCACATATATTTGTATGTTTATGGGGGGGGTGTGTGTGTATATATGAAACCATTGAAAGCCTCAGGCAGACACGGAATAGTGAATAAACTATGTGCATGACAAAGGTTCTAACTCTGAAAATGGAATAAAAAGCTATAGTTTGCTAAAATATAGCATATAAGACTGTGCCAGCGTGTGTGTGGATGGGAGAGGGTGGTGAAGGAGAGGAATAAAGATTTTTATTGCTATTTCTTAGAAGTTGCACAACTAATTCTTTGTGAGGAACGTCCTCTTCCCAGAATCACAGCTATAAAACCTTTTATCACTGTGTCCCGCACCTATTTGACTGTCTTCTCAGGTCACTGTCCTTAACTGCATGAAACAGAAGGTGGTGGATGCAAAACAGGATGATGTAACTGTTCCCCAAGTTACACAAGTCAATAGTTACACACTGGTTATACAAGGTCTGGGTTAACAGTTTCATAGAATTCATTCCTAGAGCCCGATCTGAGTTTTAAGAAAAGCCTCTCTCCAATCATCCTGTAATGTGTTTCTGCAGGAGAGTAGCTGACAGCTTGTCAGTTTCATTGAAGAGCCAAGAGAACTCTAACTGACTTTGGCCACTACTTTTCAAAGGAATTTGAAAGAAGCAGGAATTCCTAATATGCCTTGTGCTACAGGAGCTGGTCTTCAGAAAGCGAGTCTGGGGCTTCCTGAAAATCAGAAGCTCTTGATGTGTGTGATGTTGGGCACATGAAGATAAAGTACATCATCCAGCTTTTGAACTTGAGTTATTTCTTGTGTTTTGTTTTGTTCTGTTTGTTGTTGCTGTTTTGTTTTGCTTTCACCTGGATGAGGTGAGAGCTTCATTTAGGCAACAGCTGAACTGAATCAATATAAGGGATCTGGAAAACTGACCTGGGGACTCTACCCTTTCATTTGTTTGTAACATTCTTGGAGTAGGAATAAGGGTATGAAAGGGCTAATTCTTTTTCTGCAGGAAACAGGGAGATGTGGTGCCCTTTAAAATTGTGTCAGGGCTCTGCTGTTGGGGTTTGGCGTATTTAATTCTCCATACATGCTCTCCTCTGTGGCCACTGCTTTGTGTGACTCATTGGAGGGTGGTTCTGCTAAACTTATTATAATATCTGAAAGGTCTTTTCCAACCATAAGAATTCCATAAGTTCAGTTTCCAGTTATGCTGGAAAATGTTACCATTTATTTGCAGAGTAGTTTGCTTATGGATTTACTTTGTGCCTGACCTAAATGTACTTGGGCAAGAGTCTTGTCCCACACACGGGAAGGCATGCTTCCCTCAGCCTGCTTCCAGAACACTCCATTTTGCTTGTGGAATGATCTGGTAAAAAGGTCATGATTTTAATTCTTTTTGAGATGTAATCTGTAAGGACTGAATCTATGGAAGCTCAGAGTGTAAGCACCGGCGTGTTTTCATAATGTGCTGATTAACATGAACTAACATTTCCTCTGAGTAGCTGGCTTGTACCTTATTCTTCTGAAGAACCTTTCACAGGTGTACAGGATGAATACACCACATCAAATTTAGACAAGTGCCATCTGATGTCTGAATGTAACTTAAGTAACTACAAGTAGAAATTAAACATCTACATAAAGCAGTAGGTTCCTTTTGAAAATAAAAGCGAGTGCCATTAGCAGCTGGAATTTGCATGGAACTTGTAAAATCTAAAACCAATTTTGCTGCACTCAGAAAATGGCAGCATATGGTGGTGGAGCACAGTATCAGGCTATATTTAGTCCTGTGTGGCAGGTGTAAAAACAAATGTGTAGATGAAAGAGGATGGGCTTTTTGTTGAGAGCATATCTTGAAATGTGTATTTTTCCAGAAGCAAAGTGCTTGCAAATTTGGTTTTTTGGGTAGTGAATATTTTCTTCCCTATAAACAAATACATTCTGTGGTGATAGAGAACTCAGTTTTTGCCTACAGGAATTAACTATGCTCTTAGTAAAGGCAATTCTAAACTTCCATTTTGCCATAAGTATTACATAGCCCTTGTAATTATAATGGGAGGAAGAAAGCAAAGTGAAAAAAACTGAAGGGTAAAGCAAAAATAAATGAGGTAGTATGGCTTAAATGTTTAATTCTGTAAGCAAGTACTGTGGAAAACCCATCACATACAAAAGGAGTAGGCATGGAATACTGTGTTTTACTCGGGGCAAAAACCTTCCCTGTAGAAGGGTTAAGCAGAGTTGATTCAAGTTTCCTTGAATCAAACTTGCACCCCTCCTTCACAGATGTCTACTCAGTTCCTTAGACAAAATTCTGTAGATGATAATTTTCATCACGTGCCTTTTTATTTGGTTAATTAATTTATTAATATGCAAAACATGTACACAAAACCCAGTCATTAGTAGCACCACATGTTATGCACAAGCTGTATGTGTTTGAAAGCTATTTCTGTCACTTTCCTGGCTGTATGTCTATCTCCACTCCATGCCACAAGCAGACTTTGTTTGTCCTTCAAGGCGCTATGGTCATCTTTCCTGCCAGTCTCTTCAGTTGCACGGGTATGATAATTAGACTTTGAATTTTTCATATCTTCCTATGATTGTGCTCATGACCTTTGCCCAGCATCAGCAGAGCATTCATCTGGCCAACAGGAATCTTTTTGTGTTTGGGATATAGGCTGGCTGACACAGAGACCTTTCATTACATATGTATACTTGGCACAGTCCTCAGTCTGGAGCAACCAGAAGTCTGCTCATAGTGTTTCAAAGCATCAGAATTTAACGCTTCCGATTTGTATTCAGTTGGCATTACCAATCTGTTTTGGTATGTGCCTGCATGCTGATTAAAGATCTGTGATAATCAGCAAATTTATGTCATTACAGACCTTAGACTGTGGCACTTAATTTCAAAATATAAGCTCGTAATGTAAACAGGAATCACTTAGACATCATAAAATCACAGAATGCATTAGGTTAAAAAGGATCTATAAAACCCACCCAGTCCAATCCTCCTGCAGAAATAACAATACTGCTTCTGATTTCTTTTCTAGAATGTGCCCATCTACTGTGACTTGCATTAAAAATGCATCACTGCTAAGCTAGGGATTCTTTAAGTTGTAATACTACTTAGTGTCACAAGTTTACTGTGTGCAATTAAAAGTTTGGAGTGACACACTGTCAGCAGACATAAATAGTAGGAATAAATAACAAGTCTGGTTTTGCACAGAGGAGGATCCAGTCTTGCTCTGCAACCCACACAAGGCTTTTGTTTTGTGAACTGGGTATTTCCCTATTTGCACATCACAGTAAAAATCAGGGTCCTAATGACAACTGATTAGTATTGTATGTACCTTAATTAAATTACAGACCGCTTCCATTTTCTGCTTGTCTTTCATTGCACACGGGAGTAGACTTGTGTTTAATAATTCAAGCATCCATTTTTGCACAATGCTTGTCCTGATCCCAGGTTTTTCCCATTACACAAAAGAGCTCAGGTCACAAAATGATCTGTAGTTAAAAAAGGAAAAAAAAGTCACATAGCAAAGAGTCAAAGATGATGCAGAGTAATGAAAAAGGATGGCTGTAATAAGGTACCTAGAATACACGTATGACATACGTACAGGAGGGAAAGGGAGAGGAAAGCAGAGCTAGCAATGAATTGGAGCCTTTGAAGACAGTCTTGCTTGCTAAAGCATCTTACAAGCCCGGTGGTAGTCAGGACATTGAAATGAACTCTGTAGCGATCTGAAAAGACAACGTCTTAAAGGAAGGATCCTTCTACTGGGGCAACCACAGTATGACAAAAAGAGGAGAGCCTTCAGGTGCCTGGGTATGCAGCTTTATTTTCCACACAGACTTTCAACACCATCCTCTTTTGAAGCTCTATTTCCTAAAAGGTCATCAAAAGAGAAATGGTCCTCTTCTATTTGTCAGAAAAATCAAGTGTCCCTACTAACTTTCAGTGTCCACTTGGATTTCATGTGGATCAGCTTGTATCACAAGAACATAGAAGAATTCCTGTAGCTCTTCAGGATTATTTTGTTGTTGCTTCCCAAGGTGCTACTTACCGAGAGTCTTGTGGAGTATGTTTGTGTTCTCTCCTATTTGAATGTAATGGGATTTGTGAGCCTAGCGCTGTGCTGGGTTCACTTGGCAGCAGGGCAGGGGGGCTGCGCTGGGCGGCTGGGGCTGCCCCACACTGGACACAGCCAGCTCCAGCCGACCCACCGTGTGGCAGAGCTCAGCCTCACCGCTATGAGCAGGGAGCCTCTAGTGAACATACTTAAAGATAATAAAAGAATGGGCAGATTGAGGGTGGGAGAGAAGGTAAGGTAAGAGAGGGTCGAGGGAAGGTAAGAAGTGGCAAAGTGAAGTGAGAGCAGGTAAAAACATGGGGAAGGCACTGTTTTAGTTTTTCTTTGTTTTTCACAACCCAAATCTATTTTTACTAGTACCCAATGAAATTAATTTTTCCCAAGCTGTGTCTCTCTTGCCCATGCTGATAAGTAGCCTCCCTGTCTTTCGCAGCCCATGGGTAATTTCAGCTTATTCCCCCCGTGTCCTGTTCAAGAGGGGTAGTTAACAGAACAGCTGATGGGAGTTGGGTTGTTTGTCATGGGTGAAATGCTACAAACACATTTATTTTCCTTAAAGCAAGTGAAAGCAAGTTCTCTGTAAGCTAGAATCCAAATGTACAAATAGTTCCTAGTTTTCTGTATTTTTGCCTTTTTGGAAGGGAAAGCCGTCGTGAAGTACTTTAGTATTGTATTTTATCTTATCTTTGTCTAGATGGGAAGCTCAGGAAGAGCTGAGCAAACAAGTGACCCAGGTCTCAGAAATGTTTTTATCCTAGTCCTGTTTTCCCATTTGTTACACTGCAGGGTTCAGTTTCTGTGTGTAAACAGAATAGTTGAGCTACTTCTTCATTTGTGACCTATCATTATTTTATTAGCATTCTGTTATTCAAAGAACCAAACTGGGAACAAAAAAAGAAAGAGGCAGAAATGGGTTCTAAGCATTGCAAACACCTGCAAGAGAGCACAGCTATTTCCTGTAAGCATCTAGCCACTATCTGTCTTCTGTATAAGTTTATCTGCAAGAAGATGCCTTGCTGCCTAATCACTGAAAATCTTTAAAAGCCTTTCCCTTTCCACCTTTTTCATTATTACAACTGCTACTAAATGCAGCTACTTAAATGTGTGGCTCCTCAGCAGCGCTTCTGAACAGGGGAGCAGCCTCATCGACTGCTCTATGAAGGCAATGTCCCTTGCCTCCAGCAGGCTGTTGAGAGGCACATCGTACATGTCTTTCTAAAACCCCACTTGGCTGCTTTCCCAGATCACCCTCCATTCAGATCGGAGCTCTGAATGGTTCTCAATTAATGTAACAAGACTAATTAACTGTATAAGTGTGGGGATGTTCTTAGTGTCACTGACAATGCATCTATTTAATATTACCTTGGTAATTCAGTGCTTCTAATTCCAAAAGAAAAGTACACAAAGCCAGTGAGTTACTAGGGGTGAAAATGGGGAACACAAATTTCTTTCTTTGCCTCTGAACCTGAACAAATTACAGTTACTAGAAACAAGTAGTTTAATCATCAGAGCGAGGCACCTTTCTGACTGGTTCTCTAACAACGTTACCAGGCAGCCTCTGTTGAAATCAATATCATATGGCACTGCCGGTTTGCTTTTGTAGCTGAAGATTATCCTTGTCCTGGTATCTACCACACTATAAGAATATGAACTATTAACAACACTCATCATGTGGGGAAAAAATGAAAACAAGGACTACCTCCTGGGCTGTTGTTCAGGGAAATGCAATACTTCTGTGATCAACGGTCAGCACCAGACAGCATTAATGAAAAATTCCCTGAAGCATTTTGCCTAACCCCTGGGTTTGGGTAGTACCCCAAATGCTGAGAGATCATTTCAACCTCTGTTATTTGAGAGCCTTGCTTTTGAGGTTGTCACCAAGTGTGACTGGTAGTGTTGCTTATTGCCGTGGGAAGAACAGGAAAGTGTAGTGTGACCTGGATTATGCGAGCTATTGAACACCACCAAGGGGTGACAAGTTCTGATAACCACAACCTTTTGACACTTGAATCATGTACCTGAAGCTGAAAATATAGACATTGATTTGCTAATCCTCTGAGACATCTGAGGGCAGGCTTTATGGAAATGCATTTTAAGAAAGATGTTTGAAGGCTAACCTCATCTGTCTAAGGAAGGCATTTTAGTAACACACTGTAGTGGATACTTCATATGTGATTCTGTGGCTGTGATGAGCACAATATGTGGTATTGTAAGAAGTATACTGTCCAATTCATGATTCCTTACGATTGTGTTCACGATTCTGGATTAGAAAAGTTGTGTTTTTATTAGGAGAGCTGGTTGATAATTTGTGACTAGAACTTCAGTGATTTTTATTTTTTGCTGTTAGAGAATGCTCATTATTTCTTTCCTTTGGAACCTGTAAGTCAGTGGTGAAAAGAGTAATGAGAAGATAACACAAGTGTTACTGTTTTCTTTCATCTTATTGAACAGTGAACATCAAGATCTGGAAAGAGCCTGCTTTACTAAGGGAAAAAAATAGTCTGCACTGATACATGTTTTTCTAAACAATATTACTCTTAGCTGTAGCACTAAAGCTTTACACTGTAGCACTTTTAGTCTGCATACAAAGAATGCTATCCAAATGTAAGTAGCCCCCATAGTCCAGAAGGGAAATTCTTGCAGGAGCCTAAAGAGTCTGAACACTTCCAAACTGCAGTCCTGACTGTAGGATTTCTTTGTTGGTGTTGCTTTTTGTTTGTTTGTTGTGATTTGTTGTTGTTCTCTTTTTCTCAGTAGAGCTGAATGTTGAATTTTGTGGTCAGCAGCTAAGAAGTGAACTGTGGTAATGGTGTTTTCAAGGATGTCCTTGTTATTCATCCTTACAGTTTTCTACTTTTCAAAACCAGCATTAGAAGTCACTAGGGAGTCACTTCTGCCTTTTAGAGGAGAGAGATTTTTAACATCTGTCATATGAGCCAGGTCTATTCAGGATCTGATCTGAAGTTTCTTTGATTAAAGAGAGAGATTTCCACTGATTTTACTGAGGTTTGAGTCAGACTGATCCTGTATGTTTTTTTAGTAGCATTTATCTGAAGGAAAAAGTCCTGACTGTGTTTTGTTGTGGAGTTTCATCAAAACAGATGCAAAATGGTACTGTTCTGATTCTCCTCTTTGTGCTGAAGTAAATACTCTACAAGATTCAAGGTAATGAAACATCAAAGAAAGATGGGATCAGAGAACAGTTTAAGGACAGTGAAGTGGCCAGTGGAGACATCTCTACTGAAGGGCAGAGCTCCTACTGGTAATTAATGAAAAGCCAGTCAATAAATCACCTCTGAAACATAGGAAATAGCTTATTAGGAGCCACCTGCTGAAACTGCTAGCATGATTAAAGATGCCTGCATGACATGTTATATATAGAATTTGTGCTCAGTATATGAAAACTTAGAATTTGTTTTCAGTCTGTGAAAAGTTTCATTTCAAACCACTTCTGAGGGGAAACTCCTAGGAACAAGCTAAACCATTCCCTGCTGACCTGTGCAATTCCCTTTTATTTTTGTTTTAGAAAATCAGTTAGACAAAGATCAATGAATGTATTTTGCACCATGTTATTGTAAGCTAAAAATATTGGTAAAGGAGCCCAAAACTAGAGAAGTGGTGTCAGCAGCTGTGGCACTGCTGCCTTCAAAAACAGAGCAAGCCGTCAGCGGTACAGGGACGAGATACATGAACTAAAAACCTGATAAATGTTTATGTTGCTGCCTTTATAATAGCATTTCAGCCTGCATATTGCCTCAAATTGTCTGTTCCCTTGTTTTCCATCTTTCTCCCATTTGTGTGTGAAAAGAGCTGTACATTTGTCACAAAAATGAAATTCTTCCAACATTCCCAAATTCCTGTAATTCCCCAAATTGTTGTTAGGATATTTAATGGCAATGCCATACTGTGCTCATTTTTCATATGCAACTATCATTAGGAGCTCTTACACTTTAAACTCTCAGATATTGTAATACTTTCCTGAGTGAATTTATATCAGTGAAGTGGCATCTCTTTGTCAGCTGGTGCCTCCTCCATTTCTCTCAGCAGTCTGCACGTCGCCCATTTCCCAACCATTGCACACTGCACAGAATCCCGGGGCCACAGAATGGCAGGAACTGGAGAGAGCCTTTTCTCAGAGCTGGCTCACAGTATCACTAAGGTTGGAAGAGACCTCAAAGATCGAGTCAAAACCTGTCACCACAGACCTCATGACTAGACCATGGCACCAAGTGCCTCATCCAATCCCCTCTTGAACAGCTCCAGGGATGGTGACTCCCACCTCCCTAGGCAGCCCATTCCAATGATGAACAGCTCTCTTGGTGAAGAATTTTCTCCTCACCTTGAGCCTAAACCTCCCCTGGCACAGCTTGAGACTGTGTCCCCTTGTTCTGGTACTGGTTGCCTGGGAGAAGAGACCAACCTCTTCCTGGCTACAGCTGCCTTCCAGGTAATTGTAGAAAGGTGTTAGACCATGGTTGACCGTCACTGTGGCCACTGGGATTTTGGCTGTCTCCAAGGATGCAAAGGCTGCAACCTCTCTAGGCAACCCATTCCAGTTACTTTCATATTTAGTGCAAACTGAGCGAAGAGATGAGGAAGTGCTGTAGCAGTTACTACCTGGTATGTTATCAGCACAGCGTTTCTGTTACACAAAGCTACTGAAACCCACCTAATTCTTACTGGCCTTGTTTTTGTTTGCTGATACTACTCCTCAACTGGGTAACCACTTTTATAACTACCTTGCAGCAAAACTCTAGCAAGGAAGCATCCTTGCAGGCCAGTTTGTTATTCTGAATTCCCATCCTCAGGATAAGAAATGTGCTTGTCTTCAGTTTAACTTCAAGGTTTTCCCAGGAGCCCTTAAATGGCTCTGACTTGAGAGCAAAATTGTCCTTTCATCACATCATGATTTAAATGATACCCACCCATAATTATTTTAGTTGAATTCCAGTAAGACTTTGCTTAAGTTTGCTCTTGTTTTGTTGATCGAGGAAAAAATTGAAGTTTGAGTGGTTTGTATTCCAATTTAGACCCACTCACACCCTTTTACTGACACAAACACATGAATGCTTTCAAAGGGGTTACTAAGGAAACCAGAAACTATGGTAACCCAGACTAGAAGCGCTCTTATTTGCCCAAGGAGAGGGAAAGGAAAATTCAGGCAATGCACACTGCAGTGACAGTGGAGGTCCTGATCTTTCCTTTTCCCTTCAGCTGCAGCAAACCTTCTGTTTCTCATATTCCCCTTCCAGCAAAGCTATCAAATCAGAATTGTGACTTAGATAAAAGCAGAGAAACATCCCTGCACTAATGCAGATGAATGTAAATGGGGTGAAATGGATTTGGGCAGTATTACTACACCAAGGTGGGAAATGTAGTGATTTTTTTTCCCTTTTAACACTGCATCCAAACCCTCTTTAGCTCCAGTTATTCTTCTAGCAGCTTGGTCAGCAATACCCCACAGTGCCTGCCTTTGCTCTGAGGAGTAAATTGTTTGCAATACTCTCTGCAGCAGCACTTCTGAAAGCTGTCACCCTGCACATGTTTAAACTTGCTTTCAGTTCTGCTGTCATAAATAGTCTCCCTGAACAAAAGCTATTGAGGGCTAGCAAATGCACTAGGATTGCTGAGTAATATGCTTCATTAGAAGTGAAAGAAGCTCAGAAGCTCTTCAAACTGGCCAGGACCGTTAGCGCTGAATTCAGCAACAAAAGGTTTTCTGATTGCAGGGTACTCACCAAAATTTAGTCATAGATAATAATAACGGATGTCACAGTTAATGAAGAGTTTAATCTTGACCATGTTCATGCCTTGAAAGCTTTGGGGAAAGTAAGAGCTGCCTATGCTGCAGGGTAAGCTCACCAATTTAGAAACAGGGAAACACAACTTGCCTGTGGCTGAATGCATTTATGTATCTTTGCTAGTGGTCTGATTCAGCAAGCCAGAGTAGAAGATTGAACAGCACCAATGCAAGGAGATTTACTGAAATTAGTGAGATTGTTCCCATGAGGTCATTTGGATCAGGGCTACAGGAATGAACCTTGTGTTAGCAAAAAGTGTAAGTTGTGCCATTAAAAAAATTGGCTGCACCATTCAACATAAGGCTTACTGTACTGGTGCACCAGCTTCTAGTACTGAGTATTTTTCTGAGTGAAGCATCCAGAGAAGAACTTTGTCTGTCTTATTTAAGCAAGAAGATTTGTAAAAGTGTATGGCTTCTGGAAAATTAAGGAACTGGGATAAGAGTGAATATACTCTGCATTATTGAACCAGGGAAGAACAGGAAATGGACTATCTGCATTCTTGCTGTATTTTTGTTACTGAGTTGGCATGGTCACCAGTACCAGACTGGTCAGCATTCACACACAAAATGGTTGTTGCTGGGAAAAAAACCTTCTGAGAACTGTGGCATTTTGTGTTTGTAAGCTAGAGAGAAAACAGATGATGTGAAATCCCTCCCCTTTAGCATATCCACTTCAGAGGTAGCCAGGATTTTGTTGCTATGAGAGAGGGAGGAAGCTGACCTGTGCTGAATGGTACACGGAGCTTTTTAGTCACACAAGAAAAAAACCCCACTCTGATAGCAACAGATTAAAGGAGTTAATTAAAGGGGGAAATCGCCTTATAAAATGGCACAAAGCCGTCTTTGCTATCTGCATGAATTATGACCTGAGGCTGGCAGTACAGATTTTGTTAGATTAGCAAATATTTACTAAGTAAACTATGGTTCAGAGGACACAAAATGTGCAAATTAGGTATTAAAACCGTACCTGAAATACTACTGCTAATCATTTGCTAATTGATATTTTAATGGGAGAGTTGAGCATATCGTGTGGAGAGCTGTGTTTGTAAGTACAGTTTGGGTGAATGTTATTCTTGCTTTGACAAATACTTTGGAGGTTAAAAAAAGTTAATGCATATATTGACTAGAACAAATGATTTTATGCTGGGTCCATTTGTGCTACATGTGATATTTTACATTCTGGTGTCTGCAGCTGTGGGGCACACAATTACAAAGGAGATGTGACTCCCCCTCCCTGGAATCGCTGCAGAAATCCCATAAACTCCTCTTCCTTGGGCAGTCTGTGGGTCTTTATAGGAGCAACATTAAAGACAGAGAGCAGAAAGTGGAGAAAGCAAACTAAAAGCAGGATCACTTCCCTCCTCCAGAATCCAGATGTACCAACGAAGGAGGAAAGTCTCACTTGAAAGCTCCAGAGAGGAAGGAAATCAGCGTTGTTGCTCAGCAAACCTGTAGAGGCAGAGATGTGAGAAACAGAGGCATGAAGGGAAGCAGTTATAGTGCTCTTTCCCTACCTGCTCACAAACCTGCAGACAGAGCTGTGGAAAAGTGGCTAATAGTCTGCTTGATGACTTGTCAGGCTTAATTTACTCATCTGTCTTCTTCCCTGTAGGTGGAAGGGAAGAAGTGAGATACAAGGAAACCCATTATTTTCTGTATCTTCCTTCTTTATTAAACCCCTCCACTGTTGCTCTCTCTCTCCTATAGCAGCATGATAAGACCTGCAAGTTCTGCCGAAGCTTTTAGCCTGTTACAAATGATGTTAACCTTCTGGTTAAGTCTTACTTAGTGTTTATGGTGGTGTTCTTCTGCTCAGTCATACAAGGTAGTTGTATTTTCTTAGGAGGAATTGATAGAGTAGCTAATCTGAAAAGAGGGGGAGCATAATTTACTACTGGAGGCTTACTTTGGTTGATTTATGACTAACCCAGTGCTTTAAACTTTCAGGGGCAGTGAAGAATGATTCATTGTAGAGACACATCCTTGAAAAGAAAAGTAATGCTGCCTTTTGCTTTAATCCAGACTATTACTATGGCACCACTACTTTTCCCTAACAAATCTGGCTTTATAAGCAGATAAAATTCCATGCCAAAACTGGCTGTATCAGTCCACTTTAATTACATTCCTTTTGATGTGCAGCTGAATTACCTCAATACTTTCAATGAGACCTATTTCCTAGCTGACTGCCATAATTTAGATCACCCATTGCAGTTTTTCACAGAACCACACAGAGTGATGGGGTGGATGGACATGTGGAGATCATCTAATCCAACACCCCTGCTAAAGCAGATTCACCTAGAGCAGGTTGCCTGCATTCAGGCAGGTTTCGAATCTCTGCAGAGAAGGAGACACTCTGATCTCTCTAGCTGGTGTGTTCCGGTTCCCTGTTATGCTCAAAACTGGACACAATACTCCAAATGTGGACTTGCTAGGGCAGAGTAGAGGGGAAAGAGAAGCTCAACCTGCTAGCCACATGCTTCCTAATGGATTCCAGGTGCCCACTGACCTTCTTGCCCACTCTTACCTGCAGGGACTGGGATTCCTGAGGTCTTAGACTGAAGAAAAGAAGGCATTCTGAAACTGCTCCTTCTCTGTATCCCTCACCAGGGCACCCAGCCCATTGAGCAGCCTGCCCATGTTTTCCCTGCTCTTCCTTTTCCTATTCATCTTTGCAAGTTATTGTGTCCATCTTGGGTATAAGATACTCAGCTTTAACTGAAATAATTAATTTTAGCAAATGTTTCTTCACCTTTTTTTTTTTTGTCAACAGATGGTAAACTTTTATTGCATCTTAACATCATATGGAATGTAACATCTCCTTCTGCTTCATTGCAAATAGAGGATAGGAGTACACAGTGGATAGTTCTGTCAAAACCACATCACTACTAGCAGCTTTGATAGCTACATCTAGCAACAAACAGAATGAGGGGTTCTGGAATTAAGAATGCTGAGACTTGCCATCCTGAGGCACTGAGCTGATTCTTTGGGAGCAAAATTAGGGATGCTGAGTTTACAAAATAAGCTGTCACACCCAGCACCTTCTGCATCCAGAGCAATAATATTTCAGCACCAATTGCCCATGAGGTTAAATAACTGGTTCCACGAACAGTGGAGCTAATGAAGTCTGTTTGCTACGAGTTTATACCTTGCAGTTAACTGACTTCTAAACTATATTGTACTAAACCACAGCCTGATCCCACCCTTATCTGCGATCAGAGCGCATCATAGAATTTGTATAATCATGTTTAAAATGTGAAGTAGAGAAGTTTCTTTTTTCAGGTCTATTTCAGTATGAAGTCAGCCTTTTTAATTCTGCCCCCCCCCCCCCAGTCAGTTGCAACTTTTAATATCCTTACAAGGATCCCTAATCAGAAGCTGATGAAATGGCCAGAAAATGACAACAAACCCAATTTGTCTTATTACCCTAGAGTTTGGAATGGGGATGATTAAAAGAGTTTGCAGAAGGAGGAAAGCACAGCATAATTAGGCTTAGATTTTGTTTACCTGATTGCCTGGGGTGAGAGGAGAAGGCATGCCATTTATTTATGAATCAGAATAACTAATTGAAATAAAATGTGAGCATGCAAGAGCAGAGAAGCATTAGAACCAGATCATAGAGTCTAATTGTGTCTTGTATTTGCCTGAGACATGCTGTTACACTGAGATCAAATTAACAGCTGAAATCAGGCAAGTGAAAACAAGTTCATGTGGGACCTTCATACCTTTTATCAGGGAATTTGGTTTTGAATAAACAAGTACAAAGAAAACTGTGCACTATATCCACTTTCCTTAAGAACAAATAGAGATTCTGCTCCTCTGTGAGGCCATAATTCTTGGCAGAGGATGAAAGGTGAAGAGAGAATAAAAGCTCTGTGCACTCTTGCAAATGATGAACAAACTTTCCTCAGTTTGAGGTCTCAGAAAGATTTCTCAAAAATACAAATGAGAAATAAGAGTATAATGAACCTCAGTATGCTTTATTTTTGTGTGTGATCTTTTAATAGGTTCTGATTCCTATACCTCTTTCATATCAATTCTGCAGACAGTGATGTGGCACCTGGTTTTATTTCATGATTTTCTCTGCCTAAGAGGGAACACAGTTCTTGTGAGTTTCTATTTCATGCGAGATTTCTAACGAGTTATGTTTAAAATGAATCACAAATAGTCACTGAGTAGATGCAGGCTATGACAAAGCTTCTACATCTGTACTCAAATTGTGTTTGGAAATATGGAACCACTGCCAGATTTGAGGAAGGGGCACTGCCCAATTGAAAACACATTTACCCCTTTTCTGAGTACAGATCTTTTTCTCCTGCAGTACTCCATAGAAATAATTTCTCCAGAAACCAGAATAATTAGAGGTGAGGTCAAAACCTGACAAAGGCAATGCATTTGAGAAGGTTGTAGGACAACACGTTAGTTGATGTGGGATTTCCCGCCCATCGACATGATGAGTTTTCATTTTGCTCTAGGCAACACCATGCAAGCCCTGGTCAGATTCCAGAGTCTGGAAGTGAACAGTTTAAAAAGGATTCCTTATCGCTTTCAATTTAATGTTCTAAAAATTAAGCACTGAAACCCATGCTTGTGGACCTGGACAACATAAACCCCCTCTGTCACACATCAGTGCCTCTGAGAAACTCCTCTTGCTTGCCCTTAGCTCACTTTACATCCTTTGTTCTGGTGCCTAACTTTAGGCATCGCTGTCTGAAAACTGTGATGCGGTAACACAGCTTTCAGTAACTGACACTTTGGAGAGGGTCTGTGGTGTTCTGCACACAGCCCTTCCCTTTCACTTTCCACTTGAATTACTATTTGAATTGCAATAGGTACACTTTGTATCTCTAGCAGAGTATTGAGAACTCTGTAAGGAGTAACAAACACAGCTACTGAAGGCATTCTGATAAAGACCATTTAGAAAAACAGGAAACATCTGAGTGTGAAACAGAGAGGAAAAAGTGTAATTACTTTTAATAAGTGTAGGAGAATTCACTGAGCAAAACCTTTAAACACTGTTGAAGGTTTTAAAGTAAAATGTATTAATTTCATGACACATGAAGCAATGGTATTTTGAACCTCATTGTAGCAGGTAGTTTTGACTGGAAGTATAATAAATTTGCCCCCTTTAAAAAGAGTTATTAGCAAGTAAGTGTTCTGATAGAATCTAGAGAATTGTCAGAAAATCTTCACTCGTGATTCCATACCATGAGAGAGGCTAATTTTCACAAAAGCTCACCCTAATTCAGTAATGCAGTGGAGATAACAGCATAGAAAACCAGTCTCTGAAAGTGAAGAAAGGCAAAAGAGAGAGAAATGAGCTTCAATCTAGAGCACAGAAAGCTGATAATAAAATAAGAAATTGGGGTGGGGGTGTCATGGCTGCCAGTAAAAAGGGTAATAGAATTTTCTAATATTTTACTTCAATCATATTGGGAGCAAAGGAGATCCTGCTAATGGGATAGGCCATTATGAAATTGGACATGGCTAAAGCAAAGATAATTACTCAGGAAATATTCAACCATTTCTATTCCCTGTTTGGAAAGGTTGATGCACCGGAGCTGTGTAAGAGCAACAAGAACTTTCTAGCCTGCTCACAAAGTAGAGCTGATACTCCTGCTGAGGTCCATAACTGGAGCCTAGTGTTGGAAAAGAGTTGGCTAAGATCTTTGGTCTGCTAATGGTAATTCTAATAAACATTTGAATACCAGGGAAATTCCATGCAGTTGAAAACTCACCCCATTTGTGCTAGCAATGCAAAAGGGCAAGAGAGATAGCTGTGTAAATATATCCTGGTTGTCCTGAAATCAAAACCAAGTGAAACAATGTGACAAGGGTTATCTGATAACAACATTAAAGAATAGGAACAAAATTTATTGTAGTTAATGTGACTTTCGGGAAATAGATCATTTCAAGCAGCTGTGATGTTTTTATTGCATTGAATGTGGAATTCAGGGTATGAAATCTCCTGATGATACAGAATATATATATTTTTTTAATAAGCACAATATTCTAGGGAAAAATTGGATTTATGGCTCAGCAAAAACACACTTGATAAATGGACTAAGGAGTCAATACATGATAGGTTTCAAGTGCTTGCCAGTGGTGAATCATCATCAAATGATGGATTTCCTAGTGTGGTGCTACTCAGATTGATATTAAACTCAAGGTTTTTTCAATGTTTTATCAGTGATATGAGGAAGTAAATATGAAATCTGTGATGATAAAATGCGTGGATTGAGATCTAAATAAGACAGCAGGTTTGGCAGTTCTTTGGAAGACTCTAGATTGCTTGGTTAGCTGAACACGTTTGGGGAATACTCCCGTTCAGGAATGCTGCACGTTGAAGTGTTCATGGGTGAACTGAGACCTCAGGCAAGACTTTTAAGAGACTGCAGCCTGGAAAATGGTGTGTGTGTATGTATATAGGTGATAGTTTCAGCTTTACCTGTGCCTTTTGCCAGGGAGTTTTTTCTGTGAATTTAGCCCAGTAATTCTGGTCCTTTCCATAGCTGCTCAGATATTTTGGCTGTGGTTATCTTCCTAAAAGATGAATGGTGCCTGCAGAGGTGTACCCAGTATTTTTGGAAGGGTGGTTATCGACACATCTGTGATGTATTCCTTGTATTTTAAAAAATGTAACCTCAGCCTTCTCTCATGAAATCTTTCTGAAGTACTGGCAAATATCCCTAATTTATATATTCTTAACTTAAACAATGCATTCTCGTAGTTTTGTTTCCCCTTTAGCAACAGCCAGCACACGCAACTGTTCTGCTAGTTCTGTTGTTTGCTCTTTGACTGAACCCCGAGTGCTACCAGTAGAACTGCTAAAACACGAGGCTTTATAAGAAATGCAGCTGATTTTGGCACTACACTGCCAATGCCCTAATTGAACACTAACACATCTTTTGCAACAAAGCTCTTAGTATTCTCATCTGCTTCTGCTACTCTGTGCCCTGTGCCTATGAAGTGATCTTTGAGCTAAAGGGCTTTCTTCTCTTTGCTTTCACTGCCTTACATCTTCTTTCAAATATTAGTTCATAATTTGGTTTGTATTGTTTGGCCAAGTGGATTTAGTACAGCTCTTGCAGATTCATTTGAAATGTGTCTGCTCATCTGCTCTCAGCTGCCTTTCATGTAGTACTTTGTGTTCGTAACAGCAGAACACTCTCTAGCTTTCATAAACCTTACTTTGATGGAGGTGACTTTGCTTGTCAAGTTACTAGTTTAGGATGAATCTTACTCCACAGATTTTATGTTCCAGACCCCAATTATGACTTTTACTTTAGCAGGAGCCCAGTCCCCCCAAATTGCAATATTAGCTTCTCAATTTTGTGTCAGTCAAAAAATAGCTTTCTCGTTCTTTGAGCTGTTAAACAAAACATAGAAATTGTTTTGTTTTTAATGTGACAATCTAGAACTCCCATTTCAAAATCACAGTTGCATAGCTGGCTTCCTCTTTCTGAATTAACTGAAAGCTGTTAAAAACCAAGTACATCAGAATAATTGCTATTCAAATTACAGCTGCTCCTGCTTCTTCCTTTTAGCTGGCAACTGCCTAATATTCTAGGAATTTTTAGGAGAAACACAATGCTAATTGACTCAAAGTAATTGAGAGTATTGGCTTAGAATTCTGTAGGAGACGATGTGAGCTACCCCCAGCGAACTGCGGTTTGTCCCTCTAAGAAGCACGTGTAGGCAAGTGCAGGAGAATTAAATTACAAAAAAGGTGGTGATGGTTAAAATGTTGAAATGTGAATGACTCAGAGTCTCAAAATGTTGAATGTTAGGAGCAAATGAGTGTGGGATCCGTCCTCATAACGACAAGCTCTTTGTCGTGTCACAGCAAACAGCGTTTGCATGGATTTATAATAAACACACAAGCTCAATTTTAATTGAAAACTAATCTGCCTTTTTTTTCCCCAGCTCTATCAGTAGTGCAATAGATCCCTGCAGATCTGTCCTTGCTTCATTTGAATTGACAGAATCCTCAATATTGGCTTTCTATAACATTTCCATGTTTGAAGTTACTTTGGCAGGTGCTGGCAGGCAGACGTGCACGGAGAGACAAATGGATGCTGCAGTATAGGGTAGGCTAGAATATTGCTTGGCACCTGATGGCTTCCCTTCTTGTTGCAAGGGATGCTTGGCTGCCGGAGGCACGGGCAGTGAGGGTGTGGGGCTCTAAGATATTCCTCAAATATGCCCAAGGCCTTAATAATTTCCAGCAAGAGAGAGCAAACATGAAAAAGAAGAGGAGATGTAGTAGAGTGACTTAGCTTCTGTGACTTTCAAGATGACTGAAAATTAAGACAATTCTCTGCTGCAGATGATATAAAGTCACTTTTATTAATTGTCCAGTCTCTGGAGTTTCAGTGCAGACAAACTTGTGGGTTCCACCTTGAAATGTTGCCAGGTTTGGCTCTGAGCTCACAGTAATTGAGACAGTGCCCAAGGCTCATATGGCAATGCAAAGTGTATGTTATGCTATTTAATTACTGGCCTTATCACTTCACTGACCCCTTATGGGGATGATGTGCCACATACTATGAGGTGGCAGTAAAAATTGGAAAGAATCACTGAAAATCTGTTAAAAAGTCCTGACCTGCAGAAACCTGATGCAGGTCCTGCAGCTCAGCATAGCAGTTGTGGAGAAAATTTGAAGACTTGAGTATTGAGGCTACTGACCAACAGTTTTGAAATACAGTAGCTGCAGAACTTTCTGAATAAGAAAAAAGTATGATTAGAAGATGAAAAAGTTTGAAAGCATTCATTTACGTTCTGCGATTTCTGAAAGAAAGAAATTCTGACCATTTCAGACTCAAAAGGAGGAGAATGTTTTCCAGCAGCATACACTAAGCCTTGGGTTGTGATAGAATTGCAAGCCCATGCCTAAAACCCTTCTACCACCACAGATCTCTAACAATGAGGAAAATCTTTGCTAGGATTTTTTTAGAGCTGCTTCTCCTTTGTCTTCAAAGTAATTTGGTTTAGCTGTCTAAAGGCAGAGAATGGGGACCAAATATTTTTTGACATATGTTTGTGTTGAGGTTAGATCTGCTGAACATAAGCTTGCTTGTGGAATTTATGGATAGAGGGGGAAAAATGAAAAGCAGTCAGGTGAAAGTGGATATAGCTAGCACAGAACAGCACAGAGCTGGCTCTCGATGAATGGTAAAGCTAACGACTTCTTTGGGTCTGTAATGTGGTACTTAATGACTTATTCTTTCTTAAATGGTGTTTGTGGGAGAATGGGTAGGCAAAAGTGTGAAGAGAGATGTCATTTCTCTGAGACGAGTAGGAGGAGAACGAGAGGAAAAGTTATCCAAAGCTTAACAGAGAAGCTGAAAGGATATCATGAAAGGCAATTGTGTGTCATGAAGTTCGTAAGCTTGTTCAAAGACTGCACTTGGCAAAACAAATTGCAGGAAGTCATTTTCCACCTGAGAGAGGACCCTTGGCTGCTGGCTTTTGTTATGGGCATGCAGCCGTGGCTGCATGTTGGCCTTGTTTGTACACTTGAGTAAGAATGTGACTCTTTGAGGATTCTTTGTAAATTGGGTCCACAAAATTTTAGAGGCTCTGTGTGAAGGATTTGTAAGATGCTGAAGGATTTTGCTTGTGATTTATAAAGGGAGTAAGTAAATGTATTAGAGTAGATTTTTTAACAGTTACCTATTATGGAATATTTAGCACCAAATTTTAGAGTGTCTATATTATGAGACACCTGTTCTTCTTTACCAAAAGCCACTGACAAGTGGAGACTTCTGGAGCTATGCAGGTGTTAATGCAATTTCATTTATGGCAAGCTGCTTTATTCTCAAGGGTTAGATACATTTACACAGAGGACAGTCCCATTTAAACGCTGTTTAATTTTTATGTCACTAGCTTACATTTATTTTCCCTCGGATGTTTTATAATTGAGCTGAACATGGAACTTGCAGTTACAAATTCCACATATTTCTGTCAAAAGCAGTGAATTATTTGCAAAGATATTCCATTGGTAACAAGCAATTTCCATCTCTAAGGAACCTAATAATACAGTTTAGACTATAAAGTTAATGTGGTGATACAAGTCTTTGGGTACAAACCAGGCAAAATATCCTGCATGACATTGACAGTGTTGGCTTTGACCATGCTTCTACATCTTGTGCTAGTTTCTGATCATCACTCTAACACATACCTTACACTTTCAGGTAGACTGTGTAGCATGAAGTTTGCACAAACTGGGTTAAAGGGTCAAAAAAAGATAAAGCCCCTTCAGCAGAGCTTTCTTCCCGAGATACAGAGGAAGTCTTCCTTGTACATTGCTAACACATTCTTTTAATCTCGTGGATGGAAGCGATTGTGTGCCCTGGGAGAAGTGCTGCATCACCAAGGGCTCTGCTAGAATGTCAGCATATTTGTTCTTGTATTTGCTATGCAAATCCTTGCCATGTTACACACTGCTGGACAGAATACCCATCTGTACTTGGGGAAAGCCTGTTAAACGTTGAAACGCTCGGGGTAAAAATGAAGAGATTCATTCTTAAAATACATTTTGACCTTTTGTTTGCTGTTTTGCTAAGAAATAGAAGGAAGAGCTTCAGATACAGTAGGCAAATAGGGTTCACACATTGATGTGTTCCTTTTGTTTTACATTCATGCTAGTTTATTTTTTTTCTTGTCCTTTCCAGAAGGCAGAAAATCTGAGAAATACGAGGTGCATAATTTAATAGAGTTCAGGATATAGGAACCCATTAGAGCTTGAACTCCAGGACTGATGCTTGCTTGTTTAAGTGATTTTTTTTTTTTTTTCCTTTCCCCTCTTTTTCCATTAAACCACCAGATTAGTGATTGGCTTCCTATGATCACCAATAGATTTATAGGCCTATATGTAAAGGAGTGCTATAGGCTTTTATCTTGCTACAAGAGTGCTCTCACTGCACTGTAGCTCCCACTATGGTAAATCATACTCACAGTTTATATTCATATGCAAAGTAAAGCTTTCTTTGAAGAGTGTCACTATTAACATGTTTGAAGTTCAGCAGGTATTTATGTCAGTTTCTGGATAAGGGCAATCCTGTTCAGTGTTTTGGAGAGTCAAATTCAAATGTCCTGCACCGACTGCTCCTGATTTAATTTCTGTGGCTGTGAGATCTGTCCCTGTGGACTGGGGTGTGTTGGGGAGGGGGAGGAGGAGGAGGAGAGAAAAAAGCAGCTCTAGCACTTGTAATGAATACCTTTTTCCTTGATGAGTGCTTTAGCCCTAAATCTGAGCTAAGCGCCGTATGAGGACCTATCTCAGCCACAAGGGAAGACGGAGATAAACATGGGCAGAGAAGTACACAGGAACATAGGGCTGGAAATGGTCACCTGCATCATTAGATCTAATCCTCTGCAATATTCAGCAATCATGCCATTGTATCATCTGTGCTACACACAACCTATACATCTCATGGGCCGTAAAACACTCTTGCATCTCATTGAAAACACAAGCTCTGTCATATTAAGTCTGAACTAAAATGTTTCAGAGGAAGAATCAGGAGAGCTTGTGGTCTTCATCAGTGCACTAGCAGGCTGTTTATTTAATTACCTTTCCAAATGGAAAAAACCCCAAACACTCCATATGAACAAAAATTCTTGTGACCCTTGACTCTCTGATATGAGAAAATGATTTCTCAGTCCCAGCTCCAGCGGCCTTTTTAAAGGATAATAATTACTGTAATGGCATATTTATTATTCTGGATTAACTTCACAAAGTGAATCCAAGACAATTTCCATTTTTACATATGTATTAGTGGATGTGGAAAATCCTTGACTGCAGCAATGTTACAGTGTCTACCTGCAAATGAGACTGCTTTACTTTCTTAAATATAGAAGTTATAAGATGGCCAGAACACCAGTAAAAAAATCCCACCTCCCTCCTTCTGTAAGAAAAAAAGGCTGAGGTCTATATTAATCAGTGAAAATCAAACTCAATGAAGTTGTTAGATTATCTGTGTAGCATCAGCCATCATGTTGGGGTTGCACTTGATGACCTTTGAGGGTCCCTTCCAACCCCTCACATCCTCTGATCCTCATTCTGAATGCAGCAAGCACACAGGTGTACCATAGATTCATCATCCAGACCTTCCTGTCAGTTCAGTTTGATTTCTTCTGTCGCCAGTGCTGCCCTGGTCTGTGACTCTTGGTTTTGCTTTTATGTAGAACACCTGGGCAATCACACACCAAGCCCAGTGATATTGTAGGACCGTGGTGTTCTTGGGAACCTTTTCAAAACAATTTGACTTAACCGAAGGAGGCACAAAGTTCTCTCTTTGAAGGGAAATTGCAGGCGAATGAACTGAGGCTGGGAACTCCCATGTGGAATTAATGAGATCGAGGGAGCACAGTGTGAGAGTCCAATGACTCTGTTGTCTGAAAACAGTGTGACTCCTACCTGGTCTGAATAGACAGTGACGACTTTGATAGCCCTTAACAGATCCAGAGGATAGCTGCTGGCTCTCCTTTTTCTTCCCATTTGCCCTCTGGTGCAGTCCATTACTGAGAGTTTTAATTGGCTATAATAACCCCAATTCATCAGCAGTTTGGTGTCAGTTTAATTTACTGCAAGGGGAGTTTTGAATCTTAGCAGGGCATTCCCCGCTGCCCAGAGCTGGATTGGGATACCGAGTCATGACGTGGCATGGATCTTGAGCAAATCACTTAGACTTGGTTCAGTGTCTACTGAGAACCTTGGATGCAACGTAACCTACACGACTTTTAATTCACTTGGAAAGATGTGGGAAGTAGGGATTTGAATAACAATAGTTAAACTTTGTGGATCTAGCTACTAATAGGGAACAGATTTTATGCTCCTAATTCCAGAGTATGAGCTTCCCCTTCCTAGAGGCCTTTTTAAATGCCCATCTGTATTTCTATCTCTCTCTGTCCTTTGGCAACTGGTAATCCCATTTCCTATCCTTACTTCACCATGTCTGCTAGCCTATGCAAAGGGCAAGTATGTTAAGCATCACAAGGCTAGGACAACTGCAGTGCTTGCATAGATAGCGTACATACTGCTCCACTGTACCTCTAAACAGTGTGATACTCTCTGCTTCAGGTAGCTTCATCCCTGCAGGAAGAGCTAGCAGATCAATTGTTTCCAGAGCTGGGAAGCAGCAAGGTTAGGCCTTTTGCTCAACACCCATGTTCAAAAGTAAACCTTATTGTAACCTTCCTTGACTGAAGAATACTCAAAGCACAGAAATAGTATTCTTCATAATTGCTTTTGTAAAGCAGTCTTAAACAAAGAACCTGACAAGCTTTATGTGGTGAAGGCAGAACAATGAGTGTCAGGGAAAGCTGGACCCTTCTAAACACTGCCCTACAACAGAGCTTCACAGAGCATTTTGGTAGTCCTTCACCAGACCAAGGAGACACAGCTATAAGGTTTTTCCCTAAACTGTGAATTTTCTCTTAGGTTAAGAAGGATTTTCAGCTGGTTGGAAAGTTTTCTGTGCAATATTTGGAGCCTGCAGTGAAAGGGATGCAATATCAACATCTCACAGAGCTGTAATGGTATTTTGCTGTGTGTGGTGATGGTTCTCCCTGCTTCCAAATCAGAACAGCATCAGGTAGGGAGCACCTTTGCCTGTATGAGTGCTTACTGAAGCAGCCCTATTGGTCATGGTCAAGCTGTTCCACGGAGAGCTGGCCTCCCAGTAGATTCTGTGGCTTCAGGCTGCTTCGAGAAAGAAAATCCTTTCATTTAGGGAGCTGTCAGGCTCCTTTACATGTGTGTTGGGAGTTAGCTATTCTTCTTCAGATGTCTCAACCTGACAGGCACTTATCTGCAGTTCCCTAGCAGTGGGGGAGAAACATCTATCAGAGGTCATACGTACTGGGCTTCCTCCTTGGCAAAGGAGCAGAGCAAGAATTACCCCTGTGGAGCCTTCCAGACTGTTAAAAAAAAGTCTGCTGCTGCAGCACTCTGTCTTTTGATGTTGAAGTAACTGCTCCCTGCCATGACTTCAGTGCCTCATTCGTCTTTCCGGGGCCAGCTTGCTCTGTAGTACTCACATCAGACACTGGTACTCTACACACTGCCTGATCCCTCTTGCTACCTCCCTTGGCATTCACCAGTCACCCACGCTGTCTGTGTTCATGCTGGGGATCAAACCCAGCTTCTTTGAAGCCCTTTCTGCACAGTTTGCTCTCCCCAAATGTGCTTGGTGACTCTTTTTTCCATCTGATGGTTGTTCAGCATAATTTTACTGTGTCTCCCCAGATTCAAGCCAAGCGCTGTTGCTTTCCTTTTTCTCCCTTCCCCATCCTTCACAAACCACACCAAAGATGGTCTGCAGGCAGTGAAATCTCCAAGTCAGCACAGGTGGTCAGTGTTCTGAGTCTGAGCTGTCTTGTTTTTAAACAGAGCAGCAGGTAAACTATCAAACTTCAGGATTAAAGTTCAGAAGATGAAAGGCACCTGCAGCTCAGTCATGCTGCCTGCCAACTTCAGCAGGCAAAAAATAGTTCTAAACAGAAAAGTCCAAGGGTTGTTATGTTTCTAGATCAAGGATGTTATCTTTGTTCAAGGTAAGTCCTAAGAGGTGTTTTTAACCTTGTTGTACAGCAGTTTCTACTGTGAATTTCAGTCTTCAAGTGCTCTGAAAAACTCCTTCTCTTCAGGCTCTGTGTGTGAACACAAAGGAGCTTGTGTGTCTCCTTTCCTTATACCTCACAGCATGACCTTTGAGGTTCTGTTTTTCTTCCCTTGCATTCAGTGCTCTGACGAGTCTTCTCAGCCTGATCACTCAAAGCATGTAGGGTTTCCATCACCTTTGTTGGGATCATCTGCCTGTAAGAGTGGATCTAATGAAGTGCAGCTAAGTAATAAGGTTCAGCTAGGTCAAACTCAAAGGAAACAATGGTGGCATCCCCTGAAGACTCCGATGCTTCTAGCTCTAGCAGCACCTTGGCAGCACTGAGACAACTCCAAGAAAGGCAAGAGAAGAGTCCAGAAGCGTTCCAGTAGCTCTAACCTCTTGATAAGACAGATCCAGTGTTTTTTTTGAAAGGGATTGACAGATAGGTACTTGGAGATGATGGTTAAAGGTCTGTAGGATTCAGGATATAACAACAGAACAGGAGACAAAGGGTGGAAAGCCATCTCTTGGTCAGAGAAATATCTGCTGTCCCGAGTCTCCCACAGCAGGGAGTTGTAAGTGGCTTAGAGCTCTCAGTCATGCCAGGATTTCCTTGTAGATGGTGTTTTTCTTGACCCTGAGACACACCAAAGGTCTGTGATATTATGAGGTGTGTGTGCTTGTATTACCAGGTGTGCCACTCCCAGGTGTGGCCACAGGAATTTTGGTATCCCTGCCTAAGTTTTCTCCTTTAACCATGTGTGACTGAGAGAAATGATGGGAAACTTCACTTTGCTTGTTGGACCAGAGGGAAAGGAGAGGTATAGCAGCTCTCTCTTCCTGTGCCTAATGTGGATCTAGATAGTCAGGAATAGCTTGACTGTCTGGAGAAGAAGTTGTTTTGGGATAAAGTAGAAGAGGACAAGGAGCATGAAGGATGTATGACTAGTCTGATTCCTTCATTTTGCTGTTTCTGGTCCTCTGGCTGTACAGGTGTCATTGGTTGTGAACACTGGGTCAGACCATGGCTTCAAGGCTCTGGGAATCCATGTTTAGCTAGTCTGGCTTTAAGACTAGCAATATAGCGAAGTTATTTAATGAATCTTACTATGTTTCTCGTAAGTATTCTGGGTTTAAGGTGTCTTACTCTGTATTTCTTAACCCTATACCTTAATCATAAACTCTCTCTTTCAAAACTGCTCTAAAATTTCTGTTTCAAGCTTCCATTTTGCATAACATTTTCAGAATAGGAAGATGTCAGTAACTGGAAGTTTGCTTGACTAAATCCACTTGTGCATAACTGTCTTTAAAAGCAATATAATATAGTAACCAAGTTAAGAATTTTCTAGGGTATTTGAAATGTTGATTATGGCTCCCTTTTGAAATACTTGTCTTGAAAGAACATTGCAGCATTCCCTTTAGCTTTCTCCTTTCTTTGTGTGTATTGCTGAGTGACAGATTCATCCTTACAAACAGCTTAGCTGGTTTTTGGCCTGGGATCCCTGTCAGTGTAAGCTGCTATGCTGAGCTCTTCACCTCAGCCAGAACATTAATAACTTGTGCTTTCAAGAATTAAACATCACATTCACAGTTTCTTTGACTATTTTCTTACTAGTTTTCTTTGAACAGAACCAACTTCTGTAATGGCCTAAACTCAGAGTGATAGAGACCAGAGGACATTTTTTACCTCTTTGGGTTATTTTTTGACAGCTTTTCTATTCTGGTCAGATTGTTCAATGTATCATTTTCCTCACTTGAGAGAAAGCAGTTACTGTGTGTTATTTGCCAGTGGTGCAGAAAGTGACACAAATGTTTTGCTTACAGTGTGTTCTTAAAGTTGTTCCTGAACATTAGACATCTATAAAAACAGGGTATCAGTTTTGATTACAAACAAGAGATTTATTTTTTCCCCTCCCCTCTAAGGTGCATCTATTTTGGGTGTAAATAATTTAGAGCAGTGTCATTAGTAAAAGAGATGGAAGACACTATTGATCAGAGCAACACATGCATGAAGTGTTCTGGTGTCAGTATGAACGTAAGCTTGTTACAGAGCTTTCTTGTTGGCAACCTTGTCTCTAAAAAGTCATTATTATAAATTGCTTCATCTAGTCAGATCATATAAAATCTACTTGTACTGTAATATTCCAGATGCTTGATTACTGCTCTTCAGTGTAGTGAGTTGCCAATTTCTCTCTCCTGAGAATGTGTGACAGATTGTAATACAATCTGTTGACGTTCTCGATTGTAACTGAAGTACATCGCTGTCACCCGTGCTATGAAGCTGGGACACTTACTGTGAATGTCTAGTTTTGTGGAATGTGAACTAGTGTGTTGTGTCCCAGGAACTTTACATGGTACACAACAATGCACTCGATCTGGTGAGACGAAGAATCCGAGGCAGAGGCAAAGAAAGCAAATAATTAGAGCAGCAAAATGTAGTAGATACACTAATTCCATGGACAATACTGGTTCAGTTGTTTTGGGTGTGCATGCTAGTGTTTGGGGAAGGAGAGGCAAAAAGAGAAGAGGAAACTGTACTTCTGTTGGTCTTGATTGTCCATTTTCTTCTTCAAAAGTTCCAGGCACAACAGCCATCCCAACACAAAGTTTTGAACGGCAAAGAGAAAGGAGCATCCCATATTTGTGCTTCACTGCCTCACTGAGCTTTCACAGAGAAGGAGAGGCATGGCATGATGTATACTGTCCCTTTGTGTGCTCTGGTCCATGAGGAGAGGAAGCAGAGACTTTTGCTGGCTGATGGTATGCTTGTACCATGGGTAAAAAAAGAATTTGCTGCAGATTAGAAGATAAACATTACAGCCAAGTCAGTGACTGGCAATGAATTGAGATATGTGGATTGTTTATCCCCTCCCTTCCACTGTGGAGGAAGATCAGGGATGAAAAGGCCTTCCTCTCCTCCCCTTCTCCCCCCCTCCCCTTTAACATTGTAACTTCTTCCTCAACTTCCTTTCCCATCTCAGCCCTCCCTTCCCCGAAGTTCATTAAGGTTGCAGCTCAGGAAAGCATTTAAGCATTATGCACATTTCCCACTCAGAAAATCACCTACCTTCCTAAAATACAGCTGTTGCAATCTGCTCCTTTTAATGCCTCATGACTCTACTTGCAATTTCCTCTCCCAGTATTTTGGTCATGAGACTGGAAAGCTAGACCTGTCTCCACTTGAGTGCTGCCACTACCTCATACCCTGGCAGCTCTTGTATGTCAGCAGGGGCTTCATCTGTAACCCTGAGAGTGATTGCCTCCAAAATTAGCAGCCCTGCTACACCTGTCTGTCTTTGGCCCTTTCCTCATGACTGGAAATTGCAGTTCTGGGTTCAGTCAGCTTGTACAGCAGAACCCTACCTTGTGAAATCATACTCTTTTTTGGTGGCTCCATCACCTGCAGCTGTGCAGATTTAGGCTCAGATTCAGACAGTTTAGGAACCTACCCCTGCAGAGCAAGTGTTTCAGGAGTGGGGCTTCCCCCTCCAGGAGTGCCAGTTCAGAGGGGCTTCATAAAGCTGTAACACAACTTTGTGCCCTTGGATTTCCCAGTGGAGATAGTGGCACTTCATTCTTTCCTCCACATAGTGCTTCTGTGCTTGTGATACACAGTGCCCCACAGTCATGAAATATTAAAGCTGGGTTACAACAGCAAAGGAAAGCACTCCACTCCTGTTTTCCAAATCTTAAATGCATAAACATGGATGCATGACAGGAACTCTTCTGTGGTCTCCACAAACCACACATATACTTGAAGATGAATCTTGAAGTGAGAGGGAAAGGAATAAAATAAGAACAGTGGTTTAAAACCTTTTTTTTTCTTTTAAACCACAGTTTCCCCTTGTCTGCTTTAGCTTTTTTTCAGGGATTTTTATTTCTTCCCCTCCATGTTAATTTTAGAATACTTGGACTAACAGGACCAAGAGAAAAGCTTGGTTGGTGGCTTTACTGCTAGTTTTGCACTCTGAGTTGTGGAGAGCTGGTATAATCTGACAAATTTCAGCAACATAAACTTTATCATAGAATTCCTCAGCCCATGGGCTAGTGCTAGTGTTACTTAAACCAAACACAGGGGAAAGAGAAAACTGAGGCACAATCACCCATTTTCTGCAGAAATATCCATAAGAGGTTGCATCCAAATCCCCAAGAAAATATCATCAACACACTTCTTAATGGACTCCAGTATACCATTGGCCTTCTTGGCCACAAGAGCACACTGCTGGCTCATGGGGAGCTTGTTTGTTGCATTCCTGCATACTGTGACACGTTTCTATATTCTCTACACTCCTCTCAAGGGCATGGTCCTGGTTTAGGGATTCTCCTAGCGGGCTGATCCATTTCCTGGTTTCTGTCTCTGTGGGTTGCTAGTCTGTGATGAAGGGATCTCTGCAGCAATGTAGGACTGGAGGTGAATGTGGCCTTTCTAGTCTGCTTTGAAGTAGCACGAACCATAAGTGTTGCAGTGAAAGGCAAAACTCCCCTAATGATGATGAAAGGTAGCACCATGTCTGAAGTCATTCTTTATGCAGTCAGGCAATACTACTGACACAGCTGGGAAGATTCCCTCTCTTGTGTGAAACCTTCATTGGAAATGCTTTCATTGAAATAGTTGGGCTTTGGTTTGAATTTTTTGTTTGGTTTTATTGTCAGGGAAGAAGACAGCTTTAATAATGACAGACTGTGGCTGTGTATGTATTTGTTTGTGTGAGGAATGCTCTATAAATATGAGCCATATTTTACTGTGGGTTGAGATACATCACAGTCTCTTCTACACCAGGACCATTCCTTTGTCCTGCAACAAACAGAAGTTTCCCTTTAAAGGTTAAGAATGGAGAACCATGGCAGTAGGTCAGTGGGTAATATATACCTGCTCTCACTTGTTTAAATTCTATTTCCTCTTTGCACTGTGGCTCAGCAGTATCTGGAGACTATTGTTCCCTAGGCTAATGGAATCTTTCCACACGAAAAGCTCTTGAACTGTTCCTTATCTACACTCCAGTTGCTGGCACCAGTGTTTCATCCATTTGGTGCTAAAATGCACAGAAAGCAATACATTTCAGTGTTGAGGTATCCTTTCCCTCATATCTTTAGCTCAGCTTATTTTCATCAAACAAGGTTTTTACTGTCAGCAATATACATGCCCTCAATGTCCTTCACCCTAGAGAGAATGAGAAATGAAGAAAGGGAAAGGGTCTAAGAGGCTTCCAAAGCAAAATTGTTTGGAGCCATGCTGCCTTTCAGGTCAAGAGAGCGAGATTTGTGTAGGTGCAGAACTATTACATCTTTATTATGCATAAACACAACATTCACTCATTTGATTTGTGCCATGGCAGCTGTTAACAGAGGTCTGAAACACCTGAAAAATGCCCTGGTGCTGTTTGATGCTAAAACCTCTTTTCTGCTGTTAGCATCGAGGCAAGTCCACGCCGCCCATTAGCTAACAAAATGAGTTCAATTTATCATGCTCTTTTTTAATCATGGGCTTCTGGGAGCTATTTATTCATTTAAAAGTACACATCTGCATAACCAATTGATTTTTCTTTTTTCCCTTGTTAGCTTGAACAGGTATGACTGGGGAATCAGCATCCCCTTCACACCAACCTACCGAAAGTCATGGCATTTTAACATCTACTCTGAAAGCTGGAACCAGTAAACTTGGAGGTTTTAAAA
Organism: Dryobates pubescens; assembly: GCF_014839835.1. Lineage (NCBI taxonomy): Eukaryota > Metazoa > Chordata > Aves > Piciformes > Picidae > Dryobates > Dryobates pubescens. The sequence continues at coordinate 17,954,764 of NC_071634.1, read as the reverse complement.
TCAATATTAAAAGCAAAAATGTTTTCAAAAGGTTTTTTTTTTCTTTACAAATATTGAAATTATTTTTCCTCCTCTACAACTCCACAAATCTCTCCCCATCAGAGGTCATTAAAAAAAAGGAAAGAAAAGATTGGAGGTGATGAACACCACCACAACAGCTTAGCCATGCACAAAATATTCAATTACTGCATTGCCAGCAGAACAAAGAGCTGTAAATCATGCTGAAAAAAATGAATAAATCAGGAACTTGCCACAAGACAGTCAGAAGAAAAAGAATGTAAGAAGGTACCAAAAGTAAAGCTCCTCATTTACTGATAAAGCACTGAAATTTAAACACTGTAATACTTAATCATGAGCTTTTACATGAGTAGTTTCATAAGGGAAAGGAGAATCTGATAGGAAGACAATCTTGATTTCATATGCCTTTTTTACTTCAGATTATTGTTAATTATAAATATGAACACTTCTCAGCACATTCACATGTGCTATTTAATTATTAATAATTCCTAATTTATCATCTTTGCATGGCAGTCCTGCACTGGCATTATAATTACTTGTTTTTAATTAAAATTAATACAAGATGTGACATATGTAAAAACCTTAGCATCACATAGAGGTAATTATTTATATAAAAAGTGGAGACTCATTATCCTAGGAGATAAAAAGGCCTTTAACAGTAGGAAAGTTATCAGCCTCTAGAGACCAACTGTTTTCTTCTCAATAATTAAAGAACCAAGTAAATGTACCCAAAATTTAGCCTTTTTGACCTCTGCAGTTATGCAGACTCTGTGCTGCCTGTAGACAGTAGTGAAGGATGCTGGCACCATGCCAGGAACATTTTTCTCAGCCTCAAATAAATACCATAGAACTGTAATCAACATATTGTGTGAGGATCCTGCTGAGCTATATTTCTTTTCTTAATGAGTGCTCTTAAGCATTTGAAATAGCAACAAAAATCACAAATCATTTTGATAAAGGGACTAAAAAAAGTAAATTACTCAGATATTTACCTTTGAAGGTTTGCTTTTGTAATCAGCTGTGGTCAAACCCAACCTTCAATATGAAGTTATTCATTCTTTCGTTCTGCTGAATCCTCACGGGGGCTTGGTGTTCTAGCAACTCATGGGTCCAACACCCAGAACTGTTTCATTGTCATCTTGTTTAACTAGACTGCTCCTTATATTAGGAGACAAAAATGTGCATCATCAGCCCCTGGGGGATGGACAAGAACTGAGTTTTAGGCTTATTCTCTGAAGAGAATTCAGGCTTCCCCATGCTCAGGTAGGGTTTCCACTTGCGGTTGTTCTGGAGCTCTGTGATCTAGTAGGCTGGAAGGAGGTTTGCAGGACTAGGACCATGATCTACTACTATTGGGAATATATGCTTTTATTTTCAAAATATGTTCCATTTGTATGATTTTGGAGAGACTGAGACTAACTGACCAGCTGGCCTAGAAGATTTATCACCAGGAGGTTCATTAGCATGTCTATTTCAGCATTATGTCCCATTCCCTAGTATTGTTGCAGCTGCAAAAAATGCAGCCTATTAGGGGCTTAATTCCTCAAACATAGCTGCCCCTGAGCAGTGTTAAATGACCTCAGAAAGCACAGAGCCTGTATTTTCAAAGCAATGTATAGGTCTCAAGATACTGATAAGCTTCAGGCTTGTTAGCAGAGATAGCAGTTATCTGAGTAAGGCTTCTGGAAAAGTCTTTAAATACCTAAATGTCTCAAAATACCTAAATACCTCCTCACTAAAATAACTAACTTCTTATAACCTTATGAGCTGCTATGAAGTCCTGAAGATCAAAGGGAAAAGAAGCATTAAATGCAGCATTTGAACCGTCTGTGAAATAGTTTGCTTGTGGAAGTCCAGTGGTTATACTGCTGAGATACTTAGCAGAAGAGATAAGGATCTGGTGGCTGTACTCATACCTAAGTACATCTCCCCTGTTTCATTAGCTCATGGCTTGCTCTTCTCCCTGGGGCAGACAGCTTGTCACCTCCATTTAGGAGACTGCGAGGTGTCAGTAAGATTTGGCTCAGTGAGATTTGCCCTTGTCCATTCAGTTCTTGCTATGTGGACTTTGTGTTTAAATGCTCAGTAAGAAGATTTTGCACATTACCTTTTCCTCCACTTCAGATCCATTATGAAATTACAGTACTGTTTGTTACACAGTTCAGTAAGTTAATTATCACCTGTGAAGCTCTCCCTCCTCCCACCCACCATTTTTAATGCAGCTATTTAGACGTGCCATTTTCCAGCATTGGCAGGAGCCACGCTGAAGTCCCAATTTACTAAGGTTTAAAATGTTTTGTCATCTCAGCTATCTCCCTGAGTTTCTTTTAGTCAATAGGGTGTTGCCAGAATTCTGTTAGAACTGGTCAAACCCTCACTTCAGGATGTCATGTTGGCTAGGTTATAGTAGCGGTGGTTGGTGTTTGAGAACAAAGGCTGCTGAAATCAGAAAGAATCCAATCCCTCTGAGGAAATGAACAATCAGAAAATGCTATCTTACCAAAGAAGCATCATTGTGGAGTCAACATGCATTATCTGCTGTACCCAGGCCAAGACTGCTGTTTGATTTTTACCTGAATAATAAAGGGGAAATGATCTAGCTGGGAAAGTAACCATTGAAGATACTGTGCTGAGAGTGGGAGGATCCCTACCCATCTAAGCCATCTAAATGCTTTTCCCTAAATAAACTCAAGTTAGCAGAGAAGATATCAAGCAGGGCTTTCAACTGCAGCAGGCTATGGGAAGGGCAGCTATTGATTCCATGTGCAAACCAGCAGCAGTGCTTTGTCTTCTCTTTGGATGACACTGTGCTGTGCTATTGGTAAGAGACTGTGCAGCCGGGGAAGAGGAAGGCTCCCTTCCCAAAAAGGCTGTGATAGGCATGTGGCAGTCCCAGTGTGAGTCTGGGATCCTCTCTGCTGATCAACATGGTGGAGCAGTGCTGGCCACATGGCACAGCTGAGGATGGCCCCATGCAAGAAGCACAACTTCTTCCTCCATCTCTCCTGCATACAGTGCCTGTTCAGGAGATGCTCCCTACCCTACCTCCAAAACAGCTTGGATAAAGTGATTACCCTTGATGCAGGAGTGCATCTTTCCAAATCTCTTCAGGAGCTGGTAGGGCAGTGGCATGTCACTCCTCTGTGTGCCACATGCCTCTGTGCTTTCAATCTGAAAGGTACAGACAGGTGATTTGGGATGCTTGTCCCCACCCCCAAGTCACAGCAGATACTCTGAGTTCTAGATGGGCAAAAAGCTGCCCCCTGCCTTGCTTTTGGTTTGGATGAGGTGGCAGATTGCTCTGCACTGGTACTGCACAAGGACCTGCACAGGGGCTGCTTTCCTGGGGAAAGAAAGTCATCACCTGTGAGAGGGAGGAATCACTTGGGATGAATTTTGCTTGCAGGCAACGTGTTGGTTCATTCTGGGCTAAGTGGGAAAAAAACCCCCAGCAGGTGGAAAGGGAAGCCCAGAGCAATGGACTCGCGTAATTTAAAGGCTGCAAATCAGATCCTATTTAAATGTAGATTTATTTAGTTTTCTGAAGCTGAAGGCAGGTGGCTGTTGGGTCACCCAATAAACAAGTTCTGCGTTCTCCCCTACCTGAGGTGTCAAAATAGAGACATTTTAAACAAACGACACAACCAAGCACAGAATCTACCGTCGGATTCAGACTAGTGTCACAAACCCTCTTGATGGGGCCCTCCAAACTGCAGTCCATTGTTCATTCAGTGTCACAAGCGAGAAATCGTGGAGGAGAGATGGTGGCAGATCCTGGTGGGATCACTTGTGTTTTATGCAAATACAGGCTGAAATAAATGAGCAAAGCCACTCTCAGGGGCTGAGCATAATCACACTGGCAATGGACACAAGCACTTTTTCCTAGGAATGCATCTTGCCTGTCCTGGAAGTACCTGTTTGTGGCAACGTGCTCGGATTTAATTGACTAAAATAGGGCATTTATCGAGGTTGCAGAAACATTTGTTTGTCTTTCTAGGTGAAAGAAATGTCCCAACAGCTTTTGAATGACATACATTATATGTAGCACATTCCTGATACCTGGGGGCACAGAGGACCAGCAGCTCTTTCAGGCTTGCTCGCTTATGCTAACTTCTAACCCTTGAAGTTTCAGCTGTTTGAATATGAATTTGTTTTGCAAGTAATTTGTGGGAATTATGAGGACTCTCTGAAGAACAACAGTCTACTCAGTTTAAAGAAAAGGGATGTGAACCTTAACACTCTTCCAAAATAAACACCTTGCAGTCTGGGCCATGTAGCCATGACCTCCCCCTGACTTTGCTAGAGCTGTAGGATTTATATCAGGTAAAGATTTGGAGTAGTTAACCTTTCTGTGCTGTGTTTTAATATCCAAGTTATTTCCTTTTTATTATAATCAAACAACTTGTTCCCATTTGCTTGATTTCATTAAAATATATATATATATAAAAATTAGTTTTTGTCCCTTATCATCATTTCACTTTCCCAGGACATTCCTAGGCCCTGTCTTCTGCTTGCAGTTAATTTTCACACTGTTTTTCTGCTGAGTTTTCTGTCAGTTTAATTGATGTTGAAAACAAATCCTAGGATGCATGCATGTAAGATGGGGATAATCTTTAAAGTTGCATTTCTACTGTAGCATTTACAACTCCAGGGTACTTATGACAGAGATGGGTTTGCAATGATTACATGTTTACCAGTTCTTCCATCACTTCATATATCAACATTTATTTGATCAATTCATGTGATGCAGTCCCACATGAATTAGTTTAACTGAGCTAATGTATAATTAGTGTTTCTCTCCACCCCCATATTTGCTACCTTAACCAGCTGGGAATCCTGCTTGTACTTTATGTTCCAGAGAAATCAGAGATTACCAGTTTGAAGTGTCTTTTTTTACCTTATGTATTCTTTAGCAATATGATTCATCTGTAAATCTGAATTTTAGAATCCCTTTTATTTTTCACAGACTTAGAGATATGAACAAAGGTATTTTGGTATGTGTGTGTCTTCTAAACTTAATAATTTAAGCTTATATATTTTTACTCTTGTGGCTTCTAAAAGTGCTGCTTTTATGCAGATGGCCCTGTACCTTTCTGGGTTGCATTCCTGTCACAACATTGCATGGTATGAGCTCTGAAATCATGTAGTCCAAAGCAGCTCTTTGCAGTTCAGCAGGTTCTCTGGAGCTGTATCTAGGAGAGATTTGTGTGTCTCTAAGGACAGAGATTGCTTCTCTGGACAATCTGCTCCAGGGTTCCACTTGATTCATTGGGAGATATATACATATATTTTTTTTCTTCATAGAACTGTCCTTCTTGTGACTCATGTCCATTGCTTCCCATCCTTTAACTACACCTCTCCAAGCAGAGTTTGGCTGTCTTGCCTATGATCACTCATGAGGCAGAGAGCAATAAGTTTGCCCCTCCTCTTACTCAGCTGATGCTATGAGCAGCCCACCCTACACTGTATCACTAATTGCTAGCAGTGAAAAGAGATGAGTACATGGTTCTTCTAAATGAAAACCTGCATGTGTATCCTAGATGTAGTTTCCTGCCTTCCTAGAACAAAATGCCTGTCTATTGCTCTCCTGGGCTTGACTACATTCCTAGTATGGCAGCTTCATTTATTCCTGCTTCCTCTCAAAATCTTCACCTATTTTTTCCTACTACTGTCTGGAATTTTCTCACACCATCCTTTTCTTTATACCTGCACGTGTTTATATGCATGTAGGGGAGCGTTTATCCATTTATTCTAGCTAACATTTAGAACTACATTGAACTTCCTAGGTGTTAAATGCCCAGTGATGCATCTTCTTGGCTTTGGTGAAAACAAAACAGGAACATCTAGAAATTAGTTTAGAAATTAATCTTAATAGAATACTAGCTATGAAATCAAAGTTGAATCACAACCACTCTTTGGCCTGCTAATTAATTTGCCTGCTTTACAGCAGGACCATTGTTTTTCCAAGGCTCTTCCATCTATGCTGGTTCTTAGGATAAATCCTGACAACTGCAATTACAGGATAATTTACATTTCACTTAAGGAAATCGTTTAAGTGGAATCAATACTTATAGACAATTCAGAAGTTCAAGTAATTGTTTCAGATGCCAGTATGTTAACTAAGCATCTATCCTGATTTGGACAGTATGTCAATTCAAACTTAGCCAAGCTACTACTCTAATACAAGTTGCAGCACTGGTTTTAATGCTAAGTAAAGGGACTAAGTTCATGTCTGCTCTAGGCTTTCATAAACCTGAATGCCTCAGGAGTGGGGAGACCATGAACATATGGTCTCTGGACCTTATAAAGGTACCATCCCCTGCCATGTGTGAGGGAAGGGGTGGCAGTGGGAATGCAATCTGTCATCGAAAGGTCTCAGTGGAGCAGGAGATGTTCCTGGCCTACAAACTGCTGTTTCATTTGCACCTTACTAAGCCAGCAAGGATGAAGCTAGCCAAAAATCACTAAAATATGTTTGTATAAGAAGAAATAACTAAACAGTGCTTCCAGTGCTTGAGTGAAGGCCTAAAACTGTGAGCAATAAACACTGTTTGTCTATTGCCATGGCAATACAATGACATTCCCGCCTCGCTGCTGTCATATTCCATTATGGTAGCTATAATGTCACAAACACACTTGTGTTTTGCAGGCAAAACAGAAAGAGGAAAGGCAGTGAAACAAAAAGCATTACTGTCCTCATGTTTTGGTGCAAAAGGGACAGCAGGAAATGTGTATCACCTCTTAATTTTGTCAGTACACTCTAGAGTTATTCTCTACATACAAAATCAGCAAACAAAACAACAACAACGAAAGGCAAAAAGATAGACAGAAAACAAGAAACATTGCTGAGGAAAGAGGCATCTTGCTCACTCCACCCTAAAACAAAAAAACCCAAACCAAGAAAATACTGTGTTTCCTGTGGCCTATTTGAAGTACTGGTTAGCTTGGAAAGTCTCAAAAGCATAGATGCTAGAGCTGGAAGAGATTCCTGAGGTTACCTTAAAGCATTACCTAGCCAGCACAAGAAAGTTTTGTGTTGTCAAGATCCTTCCGAAGAGAAAGCTGTGTTCTCTTGTGGCTGTCCTCCTCAGGATAGACCTTTAGTTAATCTCTGGAGAGGAGTTCATTTTCTTGAAGCTGCTACAGGGGATGCTCTACAAAGCTAATGCTTAATCTAGAAACTTAATATACTATACAGATGATTTTCTACTTTTAGTAACTATACTTGAAGAGAACTTTAACTTTGGAATGGGTAGGGTTTGGGGGGATAATTTTTCTTTTATACAGAGACTATGAAAAAAACCTTTCAGAACTCATCCTCAGCTAAACTTTTGTAAATGGTGGAATTCACTTCTGTAAATCAGCGCAGACACAGTGGGTCTGTCAGCAATTATTGAAGATCTGTTCCTTCATCCTTGACCTGATTATAAGCAGGTGTATATTTTTGTCTGCCTGCAGCACTAGACTATACTGGATACTGCCTGTTTGCTAAAAAATATTTGATCACTGCGGGGTGGGGTGGTTTGGTTTGTTTTCTTGGGGAAGGGGGTGGGGGGGTTGGGGGAGAAAGAGGCAGGTGGGCAGAAAATGTGCTAGATGATAACTAAGGAGGTGATGTTTCTTCTCCTTTTCTCATCCTTAGAGAATCTCTCCCTCCCAAATGTTTTTGTTTCATGTGTGCAAAATGCAGATAATGTTAATCCTTTGTAAAGAGCTTTGAAATCCTCATTTGAAGCGTGCTGTTGATAGCCATAGCCTGCAGGCTGTTACTACATTCAGACAGACTGCCGTCCGGATTTGGCAGAGGGAGGTTCCCTTACTGCTGCAGCCTCTTGGATTGTAGGACAGGATTTCAGACTTGGCTCCCCCACTGACTAGTCTTTCAGGCACGTGCAGGTCTCTTCTCCTCTTTCCTTTGGGGAGGCCTGGTCTGAGGTACTGTGGTGCAAGGGCCAGCCTGATTCTGTTTGGTGGTGCTAATAATAACGATTGTGATTGCTTTAAAAATAGTTGCACCGATCTCCAAGAAGGCTGCCAGGATCTGGGCTGGGCACTGCCAGATTTGGGGGTTTGATTAATGCATTCAGTGAATGACACTACAAAAAGACTGAGTTTCCTCCATACCAACAGCCTTAATATAAATGGATTAGATATTAAAGACAAAACACTAAGTCTTATTTCTCATCAGTGAACTCCAATACTGTGCACTTGAAATAAATTTGCCACTTCTACTGTAATTGCCAAGAATATTCTGGCTCTCTACAAAAATCATTGTTTTTTCTTATCTTATTAATGTTTCTGAGGGAGGAATGCAGGGGGTCTTTAAGGCTGAAAAAGATCCTGAAGCTTTCTGAATAAACAGCAGCAATTCTTTGCTTTGTGAATATTTACAGTTCTATTTGATTATGTATTTTCAGTGGAAAAATCATGTCTCTAATTTGAACAAATCTGAGATTCCAGAACACTTAGTGGTCCATTTGGATACCAGAAAACCTAGAAGAAGAATTAAATATTTACTTGGGTGTCCCTTTTCCTTTGCTTCTGTAGCTCCCTGAAGACTTCCTACCATAACTGACTGGCTGTGATTTGCCCTTTCAGAGGGCATTAGGGATTGGAACAGAAGCTTGTATTCTACAGGCCTGCCTTCCTCCCCTCGCCCAGATGGTTGGATATTAAGGAGAGATTGCTGTAGAAATTTCTGAGTCCTTTCTGCTTTTGATATTCCTTCCCTGTAATGTAGAACTGTGCAGCAGGAAGGGTGGTGCCCAGTAGACCGGAGATGCATTCAGAAGTATACATGAGAGCTTGAAAGAGATTCCTCATCCCACCTGCCCCATCCTCATCTCTGTATTAATTGTGTTCCTTGAATGACTGGAGAACTGGCTACAGATGGAGAGGGCTCTCCCACATACACTGCAGCAGGCAGTATTAAAGGAGTACTCAAGGGAGATGGTGCTGCCTCTTAGATTTTCCTGCTCCTCCATGGGAGCCAATAGTGAAGGCAAACCCAATGCAATGACAGTAAGGTGGTGCAATGCCCTGGTGCTCTGGGGAGCAGTGCTTGGTGCTCATTCTGCAGTTCTGGGAAAAGTCTAAAAATGATCCTCTGACCAGGGCATGCTGTAAGAAGAACTGTAAGCTAACAGAGTGCTTTATTTCTGAGATCTAGACTCATGCTTTGTGAGAGTTCAGCACTTTTGATTATATATTAGGCTTAAAATTTAGGGGAAAACAAAAGAACTGCTTGTTATAAATAGCTGTGTCACTTCCCATGTGCAGGAATAGACTGATAAAATGCAGCCCAGGCTGCTTTTGTTCTTATTTATTTTCATCATAGTATCCTCACTTGTAGTGCAGACTTTTGGCTGTAATGTAATCCTGACCTTTTCTCTGAAATCTGTTGTGCTGGTTTTAGCTGGGATGGACTTAATTTTCTTCACAGTAGCTGGTATGGGGCTATGCTTTGGGTTTGTGCTGGAAACAGTGTGGGTAATACAGGGATGTTTCAGTTGCTGCTGAGCAGCACATGCAGCCAGGGCCTTTTCTACTCCTCACAACCTGTGAGCAGGCTGGGGGGGGCACAAGAAGCTGGGAGGAGACACAGCTGGGACAGCTGACCACAACTGACACCAGGGGTACTCCAGACTACATGATGTCATGCTTAGCAATAAGAAACTAGAGAGCAAAAGGAGAAAAGAGGAGAACGTTAAGAGTGATGGTGTTTGACAGTCCTTTTTTGGTGCCCAATAGGGGGAATGAAAGGTTCAAGACAATGACAAGGGTGGCTGCAAAGTGCTAGATTTAATTGATAGCTGTTATTGCTCTTCAGCTACTAATTGGCAGGCTCCTAGGCTTGACGTGGGGCTTACTTGCCTTACTGTGTCTCAGTCTACTGCTCATTAGTGGCTGCTTGTAGCTTTTGCTGCTTGCTGTGCTGCCCATCATCTTACTCTGCTGTGCCTGGGAACATTTTGGTAACAGCAATTGCAATGCACCTGTGCTGGCAGGTGACCAAGGCATCACCTTGTTTACGTGCTGCTGCAGTGGACAGGCTGGAACTCTGGTGTGAGCTTGAGTTGAAGGGATTGACCTGTGGATGAGTCCACGAAGGAGCAGGACAGCCAAAAGCATCTGTGGGCTGTGGATAAGTCCCCATGTCAGCAGGAACACCCTGAAGCTTTAGTGTGTGTGCATGCTGGAAGACCTCAAAGTGTGTGGCCATGCATAAGACCACAATAGAGCAGGTACAGCCCTGGAGAGACTGCAGCCAGGGTAAGGCCATGCTGGAGCAGGTTTACTTCTAAATGGGCTGTGGGTGTGGGTTTCTTCCCTGTCCAGTACTTGCTGTAGAATGTATAAAGCTTTTCAAAAGCAGAATGAAACATGACAAAATATTCTCAAAACTGAGGACACCACTCCCACTTGTCACACAGGATACCTGATGTAATGTGACAGTAGATAGCAGAGGTGTTCTTTCATATCAAGTACAATTCACTTATGTCAAGTAAATAACTGACCGGGTGCCTCTCACAAACAAGGGATATGTCAGAGGAAATGTCATGTCAAGAACACTTAGCTGTCATTAGTCAAAGATTAGAAACAATTGAGGAAATGCAAAAAGGAAAAAAGCAAAAGTGCTGATATTAAAATGAACTTCTTGCATCTCAAGAAAACAGCTTCAACCGTTCAGATTCAATTTTCCATTCTCCAAGAGAGGAGTGGAGCAGCATGTGTTCATATCTGTAACCAGCTACGAGCAGTAAGCCTCTGCTCCTCAGACAAACTGCCTTCCCATAGAAGGTTTTGCTTTAATCAGCTGTACAGAGGATACAATGGGGACTTTCATATCACAGCTCAGCCTCTCTGCTAAAAAAAGCAATTCTTCCTTTATGCTCTTGATGCTCAAGGCAGCCATTTTTAAACAAGATTGGTGTTGGGAGAAACGGTGGTTTAAAAATGTTATTTAAATGCCCCAGGCACTTCATGGAAAATTTTTAACTAATGCTTTAAGGAATTGCTCCTTTGGTTTCTGTTATTCCTTCCGAATCCTATTTCCTTTCCTCAATAATTCACATCAATTTTCCAGAAATACAAACACTCAGCAGAGGAAAGATAAACTGACTTGGATGCTCTCTAAAGAGGGTCATCATTTTAGAACTGATTGCCCCAAACTGAATTGATTTAGACATCAAGCTTCCCCAAGCCTGTTTAGAAAGGTGGGGCTTAAATTATTAGTCCTGAAATCTGCAGTCATCCTACCTTACTGATCCTCTCTTAGCTGGGATGGTTCAGCTGAGAGCAGCCTTAAGTTCTCTCCATATCCTTGATAGACTTTCCTCTCTCTTTTTAGGGCGAGGGGAAAGGAAATAAAAAATAGTGTAGTCGTTTTGGAGAGTCCTTAGCTGGTTTTGCAGTGCTTTAGTGAGACAGGCATGGATGGAGTATTGCAGTCGATACTTGACGGTTGGCTGCTGAGGTACCGAGTTACGGCAGAGGGCAATTTGTGTTCCCTCTTACTGCAGCAACACTTTTCTGTTCCACATCATTCCGCCTTTAGCTTAACATCTGATGACAACTGACAATAAGAAAATTAGGAGGACGCTACTGCTGACTTGAATTATAAGTACTCTCTTAAATGCAAACCCCGTCATGTTCAGCGTTGAGCTGTGCCGTCGCTGCGCTGTGCGCTCAAACCCAGGGCATGTCAGCTAGCAGTGGCCTTCACTCTGCCCCCTGCCGCATGTGCACTACAATGCAGTCCTTAATTACACGAGTTCAACAATTTCATGTGGAACAGAGTGCAAAAACCTCCCTTGCTTTCAGTTTTGAGCCACAAACACAAAGCTTACAGCAGCACTGCTTTTTTCCACTATTCTTCTGTACAAATTTAATGGTCGTGACTCTTCAGGGCATGCTCTAAATAATCTGTTAAAAAGACTTTAGTAGAAAAGGTATGGTTGAAATAGACATTTGTAGCAAATTGATACATGTATATGTGCAACAGCATCAGAATAAGTCCTCCTTTTGCAATCTATATTTTAGACAGCTTTTATTTAATGTTTGACAAGTGTGCTTAGGAGTAGGACAAAATATTGATTTCTTGAAGCATCTTGACAGAAAAATATCTCAACAAAAGCTATTTAAAAAAAAATCATTTTTACTACTATCTCATTGCTTTAATTGCTGCAGCTCCTAAGCTTTAAGTTATTTTCATGTTGCTGTTTGCAGCATTCATGAAAAAAGGGGGGTGCTGCTCTCCTTTTGTGAGGTGCAGAATCAGGGTCAGGTCCCTAAATTGGTTTATGTCCCTACCTTGTTTTAGTTCTCATGCTGCTTTCTGAACTGCTGTCAGTGGCAGAGCTGGAGGTCAAGACAACATCTGTATGTCACCTTTAAAGATGAGCCAAGGTGAACACAGCTAGTGGAGAAAGCAGCCTGGGCTGTGCAAGTTATCAGAGGAGTATCCTCTTCCAGGTGCTGAACCAAACTGAAGTCTGTGCCACCAGGCCTATGCTTTCTTCTCTGATAACTTGCACAGTCTAGGCTGCCATGCATTGGCTAGTGGCATGACAGCTTGCCATAGATAAATCCATGCAGTCTTATGCTAGCTACCCAGAACTCACCAAAATCCTGAACTCTTAAGCTCTGTCTACAGACAGACACCACTGCCACCTCTTAGAAATCTTTTAGGATTAAACAAATCTCTCTCTGGAGATGCCCATCTCTTTCTCTACCCTGTTGAGAGGAAACCTTGATATTTGATGTAGATTGGGTACTTCACATCATCTGAAGCTAAACAAGATGAGCCTGGTTCAAAGAGTCTTGCCCAAAGTTATGCTGTGAGCCTATCTATGGCTGATTGGGGTGAGAGATCAGGACAATCTACTGTCACCCTTAGCAAGGGGACACTCCTCTTGCACACACTGTACAACTGAAACACTGAGCACTGCAAGCTAAAGAAACAGCCTCAGTCCTGTGGCTTGCTGAAAGTTCCATGAAATGAAATCCACTCAATTCTTATGCCCTTTTCAACTAAGCAAAATATGATTTAGTGAAACCCAACTGCATTCCCAATATTGCTAGCCAACATGCTTGACTGAAGGTTACAGTGCATTGGCCAAGCCTGAGAGATTATAGAGGAGATGGAACTGCATAAATCTTGCCCACAGAAATGCTCAGCAGCTACTAAACTTGCATGTAGTCATTAAAGTATGAGATACCATTTTAGGGGCTACAATGGAATTTCAACGTTGAGTTTCTTATTAACCCTCCTGTAACTGAATGGTTCTTTGTTACAGCTGGTAGAAACTAAAATACAAGACTCAAAGGAAGGAATGCTTAGGTAAAGCTTGGGAAAAACAATATTAAGTTGTGCTTAATGTTACTGCACCATTTTTCCTTCCAAAAATCCTCTTTACTTTTTCATAAAGGGCTGATGATATTTCATAGTATCAGTCAGGGTTGGAAGGGACCACAAGGATCATCTAGTTCCAGCCCCCCCTGCCATGGGCAGGGACACCCCACACTAGATCAGGCTGGCCAGAGCCTCATCCAGCCTGGGCTTAAACACCTCCAGGGATGGGGCCTCAACCACCTCCCTGGACAACCCATTCCAGGACTTCACCATGCTCATGGTGAAGAACTTCCTTCCTATTTACGTGGTTAGATGGCTTAATGAGAAGAACAAACTTGTTAGAGAAATGTGTATCACAGAGGTACATCAGCCAGGGAGAGACTGTTTTCACTCTGTTGTGCTGTAATGTTTTTATCCTGTGCTTTTTAATCTGCTGCTATAAATTCATTTCATTTAAGTACTGGAGTATTCTGCTCTGTTGAGGCTAAGTTTCTTGTGCTTGTGATTAAGATTTCTCTGTCAGGTGAAAATGAATTAACATATACTGAAAATGTGCTTACAGTCCTTGAGTATTCTGTTTATTTTTGCTTTTACCATCTGTGTTAGTTGCAACAGGAAAGCCTGGCTTCTAATCTTAATACAGCACTTACAATGCCTTTGAATAATGACCAGGTGAAGTAGGAAAAAATGGAAAAGTAATTGTATCTCTGGAAACAAAAGGACATTTTAAAGGGCAAGCTATTATTCTCAGAATCCACTTGTTCTAATTCCAGAATGCTTCTGCTAAATTAATTTCCATCTAAGAACCCCCCTGATCAAGGGTCAGAGTTCTACACAGAGAAAATGATAGACAAGCCTACTGCTCTTGCTAGAGAGTACTGAAGACCCTTTTCAAGCTCAGTTTTTGTGTTCATATCTCTTGGTACATTTCTGGCTGCATACTAGCAATATGTATAAATCAAATTATTCTAGTTCAGTTACCTATTTATCTCTTTAAAATGTTTTCTTGGTGGATTTTATCAGCTCTGTTGAGAGGATAATCATGTCTATAAAAAAGACCTTTAGCATAATTTTCATCATTGAGAACTAAAAGAAAGTAGGAAACCAAACTTTTCCATTTTTCCTACATGCCCCAGGTTCTCATCTATATGTGACAACGCAAATCCAGTGCCTTGTAAACATGTTGAAACGTTCTGGCCTTTAGAGTTTTCCCAGCCTGAGGTAAGAAAATGGGTTATTTAATCTCTTGTCTGGATCAGACTCATTAGGACTGCAGCATGTCTTCCTCATTCACAAATGGCAAGCAGAGACCTGATGGCTTGTTTCTCAAGGGCTCTTAATTGTGTTACATGCTGGTTTCTCAAAATAGTCTCTTCCTTGATTATCTGTGCAACGTCAGGCTCCCTTCCTCCTGAATACATACATTGTTGTCTTCACTTTCACTGCTCATGTGCTGTGAAAAATACCTCTGATGGCTGTTCAGCTTCTGATTGTATAAAGTCAAACTGTTCAGAGCAGGTTTTGGGTGCTTGCTTTCCTTATTGAGGGACCCAATAACGCTTTCTTTGAGACTAGTTAAGCTGTATCTTAGTGTCAGGTTGTGCTCTACATCTTGAGATGCTATGATCACAGGGGCCATACTATGTTCAGGTCTTTAAATGATATAAAATTGTTCCCTTCTGTCTGGAAATAATGTGAGTTTTAGTCTGCTTTAGAAAATAATTAAATGTAGGAGTAGGTATTGAACAAGATACCAGATAAAGGATCTTAAGTAGCGGAGTATGACCTGTCTTTTAGAATTTGGGTTTACAACACAGATAAATCCATGGCAGTGACAGACCCTGACCTGTCCTTCCTGTCCATTTACCTCCTGGAAAAAAATTCACCACATACACACCTCTAAACTGAAATTACTAAGCAGAACCTCACACAACCCTTTGGGTAACTGAAACACGGACATGTGCATGCTGGTGATGATTAAACTTAACACACACTGTCAAAATGCCACAGGAAAGCCAGTTTTGCTCCCCAAATTTGTGAAGAGTATGAGCCACATTTGTGGTTTATTTTACTGGGGTAGATCATGAAGGAGATTATTACTCAGTGTAAGTAAGTATACCAGAAGGAAGCCCTAACTAATTATTACAATTAATAAATAATAACCACAATGATTCAGGAATGGCTTAACCAATAAGGTCTTTAATAAATGTTTAATAGTTAAAATCCATGATAAACAAAACCAGATGGCAACGTAGCATACTGCCAAGTCCTACTTGCACAGCATAGGGTGTAAACCTTGTTAGTTTTGAAAGCCCAAATGAAATACACCTTGAATGAACTGACCTTAAGAGAAAGGAATGCATTTTCCTTCTCTGCGGCTTTGTGTGACTGTATAGCTTCCCTGTGCTCCCAGAGGAGAACTGCCTTTTTTGTGGCATTGATTGGTTTATGGAGTTGTGGCATTGATTGGTTTATGCTCTAGACATGTTGCTTTGGCTTATTTCTGTAATTGCTAGTTTCAGAATAGAAGTCAATTGCAGACTGCAAATGAATGTGGGCTATGTCTGTACCAAACATTTTAACAACATCCAGCTTTTAGGTGAAATCTGTAGCTATCCTATTGCTCCTTGCTCCTCTACCAAAGAGGAGTGGGTTGGGTTTTTTGTTTGTTTGGTTTTTTTTTCTCTTGGAGCCGTTTAGATGATCTTAGTCTAAGTTTCATGCTTTCAATGTACCATATTTAATGGGATTGGGGATGTTTTTAAATGAGATACAGATGGTCACTACTTGGATCAACTTTGAAGTTCCCCTTCTACCTAGAATAGTCCTGTGATCATGACATGGCTTATTGCTGACAGCTGAAGAACTGTTCTGCAGCAGCATTCTCAATGTTCTCTCTAAATTAATGCCGGCTTTCTTGGGTCTACTACAGGTCTCACTGTAACTATTTTGTTTGTTAGGCCCTCCCTATTATTCCTGTCATTTATAAGGTAAGCATTTACCCTACAAGAGTAATATTTGACCTTTATGATAAAGGAATCATATGATAGAAGATACAGTTTTAATGTATCATGAGTATTAGCCGTATCAGAATACACTCAGAGGCAAGACACAAACCTCTTCCAGCAGCTCATGATTAGAATAATTGCTTTGAAGAATGCATGTGCATTGACACAACATCAATAGCCTAGGTGCTAGGGTCCTAGGTCCAGATTTCAGTCTAACTACTGGTTCACCTAAGCTAGCTTTTGCCTTTGCTTTTAAGGAATTAGAATCTGCTTTTTGTTGAGATCTGAATACACAAGACAGTTTGTAACTTATGAGTTAAAGCCATTGTGGTATAGACTGTTCTTTCTTCCTGCTAGCCAGCTCACCAAATTCTACAGCTTTTGATGTTTATAATTCAAACATGACTCTTTACAGCACAAAAAAGAGGAGTGTAGCAACTCAGCTTTGCTGTGTTAACCTCAGCAAAAGCAAAGAACTTGATGGGGCTCCAGACAAAGCACTCTGAAGGAGGTAGCTGCTCATTCTTACAGAGCTCACCCTTCCTGTGCACATTTCCCAGCTAATTCCCTTGCTTGCACCCATTGTAGCAATTAGATCCAGCTGCCCTTTGGTGTTTCTTGCAGGGCTCAGGCCTCTTTTCTCAAAGCAAACCCACATTTTTCTCTTAACAGCAACAGACTGCTTTCCATCATTTGCTCTTCCAAGTTAGCTTTCTTGCATTGGTAGCCTTGCATAAAATGTCATCCTTCTGTCCAAGGTGAAGACCAGAACCTGCTTTCTTCAGCTAAAGCTGTATAAGCAAATTTAAACAAAGACCAAAAAAATATATCACTTGCAGTGTTTGAGTCTTCCCTGCCATGCTTTTGGTCAGTGCTACCCAGAGTCTTCCTAAAGAGCTCTGGAATTTGCTTTGGGAGCAAGTACAGGCAGAGAATAACTTATAAAAATCATCTTTTGTGGGACTCCTGTTTAAAAACATGAGTACAAATTGGTTTTGGTCTATGTGACTGCACTGCAAATGTGTTCAATTTCCTAACCTGGGTTGACATGGTGTAGACATAAACTGGGTGTCTTAGTTCTTTTCAAAACAAAGATAAAAGTACTTCCTCAAATAACGCTTCCAAGAGCTTAACAGAAAACACATTAAAGATGATGAAGCACTTATGTATGAAGCTGTCCATAGTTATATAAATATCCCAATTAGAGGCCACAAATTCCTGGATTTCTATAGCAGTGCAGATTAGTATTGCTATGCAGAAGATGGCATTGTTATAGAACAAGAAAAAGAATACATTCAGTGACAATAAAACAAGCTGTAAAAATAAGCATGACAGAAGAGACTTATTTGTATGGTATAAAATTAGCCTGGGGAACTCACTGTCACGAGTCTAATGAAGACATTGTGCTAAGTACAATTCAAGCACGCTTAGGGTTTATATAAATAAATAACTGGAGCCTAGGCTACCTTGCAGTTTCAACCCACCATGTAGTTAATAAGTAAAACTGTAAATCGTCTCTCAGGGCTACCTTGGGCAGGGTGCTACTGAAGGTCTGAAGCCGACACGAGCATGGAGTGCCTTAGAAAGAGACTTGAGCTGCCAAATCTGTAAAAAAATCCAAAATGTTCTTTCCAGTCTTTTAGTCTTTAATAATTAACTGTAGGGAATGGATAAAAAGGCTTTTTTGTACTGTCTGGTGGAGAGCCATGGAAGACAAGGAAATGCTTAATTCTGTTTACGTTTAAGTTGCAGGCAGAGTGGGTGAGGGGTGAAGACTAATGCAATGAGAAAAGGGTGATGTCCAAATGCAAATCCTAAGAGACTTTAGTTCCTTTGACAATAATTTACTGAAGCACTAAATGCAGGGATTAAGTATTGAATATTAATGAGAAGTACTATATATTAAAGTGAAGAACTAATTTAAATATGAAATTCTTCCCTTTTCCTGGTCAGAAAATTGATTATATTTTTCCCCCCTGGATATTTTTAAAGTATTTTGCAGAAAAAAATTATTATGATCTGAAGGAAAATTTTCCAAGGAGGACAGCAGTTTCTGCATGATTGATGATGAACTTTTCTTACCAACTTCCAATTTAAAGTGGACAGTTAAACCAAATGTAAAAAATGTTGAAAACCTGAAGTAGCTGAGACTGGAAGTCAATTTCTTTCAGAAACTAGAAGTTTGGCAAAATGCTTGACTGACAGAACAAAAAAGAGTCTGAAGCAGATGGAAACTGACAGAAAAGATGTCATCCCCTCTCTCCTCTTCTCTTCTTTTTTAATGCAATTTTCCATCGATCTGTGTTGCCCTCTCCCTTTTTAAAATCTCATTTTTCTCCTTTTCAGTGTATTTCCTCTTCTTATTTTGTCTGTTGCGATCTATTTTTATGCTCGCTGGTCCTCCCGTAACCCTTGTTCATCTCCTTCCCAGTCTGAATGCCTCTTCCCTCCTCTCTGTCATTCCCCCCCTTCCTAGCTCCTTCCACTTTCCTCATGCAGAAAAAACATTTCTGTGACTACAGAATTCTCTTGCTTGGAGAAGTAACAGTGATGTGCTGGAAACAGGACTGACCTTAACGACTGACATTTTTTCTGAGTAATTCCAGACAGACTAATTTGACACAGTGAGATACATGTGGGTTAAGAGAGAAGGTAGTATCACAGTCCACTAAGAGGATTTCTCCTTGCAGAACAGATGGCAGGTACGAGCGAGCTCTCTCCCTTCCGTTTGTGAGGCCCTGTGTAGAAATATGTGGAATTTTTCTCTTGTGCTGCTTAGAGAAGCATTAAAATCTTCACCAGTGATGTGGCAGAGCGATAAAATGCTGTCCAACACATGTATTATTTCTCTTCTGTAATATATTCATCATGCTAATTCCTAAGAGATGATGAAATTACAGTTCAGAGAGACAGTTTCATAACAAACACTAATATTGTAATTACAATTATAATGGATTACAAATGTGTTCAGGGAAGTGATTGAGAAAGGTAGTTTGCACTTTAACAACTGGATTTAAACTGTCAGTACTTGTCTGAGATCGTCTTTCCACTACTGGTGCTCACCAATGTATACATTTGCATCTATACAAGCACCACATAGTTATAGAAACAGCAGAACGAAACTTAACTTAGGCGTAGATGTTTTCACTCTTGTTACCAGTGCATTCCTTGCATTACATTGTGACTTTACAGAGGACATTCCCTTTTCTGAGAGGAGTTTTTTGTCACTGTTGTGACCTAAGTTCAAGATAATTTATCCTACTATGTCCACTACAGAGCTTTTGCGGTGTTGATTCTGGTAGGAATTAGGAAGCCTCTAAGTATGCGAAGTGTTGTCATAACCAGAAATGTCTACATGCACACAACCTCCTAATGTTTAGAATGTGAAAGAAATGCCAAAACTCAGTATGATCTAATTAAATATGGGCTTCCATATTGTGGCATTAAAGCATAGGAAAATAAAATGTATACCTCTGTTGCCAAATTTTTCCCTGTTGAGAATAAGCACACCACCCTCGTGTTGAAAGAATGAAGTGTGACATCTCAAAACTAGAGCTTTATTAAATTACAGAAGAACACAAAAAACCCCCAAAGCCACAAGAAGATGCTTGTTTCACAAGCGGCTATCTGACCAGTGTCTCTTATCAGTGGTCTATGTCAGCCACAAACATTTGGTGAGTTTTGTATAGAGTGCCCGAAGTGTGCAAATGAAATAACCATGAACACAGTCTCTGCCCTAAATGGCTTACCTTCTAAACATGGCATAGTGTTCCTAAAAGTGGGAAAGATGATCTAGAATGTAATTCTAAACCAGACAATTCAGTGTGTTTTTCCTTCCTCATCTTTTTTAAAACCCTTTTAGTATAAAAGAGGGAATTGCTGGAGAGAGATGAGAAGCAGTTTTTGAGCGTGCCCCATGTGGGAGCAGAACCACGAAGGCAGTTTGGAGAGAGCTGTAACATCCAGGCACTTCAGAGATGTCTGTGCTGCTGTCCTACCTACAGGCTGGGGTGTACTCCTTAACACACTCCCCTGAAACTGAAGCCACCCATTTTCTATGCCACACTTGACTCTTCTGCTACGTCTTGTTGGCCATCAAAGTGAGTGAGGCTTGAAGGAAAATCTAGTATCACTCCACCTAGCCCCAACTGTAAATAGCAAACCAGAACCATAACTGCATCTGCCATGGAGTGATCCAAAGCAACGTCTGTGGGTCAGAGTCTTTTCTCATCCATTGTGCTCCCACACTAGTTCTGTTTTCAAGGTCACCATGACATTTTTACAGCTGTCACTCAAAGAAATTACACAGAAACTAGCTGTGGTTGCAATGGCTATGGTTGCAATTTGAGTTGTTTCAAAGAGCTAAAATACCCAGAAAGTTCAATTGGTGAGCAGCCTATTTATCTTGTGATTCAGACATCAGTTGAAGATAATGTTTCCTGGAATTGATGCATTTCTGTGTACCTGCTGAATCCAGGAGAGACTTTAACTTCTTTGAAGAGGGCAATCTTTGAGGAGAGCACTACACTTCCTCTATCTGATCCGTTATCTTGGACACTACATTGAGTTTAGAATTTTCCAAGATGCAGATTTTAAAATGTAAAGTGTTCTGAGGAATGAAGTACATTTGTTTTTCTCATTCATTCTTTCTGAATTCTCATGAATTAAATAGCTGATGTTCCATTCCTTGTTGTTTGTGACACTTCAATTAGTAAGGACTTCTCCCTCCAGCTTCCCTCTGCAGAGGGTTTCTCCACGACTAGTATCTAGTCCCATTAGATGTAAATATCAGCATTTCAGTCCTCACAGCTGATCCAGCACTTCACAGAAGCTAGACTTTCCAGGGCAAAATGCTGAAAAACTGCCTATGCTACACATACTGCCACTTGCTTTATACTTCTGTGAATGACTTAATGAAGCACAAAGAAAGAGAGGAGATCATTAACGAAATGTGAAATAGGTTTCCCCACCTGTAAAATAGGAATAATCACTCTTGCTTTTCTTGAAGAGTATTAATAGCTGCTAGAAAAATGTGCCCTGGTTTTGTAATTATTACTGTTAGAAGACAAGCAAAATGAAATGATTTATAATATGCTTTTAAACTGATATCTTGACAATGGAACAAATACTTTTTAGGGTTGTCTGAGCACAGTTTGAACACTAATTAACTGCATTAGATTCTGATTTAATTAAATTCTCTTTGTCCAAAAGACTCTTTTTCCACACAAAAAATATTCTGTTCCTTTAGGATGTTTTTTGGTGATTTTTATTTACTGGCTAAACAGAACTTCCATGAAAAGGGGAATAGTGAATTCAAAGAAAGAATGCTTGTGGGTGGAGTATATAAAGGTTAAATTAAATTAGTCTCTGGACCAATTCCAGCTGTAAAAATAAGGGCATCTAGATCTGTTACCTAGGTGCTATCTGAGCTGTGACTGTTTCTGTGCATGAAGCCACTCAGAAACTAGAGTGGACTTCTCCTTATAGATAACTGTCAGCTTCCTGCACAAAAATGTGTTTTGCTGGGCTGTTAATTTGGAACTGAAAAGATGATTTTCAGCAAGTGGAAGACTCTCATTTCAGTAAACCTGATTAGAGGATTGTTCACATGCTGGGAAAAGCTAAAACATTGATGCATTAATCTGTGCATAATAAAATCTATAGGTCTACCTTGATGGTGCAAATGACAGTAATGCATTTACTTGGCCTGTGCATCATCACAGTCATCTAAAGCCTTTGGAACCTGACATCATGATAACAGGCTCCAGCCACTAACTCCTGTGAGAGTCAGGAGGTCCAAAGTAGCTCTGAGCTGGCTGCAGGGCTTCTGACCGGGTCCCTCTCGAGACCATGTGCCCTGAGGAAGCACCTCTGCATCAGGCATCCCAACACAACTTTGGAGAGTTACTCTCTAGTAATATTTAGATGAGGTGTCCTCTAAATAAATAATCCATGCAGCGAACATGCAGTATAACTGCTCCTCATTGATCACAGTATTTTAAGTCCAATGGACGTGGGGTTTGGCCCTGCCACAACTCCTTGGAGTTAAATCTCTAATCTGCTAATGAAAGAGATTATAGACAAGGATTTTATGTAAAAAACTTATTTGTTTTTTGAAAACTATAGCTTCCTGCTGTGAGGGTTCTGCAATTTAATTTAAACTTGAACTACCTCAACCCTTGCTGAAATAGCAGCTTGACTGCAGTTTAGTTCTGGGATCCCTGCAGACAAGGATCCCATGAGAAAAGGCCTGAAATATCTTGAAGAAAGATTAAAAGCTTCAGTAATGTTCCATTAAACCTTGCTGCTTTTAAAATAAATGGACATTTCTTACTATAAGACATTTTACCTGTTGACATTCATTTGGGGTCTCATGTTTTTAAATGACTTTGCTCTCATATTGCAGTCTAAACCTTAAGATATTATAGGAAAGAAGGATTAAGGAGAAATACCTATAATGACTGGTAAGATCAGTAATGATAAGCAGAATGCCTCAAGCTCAGATTTTAATTTCATGTGGTGCTTGATGTGGTTTCAGGATGTTATTGTTGTTTCTTCATTGTATCAATTCATTAAAATAATTAGATGTGGCCTGGAAACTAAAACCATCCCACCTATGTCTTTTAGAGATGGTCAGACTAAAGCATGTGGGTTTTAAATAAGCACAAATGGATATGTGCTAAGTATTTTAATGGAAACCTGAAACCACAAACCATCTTCCTGCCTGTATGTTTTACAAGCAAAGCACCAAAACTTGGAATACATTTGCAACTCTCAGATCCTTTGTTCTAACATGATTCCTGGTTTAAATGAATTTAGATGAATGTATGGTTTTAACCTTGGGACTAGGTTTGCTACATAACCCTTAATTTCATCAGTATTTGTGTTAATTACTATGCTGTGGTAGCAGATGTAGACCCTTTGAAGTAATTAATCCATCACTGGTGCAGTCGGTGTGTACCTGTGTGAGAAGGGGCAGGAGCTCTGTTCCACAAAGAGTAGAAGCATGATTTCTTCATACTTTTAATATGGAAAAGAAAGAGAACTTGGAAATCCCACTTCAGCTGTTGCTCTGAAGCTCTGGGCTCTTATGGTCCTGACACTAAGAGACAAAGATGATAGACATCAGTATGATCTTTGCAGGAAGTTATAATACATCTGGCTGTGTAGGCTCTCTTGTAAGGCTTATTTTTGTACGTTTGAACCTCTCAGGTAATACTCAGGAGTTGTTTTTTCTTCCTCTTTATCTTGTGTGGGGTTGGTTTGTTTGTTTTCCTGTAGACAGTGGTCAGATATTTTTTTTAAGTAACTGACTTTGGGAAATGTGGAGGCCAATGTAATTTCTGAAAGCATTGAGGTCCTGTGACTACTTCCATATTCTTCAGGCAATAGTTCTGAAATCTTATCTAGTATTCTGTAAAGTCTTGTCACCATGGCTGCTTGTGTCTGTCAGTCACTGCCTTGTGGTTCCAGATAGAGAGGTGATCTCAGATTGTGAAGGTCAGTCCTCTGACAGAATCCAATTAGCTGGGATAGCATCCTGCATTTACCCTTTTTCAATGGGGAGCCAGTGCAGAGTCTGGAGCCATGCTGTGTGTACCCATAGAGGCCTCAGCTGGTGGGCAGTTGCAGTTGTCACATGGAGGCTTCTCAGGACCATGCAGTTTCTTCCCTTGCTTATGTATTGCAGTAATCCAGCACAGAAGCCATCAAACTGCTTCTGAAACTGACCAGCAAAGAGCTGTGAGAGGGGTGTTTAGCTATCCAGCTACAAATGAACTTGAAAAGCTTTCAGGAGAAGTCCTTGGTAGAAAGGGGCATTGTTTCCCGCTTTGCAGATGCTCCGTTTGTGGGCCCAGCTGCTGACCCCTGCTAGGCACAGGGCACCCTGAGGCATGGCTCTGCTTGTACGTGATAAGAAAGCTGCTATAC